>NC_073313.1:164302419-164637419 GCF_027595985.1 Sorex araneus
AATCCACACCCACCAGCCAGTCACGAGCTTCCCCTGCCTTCCCTCCACTCTCTCACCCCAGACACCCAGGATTGAGCCCCTGTGCCCCATGGTAATGCCTCCAGAAAGCCCGTCAGGATTGCCTCAGCCTGCTATCCATCCCAGGATGCTGTCAGCCAGCACCTTGCCCCACTTCCCACATTGACAGGCCCTTCTCTCTCTCCCGGGGGGGGGGGGGGCGGGGGGCTCAGCTAACACACCTGGTGAACCCTAAAGCCCCCTTCAAACTATGGGACGGTCGGTGTCCCATTCGGGTGACGGACTCCAGCCCATTGTCAGGTCAACCCAAATCCCAATCTCCAATGATTCAAAACACAAACGCTTGCAGGGATGCAATTTTTCATCTCACCCACCGGAAAAGGATTTCTCTATTTTTTTTTATTCCAGAGAACTGAGATTTCCTTCCAAACAGCAGCTGGCAGGGCAATCATTAGCTTCTGATAAAATACAGTCCATTAAAAATAATAATGACGATGTTGACCATGTAACTGAGCAGCAGAAAATGTTCGGGGGCCTTCACCTTAATGACAGCCTGAGACAGCGAGGGGTTGCTGTTTTATCACAGCGTACGACGGGGGCCTGAGCGAGAGCACAGCGGGGAGGGCGTTCCCCTTGCACGCGGCTGACCGGGGTTCGATTCCTCCGTCCCTCTCGGAGAGCCCGGCCAGCTACCGAGAGGATCCCGCCCGCACGGCACAGCCTGGCAAGCTCCCCGTGGGGTCTTCGAGATGCCAAACACAGTCACGACAAGTCTCACCATGGGGACGTGACTGGCGCCCGCTCGAGCAAATCGATGAGCAATGGGATGATAGGGAAACAGTGATATGGAGGCATATGGTTTCTCGCCCTGAGAAGAATGACAATGAATGAAAGAAAGAATTTCTGTTGGGGGGTGGGAGGAGTTAGTGCGACACCTGTTTGCTCGGGGCATACTCCTAGTTCTGTGCTCAGAGGGCAATAATACAGTGCCGGCTGTCGGAGTGACAGGACAGCGGGGAGAGCGTTGGCCTTACATGCAGCCAAGCGGGGTTCAGTCCCCGGCATCCATAGGGGTCCCCTGAGCACTGTCAGGAGTGATTCCTGAGTGCAGAGCCAGGAATCAGCCCTGAGCATCGCCATGTATGATCACAAAAAACAACAAAAACAACAAAATAATAATAACAGCACTGTAGCACTGTCATCCTGTTGTTCATAGATTTGCTCGAGTGGGCACCAGTCATATCTCTATGGTGAGACTTGTTGTGACTGTGTTTGGCATCTCGAATACGCACGGGGAGCTTGCCAGGCTCTGCTGTGCGGGCAGGATCCTCTCGGTAGCTTGCCGGGCTCTCCGAGAGGGGTGGAGGAATCGAACTCGGGTCGGCCGCGTGAAAGGCGAACGCCCACCACTGTGCTATCGCTGCAGCCCAATAATAATAATAATAATAATAATAATAATAATAATAATAACAATGTAGTGCTAAGGTTAAGCGGGGTTAGGGTCTGTTCAAGGCTTAGCTCTGTATCTCTCTAATCAGAACACATTCCCAAAGTACCTGACTAGGAAATACTGAACAGGAACTGAGAGACAATTTCTCTTCATTGTAAAAAGCCTTACCTCTGCAAACTAATTTTAACACCCCAATTTTCTTTTTTTTTAATTAATTAATTAATTTATTTTTGATTCGGGAATCACCATGAGGGCACATTTACAGATTTATACACTTTGTGCTTATGCTTCCCTCATACAAAGTTCGGGAACCCATCCTTCACAGTGCCCATTCTCCACCACCAGTAAACCCAGCATCCCTCCCACCCTCCCTGATCCCATATCCCCCCACCCCGCCCTGCCACTGTGCAGGGCATTCCCCTCTGTTCTCTCTCTCTAATTAGCTGTTGTGGTTTGCAACAAAAGTGCTGAGTGGCCACTGTGCTCATTCTCCAGCCCTCATTCAGCCCGCAACTCCCTTCCCCCACATGGCCTTCGACTACATTATAGTTGGTGATCCCTTCTCTGAGTTGCCCTTTCCCCAGAATGTGAGGCCAGCCTCCAGGCCATGGAGTCAACCTCCTAGTACTTATTTCTACAATTCTTGGGTGTTAGTCTCCCACCTGTTATTCTATATACCCTAGATGAGTGCAATCTTTCTATGTCTGTCTCTCTCTTTCTGACTCATTCACTCAGCATGAAACTTTTCATGCCCATCCACTTAAATACAAAATTCATGACCTCCTTTTTCTGACAGCTGCATAGTATTCCATTGTATAGATGTACCAAAGTTTCCTCAACCAGTTCATCCGTTCTAGGGCATTCGGGTTTTTTCCAGATTCTGGCTATTGTAAATAGTGCTGCGATGAACATACATGTGCAGATGTTGTTTCGATTATACTTTTTTGCCTCTCTGGGATATATTCCCAGCAGTGGTATTGCTGGGTCAAATGGGAGCTCACCTCTAATTTTTTGAGAGTCGTCCATATGTTTTCCAGAAGGGCTGAACCAGTCGGCATTCCACCAGCAGTGTAGAAGGGTCCCTTTCTCCCACATCCTCTCCAACAGCGGTTGCTTTTGTTCTTTTGGATGTGTGCTAGTCTCTGTGGTGTGAGGTGGTATCTCGTGGTTGTTTTGATCTGCATCTCTCTGATGATTAGTGATGTAGAGCACTTTTTCATGTGCCTTTTGGCCATTCGTATTTCTTCCTTGGTAAAGTTTCTGTTCATTTCTTTGCCCCATTTTTTGATGGGGTTGGATGTTTTCTTCTTGTAGAGTTCAACCAATGCTTTATATACCATTGATATCAACCCTTATCTGATGGGTATTGTGTAAATATCCTTTCCCATTCTGTGGATAGTCTTTGGATTCTGGTCACTGTATCTTTTGCAGTGCAGAAGCTTTTTAGTTTAATGTAGTCCCATTTGTTGATCTCTGTTTTTACTAGATTGCTTAGTTCCGTGTCACCTTTGAAGATACCTTTATCTTCAATATCGTGGAGGGTTTTGCCGACCTTGTCTTCAATGTACCTTATGGTTTGTGGTCGAATGTTGAGGTCTTTAATCCATTTTGATCTGACTTTTGTGCATGGTGTCAGGTCAAGGTCTAAGCCCATTTTTTTTGCATGTGGTTGTCCAGTTGTTCAGCACCATTTGTTGAAGAGACCTTTCCTTGCTCCACTTCACATCTCTTGCTCCCTTATCAAAGATTAGATGATCATACATTTGGGGCTGTGTGTAGGGATATTCCACCCTGTTCCATTGGTCTACGGCTCTGCCTTTGTTCCAGTACCATGCTGTTTTAATTGTTACTGCTTTGTAGTAGAGTTTGAGGTTGGGGAGGGTGATGCCTCCCATCATCTTTTTCCAAGAATTGTTTTAGCTATCCGTGGGCGTTTGTTGTTCCATATGAATTTTAGGATTGCTTGATCCATTTCTTTGAAGAATGTCATGGGTATACTTATAGGGGATCGCGTTGAATCTGTATAATGCTTTGGGGAGTATTGTCATTTTGACAATATTGATTCTCCCTATCCATGAGCAAGGTATATGTTTCCATTTTCTCATGTCTTCTTTTATTTCATGGAGTAGCGTTTTATAGTTTTCTTTGTAGAGGTCTTTTACATCCTTGGTTAAGCTAATTCCGAGGTACTTGATTTTCTGGGGCACGATTGTGAATGGGATTGCTTTTTTCGTGTCCCTTTCCTCTGCCTCATTGTTTGTATATAGGAAAGCCATGGATTTTTGCGTATTGATTTTGTAGCCTGCAACTTTACTGTATAAGTCTATTGTTTCTAAGAGTTTCTTAGTAGAGGCTTTGGGCTCCTCTAGATATAGTATCATATCATCTGCAAATAGTGAGAGTTTGATTTCTTCCTTTCCTATCTGGATGGCCCTTGATCTCTTTTTCTTGTCTAACAGCTATCGCAAGTACTTCCAGTACTATATTGAAGAGGAGTGGTGAGAGTGGGCATCCTTGTCTTGTGCCTGATCTTAGAGGAAAGGCCCTTAGTTTTTCTCCATTGTGAATAATGCTTGCCGTAGGCTTGTGGTAGATGGCTTCGACTATCTTGAGGTAAGTTCCTCCAAAACCCATTTTGGTGAGAGTTTTCATCATGAATGGATGTTGAATCTTGTCGAATGCTTTCTCTGCATCTATTGATATGATCATATGGTTTTTATCTTTACTTTTGTTGATATGATGGATTATGTTGATTGATTTCTGGATGTTAAACCATCCCTGCATCCCCAGGATGAATCCACTTGGTCATGGTGTATGATCTTCTTGATGAGTTGTTGGATCCTATTTGCTAGTATTTTGTTGAGGATCTTCGCATCAGTGTTCATCAGGGATATTGGTCTATAATTTTCTTTCTTAGTGGTGTCTTTGTTTGCTTTTGGTATTAGGGCGATGTGTGCTTCATAGAAACTGTTTGGGAGAGTTCCTGTTTTTTTAATTTCCTGGAAAAGCTTGAGGAAAATTGGCAACAGGTCTTCTTGGAATGTTTGAAAGAATTCACCAGTGAATCCATCTGGGCCTGGGCTTTTGCTTTTGGGGAGATTTTTTATTACAGTTTCAATTTCCTTAACATTAATGGGTCTATTCAAGTATTCCAAGTCTTCTTTGTTCAGACTTGGGAGATTGTAGGAGTCAAGGAATTCATCCATTTCTTTTAGGTTCTCTTGTTTTGTGACGTATAGACCTTCGAAGTAGTCTCTAATGATCTTTTGAATCTCACTGGTTTCTGTTATGATGTCCCCCTTTTCATTTCTGATTCGATTTATTAGGGTTCTCTCTCTCTCTTTCTTTGTGAGTCTTGCTAGCAGTTTATCAATCTTATTTATTTTCTCGAAGAACCAGCTCTTTGTTTCATTGATCTTTCGGATTGTCTTTTTGGTTCGATGTCATTAATTTCGGCTCTAATTTTTATTATTTCTTTCCTTCGGTCTGGTTTGGGTTCCTTTTTCTGGTCCTTTCTAAGGTCTTGAGCTGTGAAGTCAAATTCTCTATGTGGGCCCTTTCTTCCCTCCTGAGGAATGCTTGGAGAGCTATAAATTTTCCCCTTAACACGGCTTTAAGCTGCGTCCCATAGGTTTTGATAACTCGTGTCCTCATTTTCATTTGTTTCTAAGTATTTCTTGATTTCTTCTTTGATTTCCTTTCTGACCCACTCATTGTTCAGCATTGAGTTGTTTAGTTTCCAGGTGTTTGATTTGGTTCTCCGTGTCGGTGTGTGGTTGGCTTCTATCTTCAGCGCTTCGTGGTCTGAAAAGATGGTTGATACAATTTCTATTTTTCTGATTCTATTGAGGTATGTTCTGGGGCCCAGTACATGGTCTATTTTGGAAAATGTTCCGTGTGCACTGGAAAAGAATGTGTATTCTTTCTTTTGGGGGTGTAAAGCCTGTATAGGTCTATTAGGCCTCTCTCTTCCATTTCTTCTTTCAGAGTCAGTGTTTCCTTGCTGAGTTTTGTTCTTGTTGATCTATCCAGAGGTGATAGGGGGATATTGAACTCTCCAACTACTATTGTGCTGTTAGTGATGTCCTCTTTGAGGTCTGTAAGGAGTTGTTTTAAGTATTTAGCCGGTCGTTCATTGGTGCGCATATGTTTAAGAGTGTGATTTCCTCCTGTTGTACATATCCCTTGATGAATAGAAAGTGGCCTTCACTGTCCCTTCTAATCTTTTTCAACCTGAAATCTATATTGTCGGATACTAGGATGGCCACTCCAGCTTTTTTAAGGGAGTTGTTTGCTTGCAGGATTGTTTTCCATCCTTTGACTTTGAGTCTGTGTTTACTCTGTTTGTTCAGGTGTGTTTCTTGTAAACAGCAGAATGTTGGGTTTAATTTCCGGATCCATTTTGCCACTCTGTGTCTCTTGATAGGTGCATTTAGGCCATTGACATTGAGAGAGATTATTGTGATGGGGTTTTGTGTCATCTTTCTGTGGGGTTAGTTGTTCTTATGGGGTTCCTCCTTAGCTTACAGTAGCCCCTTTAGACCTTCTTTTAAGTTTGGTTTTGAGTCTATGAAGTTCCTGAGCTGTTGTTTATCTGAGAAATAGTGTATGGTTCCTTCAAGTTTGAGTGAGAGTTTAGCCGGATAAAGTATTCTTGGTGAGGCATTCATTTCGTTGAGTTTTTTCACTATGTCCCACCATTGTCTTCGGGCTCGGAGAGTTTCCTCTGACAGGTCTGCTGTAAATCTGAGGGGTGCTCCTTTGTATGTGATTTCCCTCTTTGACCTTGCTGCTTATAGAATTGTGTCTCTATCTACAGCATCCGCCATTCTGACTATGATATGCCTTGGAGTCTTTTTATTTGGGTCTCTTTCTGCTGGCACTCTTCGGACTTCTTGTATCTGGACGCCTGCCTTCTCCAGCTCTGGGAATTTCTTAGTAATGATGTCTTTGACTATGTTTTTTTCATTGGGGTTACTTCCCTGTGCTTCTGGTACTCCAATGATTCTTATGTTGTTTCTCTTGAAGTCATCCCCCAGGGCTCTGATTCGCTCTATAGCCATTTTGAGGTCTTTCGCCATTATTTGTTGTTGTCTGTAAGCTTTCTGCAGCTCATCCTCAAGGTCGCTGATTCTGTCTTCGGCTGTAGTCATTCTACTGTTGAGGGCATCTAATGAGATTTTTAATTCATCTACCTATTCCTTTATTTGTGTGACTTCCGTTCGTAGGTTTGAAATTTCTGCTCTCATTTCTTCCTGCATTTTTTTGGTAGATCGTTCCAGTGATTCATTCATCTCCTCCCTTAATTTATTGGACGTCTGTTCCATGGTTGCTTGGAGTAGGTCGACTCTCCTCCAGATTTCCTCTCTGAATTGTTTATCTGAGAGGTCGTAGATGTTGGGAGCCTCTTTAGAGGTTTCAAGTATCTTTTCTTCTCCCTCTCTTCCTGGAGGGGATTTTCGCTGCTTCTTCATATTGTTATGGAAGTATAGGATTGGAACTTTGTAGGTGTTTATTCCTACTACCTCTTGCTGAGAGAAGGAGGGGCTCTCTGTTTGTGCTATTGCTGATGGCAGCTTTATTCCTATTCTAGAAGTCTTCCTTACACTCAGCCTTTTCTTTCTGATTGATGTTGGGGCTTTAATGAAGACTTAAGGCTAAGTTGTCTTTACAAAAGCTTTGCTAAGCTTCTCTTATTCACTGATAATTTTTCTAAACTTAGAGCTGATAGGCTAGTTCGCATAAGTGTATGAGATGTGTTAAAGCGATTTTCAAAGCAAGAAGACTATACCTAATGTGCTAAGGTAGGAAATAAAAAATATGGAACGCTTCACGAATTTGCGTGTCATCCTTGCGCAGGGGCCATGCTAATCTTCTCTGTATCGTTCCAATTTTAGTATATGTGCTGCCGAAGCGAGCACCCCAATTTTCTTATTATGCATGAGATACGCGATGCCTAGGACTCGCCTTTCGATGGGAAATCCAAAGGCTACAATCTAAAAAAATCATATGTGTGGGCTGGAGCGATAGCACAGCGGGGAGGGCGTTTGCCTTGCACGCGGCCGACCCGGGTTCAAATCCTAGCATCCCATAGGGTCCCCTGAGCACCGTCAGGGGTAATTCCTGAGTGAAGAGCCAGGAGTAACCCCTATGCATCGCCGGGTGTGACCCAAAAAGCAAAATAATAATAATAATAATAATAAAAATAAATCATATGTGCTAAATTTAATCAAAACTCTGAAGAACTGGGGCTGGAGTGATAGCACAGCAGGGAGGGCGTTTGCCTTGCACGAGGCCGACCTGGTTCGATCCCCAGCATCCCATAAGGTCCCCCGAGCACCGCCAGCAGTGATTCCTGAGTGCAGAGCCAGCAGTCAGCCCTGAGCATCACCACATGTGGCCCCCAAACGAAGAAACGATTCTGAAAGACAAAGCATTTGGACGTGTTTTGTTTAAAACTTTCACCCTCAAACTGGCCGTAAATCATTAAACTCATTAACCAGGCAATGATTTGGAGACTCATAAATAATAAATCATCTCGAAAGAGATTAATAAGCTGCAGAGATGCTTCTGGACCCCAAAGTCACCATCCAGTTAAAATCTTAACTCCGGTTGTATCATCCCATTCAAAATGGTTAGAATTCCCGGAGTGACATCTCAAACTACATGGCGTGTTAAGGATAGGCAACCAATCTTGATTAAGAAAATATTAACACACAAATTATAACTGCAACAACATATTGGTAATCTCTTCAATAAGATTCTACGGGTTCCAGGGTGAGATACAATAATCTTCGTACGCGTTCTTGTAAGAAAAGCATTTTCGATCATTTTTAGCGAATTATTCATAAAAAAATCAAACTAGCGCAATAGCACAGCGGGTAGAGCGTTTGCCTTGCATGCGGCCGACCCGGGTTTGATTCCTCCGTCCCTCTCGGAGAGCCCAGCAAGCTACTGAGAGGATCCCGCCCGCACGGCAGAGCCTGGCAAGCTCCCCGTGGCGTCTTCGAGATGCCAAACACAGTCACAATGAGTCTCACAATGGAGACGTGACTGATGCCCACTCGAGCAAATCGATGAACAATGGGATGACAGTGCTACAGTGCTATTCATAACAAACAATATAAAATAAATTATTTAGGGTTTGCTATTGGGGCAGGCTTGGCCGTGTGGTTTGGGAAAATTGGAAATAATAATGGTGGTGCAAAGGCATAATGGAGGTGGGGTTGGGGTTGGAATATTGAATATTGAATGTAATAAATCATCACAAACAACTTAAAAATATACATCTATTTTTTAAAGTCCAGCATGGGGGCGGAGTGATACTACAGTGGGTATCACAGTGCATTTGCCTTGCACGCAGCCAACCTAGGTTTGATCCCCGGCATCCCATAGGGTCTCCAGAGCACCACCAGGAGTGATTCCTGAGTGCAGAGCCAGGAGTAAGTCCTGGGCACAGTCGGGTGTGAGCCAAAAGCAAAACATAAAGTAGAATCTAAAAGATGGGGGAAGGGGAAGGGGAGGAGTTTGTTCAATTTTGGAGAACGGATTACAGGTTAAGTAGAGAATGGGGGAGTCAGTGTCTCATGTCAGCTGAATCTCTGGGACTTAGCTATAAGCATTAGGATGCAGTCATCACTTATCTCTGGAATGTGGTTGAAGGGTTGGAATTTCCTATCAGCCTGGGAGAGGATGAAGACAAACAGCTAAAAACCAATAGGGGCCAGGGGCTGGAGTGATAGCACAGCGGGGAGGGCGTTGGCCTTGCATGTGGCTGACCCGGGTTCGATTCCCAGCATCCCATAGGGTCCCCCAAGCACTGCCAGGAGTAATTTCAGAGTGCAGAGCCAGGAGTAACCCCTGAGCATCGCCGGGTGTGACCAAAAAAACAAATAAACAAAATAAATAATAGGGGCCAAAGAGAGAATACAGTGGTTAGGGCTCTTGTCCTGCACACTACCAACTGGGGTTAGATCCCCGCCATGCCAGAGGTTCCCTGAGCACAGCCAGGAGTGATTCTGAGTACAGAGTCAGGAGTCACCCTGAGCACTTCGAGGTGTAGCCAAAACAAATAAACCCACCAAAAAAAAAAAAAGAAAAAATGATGGAAGATCAGAGAAGGAATTAATTCGCTTTGGATTGTCCAAAGTCAGTGAACTCCAAGAAAAGATGGCACCACACGGGCCTCGCTTTGGGCTGGAGACGGGACGACAGTCCAGTGAGACCAGAGATGAAAACATCACAGGTAATAAACGAGAGGGCTATTCTTCCTGGAAAAATACAGTGAAGCTAGGGGCCGGAGCGATAGCACAGTGGGTAGGGCGTTGGCCTTGCACGCGGCCGACCCGGGTTCAATCCCCGGCATCCCATAGGGTCCCCCGAGCACCGCCAGGAGTGATTCCTAAGTGCAGAGCCAGGAGGAACCCTGAGCATCGCCGGGTGGGACCCAAAGAGAAAAAAAAAATACAGTGAAGCTACTTCCAGCCAAGAGTGGCGGTGCAGGGTGGGGCTGGGGACCTCAGCCACCATCAGTAAAGCCCCTTGAATGAGAATGAGACAGGCAGAGTGCCACCATCTCTCTGGGTAACACCGTTTGCATCTGATTCATCTCGGCATAGGGTACCAAGTACACGTTAGTAATTGATACCTGGAAGGCACCTGGGCACCTCCTTCACCTAGAGAAGAATCCCATTATCCACCCCAGCGGAAGGAACTGAAGGTCCCCATCTGCCTCTATCTGCTGCCACCCCTTTAAAAACAAGACACGAGGGCCAGAGCGATAGCACAGTGGGGAGGGCGTTGGCCTTGCACGCGGTCAACCCGGGTTCGATTCCCAGCATCCCATAGGGTCCCCCAGCACCGCCAGGGGTGATTCCTGAGTGCAGAGCCAGGAGTAACCTCTGAGCATCACCGGGTGTGACCCAAAAAAGGCCAAAAAAATAAAATTATGAGAGGGGGCCCACCGGTGCTCAGGATTTATTCCTGTCTCAGCACTCCCACCCGCACGGCAGAGCCTGGCAAGCTCCCCGTGGCGTATTCGATATGGCAAAAACAGTCACAACAAGTCTCACCACGGAGACGTACTGGTGCCCGCTTGAGCAAATTGATGAACAACGGGACGACAGTGCAGTGAAGTGCAGTGCACTTGGGGATCACTCCTGTCAGGGCCTGGGGAATCTTATGGGGTGGCAGATGACCAACCCACTATCTTATCTTTCTGGCCCCTAAGAACTTGTTTTTAACCCCGGCTTTTACTACTGGACATACTGTTGAATGTAATAGCAAATATTGGCTTTAATTTATTTTTAGTCACTGTGTTGGTGCTGATTCGGTATAGCAGACACAGCAAACGAATACAGTGGATCTTGTAAGAACCTCCATCAAAAATCTATTTTTTTTCGGGAGGGCATGGGGAGTCACATCCGGTGATGCTCAGGGCTGACTCTGCACTCAGGAATTACTCCTGGGCGGTGCTCAGGGGACCTGATGGGATGCCGGGGATCGAACCCGGGTCCGCTGCATACAAGGCAAACCCCAGACCCACTATACTATCAATCCAGTCTGCAAGTAGTGGCTTTGGGCTGGAATTACTAATGCATTTATCCTCCAAACCAGAAAATATTCGTTTTTTTGGAAAATTCCTTGAAGGTCATGCATAGGTGGAAAGTGTTTCCGATGACATTCTCGGCCCCTTGCAGAGAAACAGCCATTGAATGATGATGTCGTAGCATCCAGGGCTTGTGAACCCAACTGACACTGGCCAATTAGGTTTGGGTTTTTGAGGTTGGGGATTTTTAAATTTTTTTTTTCTTTTAGACAGAACGCGACCGTCCATGACCTACATGTAGGAAACGTGTTTGTGTGTTTCTGAGTCCTTTCCCTGGCGGGATTCCCGGAAGAGTACTTAAGTGCTCGGGCAAAGGGTGTGGTCCATCTCAAAATTCTTGGAAGGCCATTACTGAACCGTTCGTTTTCCTGGAAGGATGGGGGGAACCGAGCTTCTGGAAGGGATTGTGAGGAGAGCAAGTTCTCGGTATCCCAGGAGACAGAAGTGTGCAAACACAGACAGTAAATACATCCAGGACGCCCTAATCCCAACAGGACGCCCTAGCGTACCCTAACATGGATTGGGGGGGGGGAGAGGTGGGTGAAAATTTAACTCCAGCTGTTTGTGTTGAAAGTAGATAAAGGACCAGACGTGACGGCCTCTCAGTGTCTGTGTTGCAAGCCATAACGCCCAAAAGGAGAGAGAGAGTATGGGGAATATTGTCTGCCATGGAGGCAGGGGGAGGGTGGGAAAGGGGGGGGGTATACCCGGGATATTGGTGGTGGGGAATGTGCCCTGGTGGAGGGATGGGTGTTTGATCATTCTGTGATTGTAACTCAAACATGAAAGCTTGTAACTATCTCACAGTGATTCAATAAAATTAAAAAAAAAAAGAGTGTGGGCATATAGGCTGGAGCAAGAGACAGCAGATTGGGTGTGTGCCTTGTATGTAGCCCACCAGCTTGGATCATGGCATCCCATAGGGTCCCCTGCATGAGCACTGGGGCAGGAGTCCACCCTGAGCACTGTCAGCTATGCCCACCCCCCCAAGCAAAGGCTGAAAGAGGCTCAATTCTCACTTCTCCATCCACCGAACCAGCTCCCTGTCCAGGGGCCACTCTTCCATGTAGGCACTGCAGGATATGCCCCCACCCCCCCACCAAAAAAAAAATCACGAATCACGAAGTCCCCGTTAATCGTCGATTTCTCGAGCGGGCTCAGTAACCTCCCCATTCGTCTTTTCCCTGAGATCTTAGAAGTCTCTCTCGACTCAGCCCTCCCAAAGATGTCACACTGGAGGCTCTTTCAGGGTCAGGGGAATGAGGTCCAGCTTGTTACTGGCTTTGGCATATGAATACACCATGGGAAGCTTGCAAGGCTGTCCCATGTGGGCAGGAAACTCTCAGAAGCTTGCCAGAGGGAGAAGTAGGCTACAAGATATCTCGTGGCCGCAAAGCGGCCGCACTGTTCTGGGAGCTTGGTTTTAAATCTCTGGATGTTGGCCGTTGATGGGATTACACACACCTGGGGTTCCTCTGCCGGTACCTTCATGTGTGAGGCCCGTCCGAATGTGTGGAGAGGGGCCTCAAGCATGGCTGTGGCTAGGTTCCGGTGGTCTTCGGCCGCCAGGAGCTCTGCTTGGGGTGGGGAGGGAAGCTGGAGCCCATCCCCTCCAAGGGGCCCCAGGGAAGACAGCCAGGCGTGCAGGCAAGAGACTCTAAGCTAAACTGGGTTGGAGCTCAAAGTCAACCTCTAAACCAGCAGATGGGGGTTGAAGGAATTCTGAGCACTAGAAAAATCTCTCCAGCCCTGATGCTGATGCTTCCTTTATCTCCAGCAACCTAGTATCACCCAAGGCAGAAAAGGCTCAATTATAATTACTGTGGGGAAGAGAGGTGGCTCCTGGCTGAAACTCATTGATGCTTAATGACAATCAGCTCTTGAGAGAGCATTAATTATGGCCAATCCTTCACCCGTTATTTCTGCAAAGGGTGGAGGGGGGGAGGGAGGAGAACAGGGAGGGAGGAGAGAGAGAACAGGGAGAAATAAAAAAAAAGATGGTGGGTGGAGATATATTTAGAACGTCGGGTCCAGTTGCTGAGGCCAAGGAAAGGTTCCCACTTCAATGGGGCTGGACAAATGGCCTTGTCCCCAGCGGTGGTTTTGTCATGCTAATGTGTCCAGACAGGCTCTGCCTGGCCAGATTTAGAGGCTGTTTTGTGAGTTTGTTTTCGGGGAGTTGAGCTTCCTTCGAAAGCTCCATTAATCAGACCCAAACAGAACTGGCGTTCAGGAGTGGCCTGATTCGGGGTGTCAGAGAAACGGCCATGGGAGAGGCCAGGAAGAAAATGGCATGCCCGAAGCCTGATTTCCTTCCTGCCCAGTATCCCCCTTTGGTGGGCAGGTGTGGGGCTGTTTGGTCACGCCCAGCCATGCTGAGGTCTTATGCCTGATTCTGCACTCAGGAAATCCTTTTTCTTTTTTTTTTTTTTTTGGTTTTTGGGTCCCACCCGGCAATGCTCAGGGCTGACTCCTGGCTCTGCACTCAGGAATCACTCCTGGTGCTCGGGGGGACCCTATGGGATGCTGGGAATCGAACCTGGGTCAGCCGCAAGGCAAACACCCTCCCCGCAGTGCTATTGCTCCAACCCCATCAGGAAATTCTTCTGATGGGGCTTGGAGCACCGTACGGGATGTCAGGGATCGAACCCGGGTCGGCTGGTGTGCAAGGCAGGAAATCTCATGTTTGGGGGTGCTTTGAACAGAATCGGGGCAGGGTGGACAATGAGAAAGTAGTGGGTTCTCAGCCAGCCAAACTAATGCTTTTTCTGGAAAGCTCCGAAACGCACTCATGGGGCTGGAGCGATAGCACAGTGGGGAGGGCTTTGGCCTGGCACGCGGACGACCCAGGTTCGATTCTCAGCATCCCATAGGATCCCCCGCACACTACCAGGAGTGATTCCTGAGTGCAGAGCCAGGAGGAACACCTGTGCATCACCAGGGGTGATACCCCACCCCAAAAAAAGAAAAAAGAAATGGCCTCACTCCTGTGAAAAGACACAGCCCATTGGGGTGAGATGAGAACCCAGAAACCCAATTCAGAAGCGTTTCATGAGCATCGACACGGCACTCAGGATTGTTCGAGGCTCCAGCCAAGACCGGACCCCCCCTCCCAAAGATAGGTTCAAAGCAGCAGGGCCAGGACGGACTCGATTCCGGCCAGGAGGTCACACGGCCACTTGGTGAGCAGTTCAGAAATCGACCGTTGGGCGCATCACAAATGAGAACCACGGGAGCCAGAGCGATAGCACAGTGGGGAGGGCGTTGGCCTTGCACGCAGCCTGCCCGGGTTCGATTCCCAGCATCCCACAGGGTCTCCCGAGCACCACCAGGAGTGATTCCTGAGTGCAGAGCCAAGAATAACCCCTGTGAATTGCCAGGTGGGACCCAAAAACCAATATATATATTGGTTTATATATCCACAGCGGGGAGGACGTTTGCCTTGCACATGGCCAACCCGGGTTCGATTCCCAGCATCCCATAGCTTACATCCTGAGCACCGCCAGGAGTAATTCCTGAGTGCAGAACCAGGAGTAACAACCCCTGTGTACCGCCAGGTGTGACCCAAAAAGCAAAAACTATATATATATATATGTATATATACGTAATATATATATATTCCAGGGCCAGAGAGGTAGTACAATGGATAAGGCACTTGCTTCATATGTAGGTCCAATCCCTCGCATCCCATAGGATCCGTGAGTCCATCCATTCATGCACAAATGCATCCATACACCCATGCCTGCATCCACCCACCCATCCACACATCCATTTATTCATCCACCCATGCATGCATGCATCCATCCATCCATGTATAGATGCATGCATCCATCTGTGCATCCATGTACCCAGGTTCAATCCCTGGCAACCTGTAGGGTCTCCTGAGCTCTGCCAGGACTGACCCCTGAGTGCTGAGCCAGGAGTAAGCCCTGAGCATCTCTGAGTGTGAACCATCAGACCAAAACCACAAACAACAAAGTTTCCCCTAGGGGTCAAAGAGATAGTACAGTGGGTAAGGCACTTGTCTTGAATCCCAATGACACCAGCTCGATCTGTGGCACCAAATAGGGTCCCCAAACACCACCTGGAATGACGCCAGAGCATAGAGCTAGAGTAAGCCCTGAGCACCACCAGATGTGACCAATTAATCAAAGCCCAGAAATCCTTTTCCCAAAAGTGTATCCCACGCCTCAAAACACATTTCTTTTTTATTTTATTTATTTTTTTTTTGCTTTTTGGGTCAGACCTGCCGATGCACAGGGGTTACTCCTGGTTCTACTCAGGAATTACTCCTGGCGGTGCTCAGCGACCATATGGGATGTTGGGAATCGAACCCAGGATGGCCACGTGCAAGGCAAACGCCCTCCCCGCTGTGCTATTGCTCCAGTCCTCTCAAAACACATTTCAAATTATCCAGGGGACCTTGTTCAGCCTTGCAAAGGCTTACATTCATGGGGGAGATAATGGAACTGAGGAGGCTTAATTTAAAGCCCAAGTTTTCACACTCACTAACAATCCACACTGTAGCACTGTTGTCCCGTTGTTCACGGATTTGCTCAAGCGGGCACCAGTAACATCTCCATGGTGACACTTGTTGTAACTGTGTTTGGCATATCGAACACGCCACGGGGAGCTTGCCAGGCTCTGCCGTGCGGGCGGGATATTCTCGGTAGCTTGCCGGGCTCTCCGAGAGGGATCGAGGAATCGAATCCGGGTCGGCCGCGTGTTAGGCAAACGCCCTACCTGGTGTGCTATCAATCGCTCCAAGTCTGACAACGCACGCAAGTGTGGGAAATCAGACTGAGCCAGAAGAAAGAACGGTGGGCTGGAGCCATAGTACAGCGGGGAGGGCGTTTGCCTTGCACGCAGCTGACCTGAGTTCAAATCCCAGCATCCCATAGGGTCCCCTGAGCACCGCCAGGAGTGATTCCTGAGTGCAGAGCCGGGAGTCAGCCCTGAGCATTGCCGGGTGTGACCCAAAAAGCAAAAAAAAAAAAAATACACTGCTCCCAGCTCTACATTTCCACGGTCCCGTTTGGAACTAAATGAAGCACATGTGAAAGAGTTAACTAAAGACAGAGTCCGGGGCTGGAGCGATAGCACAGCGGGGAGGGCGTTTGCCTTGCCTGTGGCCAACCCGGGTTCGATCCCCGGCATCCCATACTGTCCCCCGAGCACCGCCATGAGTGATTCCTGAGTGCAGAGCCGGGAGTCAGCCCTGAGCATCACTGGGTGGGACCCAAAAACCAAACAAACAAACAAGCAAGCAGAAGGAAGAAGGAAGAGCGGCGGGGAAGAGTGTTCTGGGGACACATAATTTCAAACGTTCTTGACTCTTGACGGGGGAAGCGAAGCTGAACTTTCAGGAGAGAGACGGTCAGCAAAATCCCTGCCAGACCCCGCCAGGCCCTCGTGGTCCCCCACGCCCCCCTAACAGCTCCCAACTCCGAGCTCCTCTATAATCACCTCTGCCCAGAGCCCTGGAGAGCATAAAACTGCCAAGAAGCCGGGAGATTTACTCAGGACTGGGGAAAACTCAGCCGCTTCTGCAGTTACACTGGGAAAAAAACGCATTATTGGGGTAATTTGCATTTCTCTCTCCAAAGCCCCTCTAGGGTGAAACACATCCACTTTTTTTTTTTTTTTTTTTTTTGCTTTTTGGGCCATACCAGGTGATGCTCAGGGTTACTCCTGGCTCTGCACTCAGAAATCACCCCTGGCGGTGCTCAGGGGACCCTATGGGAAGCTGGGAATCAAACCCGGGTCACCCGCGTGCAAGGCCAACGCCCTCCCCGCTGTGCTGCCGCTCCAGCCCCGGGAAGATGGAGTTTGTGTTTTCCACGTCGGAGCCTCAGATTCTAGTGCACCCCACGCTCCGACCCCCCCATGGTTCCCCAAGCATCGCCGGGAGTGATGAGCTGGGAGTGGACCCCCACACACACCACGAATCAATCAAAACACAGTCAGCACCCTACGCGGAGAATCCCCACTCGCGGGAAGGTCGGGGTCAGTGCTAAGATCCGTCTCTGGAAAGGGAGTAGATCCTGTTAGGATGAAAGGGACCAGAAGGATGGGGTGGAGCAATAGCACAGCGGGGAGGGCGTTTGCCTTGCACTCGGCCGACCCGGGTTCGATCTCCGGCATCCCATAGGGTCCCCTGAGCACCGCCAGGAGTGATTCCTGAGTGCAGAGCCAGGAGTGACCCCTGTGCATCACCGGGTGGGACCCAAAAAGCAAAAAAAAAAAAAAAAAAAAAGGGACCAGAAGTGCGGGATGGACCCTTCTACCAGTGTGGGTGGGAGAGGGGGGCGAGCAAGGAGCACAGCCGGGCGTGTGGGAGGCTCCAGGGTTCCCCCACATGAGGGGCAAGCCAAGAGGGGAGGCAGGAGTGACTCATGTTAGATGAGAGATTAGTAATGATGGGTGGCGGCACGCACTCACGCCTCGCCTCCCAGAGATACAGACGGTCCGGAGAGGAAAGAAACACAGCATGTACGCATGCGCGCGCGCACGCACACACGCACGCACACACACACACACACACACAGAGGCACACACGAGACACACACAGACACAGAACACACCCACGAGACACACACACCTGAGAAATATCAGTTTTATCCAATGACAGCCTTAAAAAATAGAGACAGAAAAATGTTTTCGATTATTATTATTTTTTGGTTTTTTGGTTCTTTGCTTTTTGGGTCACACCCGGCAATGCTCTACCTGCTGTGCTATCACTCTGCCCCCCCCCAAATTATTAGTTTTATTGTTTTTTTGGGTCACAGAGCGATGCTCAGGGTAATTTCTGCAGGTAATTTCTGCACTCAGAAATTACTCCTGGCAGTGCTCAGGGGACCCTATGGGATGCCGGGATGGATCCTGGGTTGGTCACATGCAAGGCAAACGCCCTCCCCATTGTGCTATCGCTCCAGTCCCTAACTACAGTTTATGAAAGCGTGAATTTCAGGGGAAAGAGGATAATTTTTTTTTTATTTATTGGTTTTTGGGTCACACCTGGTGATGCACAGCGGTTCCTCCTGGCTCTGCACTCAGGAATCACTCCTGGTGGTGCTCGGGGAACCCTATGGTATGCTGGGAATCAAACCTGGGTCGGCCGTGTACAAGGCAAATGCCCTCCCCGCTATGCTATCACTCCAACCCTAGAAGAGGAGAAATTTTAATAAAATCAGGTGCCCACCCCCCCCAAAAAAATAAAATAAACCCTTTTGCTTGACTCTTGAGAGGGCAAGAGGGGATGTGCATGAAAAGAATTTTAAATTAGGGGCTGGAGTGATAGCACAGCGGGGAGGACGTTGGCCTTGCACGCGGCCGACCCGGGTTCGATTCCCAGCATCCCATAGGGTCCCCCAAGCACCACCAGGAGTAATTCCTGAGTGCAGAGCCTGGAGGAACCCCTGAGCATCACGAGGTGTGACCCAAAAAGAAAAAAAATATATATATTTAAATTAGCAGCTACTTTAGTGTCCAGATGACCTTGCAGAGATCTGCAGGGCTTCTGAAAGTTGAGACTGAGAGGGACTGAGGTGAAGCAGGGGCCATGAAGGGAGGGACCGCTGAAAGCCAGCACTTACTGATACCCTGGACATCAGCATCTAATTCAAGACCTTCCCGTGTCACCAATGAACAAAAGCTGAGCGCCCAGAGGGGTCACACGTGGAGGTAAGGGAGAGGTGACCTGGCACCCCCGTGACCTGTAGCCTGACCCAGGCAAGCAGGGGTCCTATCCCCATCTCCAGTGCATTTCCATTCTCCTTGCAGACCCCAAGTTCAGACAGACCCCAAAGCCCAGAAGTACTGCTCGGGCTATAGAGGCAGTGCCAGTGATTAAACCCAGTTAAAGGCTCTATGTAAATATTTCAGGGGCCAAGGAGATAGCGCAATGGGTAGTGCAATTGCCTTGCACGCAGCCCCAGGAGCTAGTGCAATGGGTAGGGCACTTGCCTTGCACGCAGCCGACCCAGGTTCGATCTCTGGCATCCCCTAAGGTCTTTTTGGAATTTAAAGTTTATTGAGCCACTCACACAACAGTGCAACTGAGGCACACCCAATTCCACCAGGCACTAACAATCCTAAACTACTTTTCTCTCCCCTTTACAGCATTCGTGTGGTTTATTTAGCAATGTCCTCTTTTGGATTGACACAGGAAGACAGCTAATGCTATGCTATGGAACATGCAAGTTAATTGACTCCAACATAACATTTATTACTGGGCATCCATATTTATTTGATTTAAGCCTCGGACTGGAGCGATAGCACAGCCGGTAGTGTTTACCTTGCACACGACCGACTTGGGTTCGATTCTTCCGTTCCTCTCCGAGAGCCCGGCAAGCTACCGAGAGTATCTTGCCCGCATGGCAGAGTCTGGCAAGCTCCCCGTGGTGTATTCAATATGCCAAAAACAGTCACAACAAGACTCACCATGGAGACGTTACTGGTGCCCGCTCGAGCAAATCGATGAACTACGGGATGACAGTGCTACAGTGCTAAGTCTGGGTTCCCGCCCCAAGCAGAACCTCACATCCGTAAACCTCCAGAACCCAACCACAGCCATGCTCAAGGCCGCTCTCCACACGCTCGGACAAGCTTCACGCATGAAGGAACCGACAGAGGAACCCAGGTGTGCGGAACCCGGGGCTGAGATCTCTAAAAAAAAAAAAAAAAACTGCTCGGATTGGGACTGGGCTTCCTCCACCCAGATCCCCAGTTTTCCTGTAGCTTGGCAGCCACACCCACAAACTGCTCCTGGCCCCATGTAATCTCATCAATGGCCAATGTCCAGAGACTAGAAAATAAAGCTCCCAGAAGACAGTGATGCCATGACAACATGCCAGTCGACCAAAAGCTTGCATTCAGTAGACTGGGAACACCTGTAAGGACGATTAGAGGCCACCCCAAAAGCTTCTGTCCCTCTCAGAGAGCCGGGTAACCTACCAAGGGTATCCTGCCCGCACGGCAGAGCCTGGCAAGCTACCCGTGGCGTATTCGATATACCAAAGACAGTAACAATAATGGGCCTCATTCCCCTGACCCTGAAAGAGTCCCCAATACAGCAGCGTTGGGAAGGACGAGTAAGGAGAGGCTGATAAAAGCACACGACAGGTACAAATGGAGATATTACTGGCGCCCGCTCGAGCAAATCGATGATCAACAGGATGACAGGTGATACAGGTGAAGCCTCGGTCGCCCTTAACTCTGAGCACCCCAAGAGCAGGGTCCTGACCAGGGACTGGATGGACCCAGGGCAAGCTGAGAGCTACCCTGGCATCGAAATGGGCCTGGCCAAGTGCCATGATACTTAACTCTAAGTTAAGAGCACAGTCATAGAGCAGGTGTAGCCCAAACACAAAACCAAAAATTCCAAGATTCCCCGGGGGATGGGGGTGGGGGAGGGGGCAAATGCAGAGAGAACTCCCAGAGAAGCTCAAGTTCATGGTGAGTATGCAGTCTCTTTGCAATCGAACTATTTTTTTTTTTGCTTTTTTTCGGTCACACCCAGCAATGCTCAGGGCTGACTCCTGGCTCTGCACTCAGGAATTACTCCTTGGCGGTGCCCGGGGGACCCTATGGGATGCTGGGGATCGAACTCAGGGTGGCCGCATGCAAGGCAAATGCCCTACCCGCTGAACTATCACTTCGGTCCCCTGTAATGGAAGTTTTGCAGTCTGATTCTGATTCCCACCACCCCCCCTCTATCTCACCCTGGGGTGTGTGGAATTCTGGGCCAGATAAACCAAATTTCTTTCTTTCTTTCTTTCTTTCTTTCTTTCTTTCTTTCTTTCTTTCTTTCTTTCTTTCTTTCTTTCTTTCTTTCTTTCTTTCTTCCTTCCTTCCTTCCTTCCTTCCTTCCTTCCTTTCTTTCCTTCTTTCTCTTTTTGAGTCACACCCGGCAATGCACAGGATTTACTCCTGGCTCTGCACTCAGGAATTACTCCTGGCGGTGCTCAGGGGACCCTATGGGATGCTGGGAATCAAACCCTGGTCTGCCACATGCAAGGCAAACACCCTCCCCGCTGTGCTATCACTCCAGCGCCCCCCCAAGCCCCGTTCTGAGGCAGCATCTCTGCATTTGTCCTGCTGGGGGTCGTGGGCGTGGGGGACAATTGGAGCATTGAGCAAATACATCTGGCCCCTATGGGAAAGAGCGTGGGGGGGGAGGGCCAGGGAGCCGGGTTACCATAGCAACGCAGCAGGGCCCTGCAGTGGCCAGCTCAGAGGCACTGGGGGTACCCCACACCTGTTCCTTCACATCTGGGCTATCGCAACACACACAGCAAGTGGGAAGGAGCAACCATGCACGAGGTCCTGGCTTTGCTGTGAAGGGGTTCCTGCAGAATCAGGGAGTAGACCTTTTTTTTTTGCTTTTTGCTTTTTGGGGTCACACCCAGCGATGCACAGGGGTTACTCCTGGCTCATGCACTCAGGAATCACTCCTGGCGGTGCTCGGGGGACCCTATGGGATGCTGGGAATCGAACCTTGGTCGGCTGCTTGCAAGGTAAACGCCCTACCTGTTCTGCTATCACTCCAGCCCCAGGGAGTAAACTTTTGAAAACTTGCCGCTCTCTCCTTTCTTGTTTGTTTGCTTTTCTGGGTGGCTCCAAAGTCCCTCTTCATGCACAGAACCCCCAAAACGGCTTCCTTGGAAACACACAATTCCCCGGGTGTCGCATGTATTATACATCACCAGGAAAAAAACTGGACCCACCGACCATAATCACCATCCTGAATGCAGATGCCTTATCCGACACAACGATCACAGCTTTCAAATGCCCCACGGCGCCCCAAGACCCCCTCCCCGACGCTTCCGGCCGGACCCCGAGTTTTATGACCTTCTCGTACAAGCCCTGCGTGCGCACGCGTCAGGGAACGCGCGCGCTGCGTTGAGCATCTCTCCAGGAGGCAACTTTTCACAGCTTTCTCTTTCGGGGTTACCCAGAGGGGGCTTCCTGAACGTGAAGAGGTGAAGGTCTGGGTCGCCACGCGAGCAGGAGAGGGGGACGGGGGATGCGTCTCCACAGAGAAGGCCACCGCGCCTTTGGATAGGGTCTGATATGGCTGGACCCACCTGCAGGACTTTGGGGGACCTGAGACCCAGTCGCCTTAGCTCTGAACTGGCTTCCCTGGGCTCAGTGACAGTGCCAGCATCGTGCAAGAAAAGGGGTCCCCGGGCTGGAGCAATAACACAGAGGGGAGGGCGTTTGCCTTGCACGCGGCCGACCTGGGTTCGATTCCCAGCATCCCATAGGGTCCCCTGAGCACAGCAGGAGTGATTCCTGAGTGCAGAGCCAGGAGGAACCCCTGTGCATCGCCGGGTGTGACACCCAAAAAGAAAGAAAAAAGAGAAAAAGAAAAGGGGTCTCTCTGACCCGGGAGGAGAACAGGGAGACTCCAGTGAGCGTAGTGTGGATCTTTGCAAGAAGGCAGGCACACACGCGCGTGCGCGTGTGTGTGTGTGTGTGTGTGTGTGTGTCTGGGATGGGGTGTACGGCCCCCCCCCCAAGAAGTGGGCAGGAGAGAAGGTGGCCTTGGCAACAAAGAATATCCAGAACTCGGAACCCCCCACTTGGAGGGGTGCCCAGGCGCTGTCAGATGTGGGCTCAGAGCAAGGACCAGGAGAACAGAAGAGAAGCAAAAGCGTCAACTGGGGCAGGTGGGGGCGTCCTGCGTGTGGATAAAACCCAGCCTCAGGGCCCCCCCTTGCCTGCTTCTTATGTCCCCCCCACCCCAGGACCAGCTGAGCGAGTGTGGGCGGTGTCCGAGGAGGAAGGGAGGGACGGACGCATCAGGGAGCATGTGGCCAGGGGCACGCGCGCGCGCGCGCGCGCGGCGAGGGCTGCCGGGATCCGAGCTGGGCACCCAGCTGACATGGCCGGGCCCAGGTGCCCTGGCACGAGAAGCGGGGCTTGGCATGCCCAGTCTCCGATCTGCAACCTGCTCCCTGGGGGGGGGGGGCGGCCCAAGGGGACACTGGGGGTAGCCTAGAAGGATGCACTGGGGAGGGTGGAGGAGGGAGGGGGGCGGAGCGTGGGGGTCAGGGAGGGATCTGGAAAGCGGGGCCTGGAGGGGTGTGCGGCGGGTTAAGGGGGGGCGCGCAGGGTGGGGGGAGGTCGCGCCACCCCCCCTCCACGACTCACCGAGCACGAAGAAGGGCAACTCGGTGTTCTCCAGGTCGTCCACCACCACCATCTCGCCGGGGAAGTCGTTGCGCACGGAGAAGAGCAGCTTGGGCTCGGCGGCCGACGGGCTGTGCATGATGCTCAGGTCGTTCTCGCGCAGGAACGGCAGCGCCGACACGGTGATGCTCTTCACTTTGCACTCGAGCTCCTTGGACGCGTCCACGTCGCCGCCGGCCGCCGCGGCCAGCGCGGCCCCGGGCGCCCAGCAGCAGCCGCTGCAGACGGCGGCCAGCAGCGCGCAGAGCCCGGCGCGAGCCATCCCGAGCCCCGGTCGCCTTCCTGCGGGCGGGGAGGCGCGGGGGGCGCGCCGGGAGGGGCCGGGGATGGCGGTGGGGTGGGGGGGCTACCCGGAGCGCACGCCTGGAGAGCCCCCCGCGCGCTCTTTGTTTCCTCGCAGCCGCCGATCGGGGGGGATGGGGGGATGGGGGAGAGAGATGCAGGGGAGGGGGTGGGGTGCGGGGAGCGAGGACGTCGGCAGGGAGAGGAGGCGGAGGGGGGAGGAGGAGGGAGCGAGGGTGCCCGGGAATCAGGTCAGCTCCCCCCAGCCCAGGCTGCAGGCCGCGCCCGCCGCCGGCTCGGCACCCCCGCCCCCCCGCCCCGGGCGCGAGCAGCGCGCTCCTGCGGCCCCGGCTGGCGATGCCAAGTGTCTCCGGTCGCGGCGGCGGCGGCGTCCCGGTGGCTCGGGAAGGACACGCACATGCACACACACACGCGCGCGCGCGCGCACACACACATGCATATACACACACGCACAGGCACACGCGCGCGCGCGCGCACGTGGGGCGCTTATTCCCAGGAGCGGGGTTGAGTGTGTGTGTGTGCGTGTGCGTGTGCGTGAGTGTGTGTGTGCAAGGGCAGGGGGATCTCTCTCTCTCTCTCTCCCTCCCCTCACCCCCGCAAGATAGATTTGTAGATTGGATCATGCGTGCATGCATGCATGCATATATGCGTGCGTGGAACTCAACTTCCAACTTTGCAGAAATAACTGGATGAAATTCTATGATTAGCCAGGAGAGGCGAGTCTGGGTACTGAGTACAGTACTGAGAACTGGGGAATGAGACTCCCGCCCACCCCCGCCCGCAGCCAGCCAGCCTGCTGCCTTCTCTTCCTCTCCTTGGAACCGGGCTAGCAAGGGCCTTGGAGCTCAGGGGGCGTTGGGGAGACAGGTTTGCACCCAGAGCGAGCAGAGAACTCCGGGCCAATAAAACCACCAAGTCCCTTCCTTTGAGACAGGCAGGTCAACAGGGCTGGAAGGAGCTCTGCGAGTTTCTAAGCAGCCTTCCCAAGTAGAAAAGGAATAAAGGGTGATTCTTGGGCGCGGGCCAAGCCTGTGACCAGCAGATCCAAATTAGAACAGAGGCGAGAAACAAGCAGGAGCGATTTGAACATGCAAACGCCCTTCAAGGAGGCGCGGGGCAGCTGCTGTCTTTTTCATTAAAAAGACCCCCAGAAAATCAAACAGAACCAAAAAAAAATCTTTTTTAAGCTTTTGGGTTCTTTGAGGACCATACCTGACAGTGCTCAGAGATCACTCCTAGGGGTGTCTGGGGACCAGGGGCAGGGCCCGGGATCGAACCTGGGTCAGCGGTGACAGGCAAGGCCAGTGCCTTCACCCCTGTCCTCTCTGACCCTGGTTTTGCTGTTGTTATTACGTGACAACCGTGATTCAGTGGTAGAACATGTGTAATAATTTTGGCTGGAGTGATAGTACAGCAGGGAGGGTGTTTGCCTTGTTAAGCGACTGACCTGGGTTCAATCCCCAGCATCCCATAGGGTCCCCCATGCGCCAACAGGAGTGATTCCTGAGTGCAGAGCCAGGAGTGACCCATGAGCATAGCTGGTTTGACGCCCCCCAAAAATTTGTAGATTGGATCACTTAGGAGGTATTCATCCTGCCCCCTAAATTTAATAAAACCAAGACCATATACAGTAAGCAGAAGCAAGGAGGTTGCATCTGTGTGTGTGTGTGTGTGTGTGTGTGTGTCTGCTTAATAGCTTTTTTTTTTTTCCCCCTGCTTTTTGGGTCACACCCAGCTATGCACAGGGGTTACACCTGGCTCTGCACTCAGGAATCACCCCTGGCGGTGCTCGGGGGACCCTATGGAATGCTGGGAATCGAACCCGGGTCGGCCGAGTGCAAGGCAAACACCCTACTCGCTGTGCTATCGCTCCAGACCCTGCTTAGTAGCTTTTTATCATATGATTTTGATGACTTATTTCAACTATATATAGACCCCTTCCACACCATTTATCCCATGCTAGATTAAAGCTTCAGTGCTATTAAACTATTTGTAAATCGTTCCTACTCTAGGAATTTAACATGCCAATGTTTTCAATGAGGCCTTATTTGCTTTTTTATTTGTTTGATTTTATTTATCTATTTATTTATTTATTTTTGCTTTTTGGGTTACATCGGCAATGCATAAGCGTTACTCCTGGCTCATGCACTCAGGAATTACCCCTGGCAGCGCTCAGGGGATCCTATTGGATGCTGGGAATCGAACCCGGGTCAGCCACGTGCAAGGCAAACACCTTCCCCGCTGTACTGGTCGGAGTGATTGTGCATCAGAAAGGCATTTGCCTTGTATGAGCTCAACCCAGTTTGATCCCTGGCATCCCACATGTTCCCCCAAGCACCGCCAGGAATAATTCCTGAGTGCAGAGCCAGGAGGAACCCCTGAGCATCACCAGGTGTGACCCCAAAAGCAAAACAAAAGTAAAGTAACCCCTGAGCATTGCCCAGTGTGACACACACACACAAAAAAAACAGAAGTGAAAGATTTTCCCTCTAAAACAAAGAATAAAATATGTATATAATTTTATTATATACATATTTATTATATTATAATATATTATATATAATTTTATTATATACATATTGCTGGAGCGATAGCACAGCGGGGAGGGCATTTGCCTTGCACGCAGCCAACCCAGGTTCAATTCCCAGCATCCCATAGGGTCCCCCGAGCACCGCCAGGAGTAATTCCTGAGTGCAGAGCCAGGAGTAACCCCTGAGCATCGCCAGGTGTGATTAAAAAAAAAAAATACTGGGGCTGGAGTGATAGCACAGCGGGTAGGGCGTTTGCCTTGCACTCGGCCGACCCGGGTTCTAATCCCAGCATCCCATAGGGTCCCCTGAGCACCACCAGGGGTGATTCCTGAGTGAAGAGCCAGGAGTAACCCCTGTGCATCGCCGGGTGTGACCCAAAAACCAAAAAAAAAAAAACCAACTTAAATTATGTATATAATTAATACATAATATCTATCTAAAATAAATATATATTTAATATCTTTCAGCCTTTTAAATCTGATATATGTAAAAAATAGCTCAAGTATGATACCATGTAGCATTGCAAACCACTGTAAAAAAAAATTAATCCACTACTGACTTACAAAACCTGGTCCTTATCATTCTGTTACCCCTTGGACAGAGGTGGGGAACTCTTACCTGCATGTGTGATTTCCTGGGTTTGATCCCTGGCACCACACCCCCCAAAATCTCTCTCTCTAATGCAAAAGGACATTGTTTTGTTTTGTTTGGGGGCCACAGGGAGTGATGCTCAGGGCTCCTCCTGGCTCTACACTCAGGAATGACTCCTGGCGGTGCTCAGGGGACCCTAGGGATTAACAACGCAAACTCCCTACCTGCTCAGGCCCCTCCTCCATGTACTAATGGTGCACCCATGAACACCTAAAAATAATCACTGGACTTCCCGGATTATAGTCACTCATTCAGTCAATATTTGTAAGCCAGACATGACCGTCAGGAAGAAACATTTACCTCCAACATAGTGGTGGGAAGTTGTGATGTGGTGAGACTGGTGTTGGAATCACTGCATCACGGTCTCACTGTCATCCCGTTGTTCGTTGATGTACTCGAGCGGGTGCCAGTAACGTCTCTATTCCTCCCAGCCCTGAGATTTTTAGCAGCCTCTCTTTACTCGTCTTTCCCAAAGATTGGAGGCTCTTTCAGGGTCAGGGGGAATGAGACCTATCGTTACTGCTTTTGGCATATCGAACACGGCACAGGGAGCTTGCCAGGCTCTGCAAGGAATAGATGTAATAAATGCTTGTAAACAATTTATGAAAATAAAATAAAATATTTTAAGAAAATAGCACAGCGAGTAAGGCGTTTGCCTTGCATGCAGCCAACCTGGATTCAATTCCCAGCATCCCATAGGGTCCCCCAAGCACCGCCAGGGGTAATTCCTGAGTGCAGAGCCAGGAGGAACTCCTGTGCATGGCTGGGTGTGACCCAAAAAGAAAAAAAAGAAAAAAATATTTTCCTCCTGGCCCCCAGGGATAGTAACATAAGGCAGTTGTTTTGCAAAACCCTGGTAACCCCAGAACAAGAGCCAGGAAGTGGCCCTTTAGCCTCAAGCTGTGTTGTGATGTGATCCCACTGGACCAAAAAGGATTTGTTCTAATCTTCAGTCATTCTCAACTGCTGCTAATTTTCTGAAGCGTCAAATCAAGTTAGAAAACCCAAGAAATCTTATAGGGCATTTTTTCATGTGTCTCTTGGCCTTTGGTATCTCTTCTTTGAGGAAGTTTCTGTTCATTTCTTCCCATTTTATGACGGGGTTGGATTTTCTTTTTTTTTTTTTCTAGTCAAGTTCTACCCATGCCTTCTTTTTTTTTTTTTTCTAATTTCTTCTATTTCTTGGACATTAACCCTTTAGCAGATTGGGGATTGCATAATTAATTTTATCCCGATCTGTGGGCTGTCTTTGTATCTTGGTCACTGTTTCTTTCGAGGTGTCAAAGGAAATGATTACTCTACATCAGAACTGCATGCTGGCAATAGATAAAGGAAGAAACAAAATCACCTCTCTGTACCTATATTGCAAACCATAATGCCTGAAAGGAGAAAGGGGGGGTTGTGGGAAATGCCCCCCACAGAGACTGGTTGGGGGAAGGGTGGCAGAAGGAATACTGAGAGGACATTGGTGGTGGGGAAGGTACCCTGGTGAAGGGACAGATATTGGAGCATGTAAGACTGAAACCCAATCATGAACAGTTTCTTTTTTTTCTTTTTGGGTCCCACCCAGCGATGCTCAGGGGTTCCTCCTGGCTCTGCACTCAGGAATTACTCCTGGAAGTGCTCAGGGGACCCTATGGGATGCAGGGATCGAACCTGGGTCGGCCACGTGTCCGGCAAATGCCCTACCCGCTGTGCAATCACTCCAGCTCTCATGAACAACATTGTAACTCTGGTGATATATATATATATATTCATATATAAACAATATATATGTGTATATATGCACATATATGTACATATACACATATATGTATGTGTACACATATATATGTTTTAGGGTTATATACACTTTTTAGGGTCTTATATATTTCATATAGTTTAGGGTTTTATATATATAAATTTATATAGATAAATATAAATATATATAGCACTGTATGGCACTATCTTCCCATTGGTCATCGATTTGTTTGAGCGGGCACCAGTCATGTCTGCATAGTGAGACTTGTTGTGACTGTTTTTGGCATATTGAATACACCATGGGGAACTTGCCAGGCTCTGTCTTGCGGACGGGATACTTGGTAGCTTGCCGGGCTCTCTGAGAGGGATGGAGGAATCGAACCCGGGTCAGCTGCGTGCAAAGCAAACACCCTACCGCTGTACTATCACTCCAGCCCCGCCAAAATTTATATATATAAATATAAATAAATAAAATAAATATAAATAAATTTATATGTAAATATTTTCTATATACATTATATTATATATAAATTTATATACGATAAATGTATATATAATAAACATATAATATATAATGAATCATATATATTTATATATAAATATAAATTTATATATAGCCCTAAATATATATTTAATATGTATATAAAGATATATAAATATATTTTAATATATAAGTATCAATGTGTATTAATATATGTTTTAATATACAAGAAATATAGTGTTGTATAAATATATATAAAACCCTATAAAAAAAAACAAGGAAAGCATTCTTTTGGGTTGATTTTCTTTTTTTTTGCTTTTTGAGTCACACCTGGTGATGCTCTAGTAACCATATGGGATGCTGGAACCCAACCCGGTTGGCAGGGTGCAAGGTAAATGCCCTCCCGCCTGTCCTATTGCTCCAGCCCCTTGATTTTCTACTAAGTCAGTATCTCTGCCTTTCAACTTGACCTGCTTTTGCAAATTTGCATTTGCAAGGGAAAGAGAGCATGAATTAAATGGCCATTGAAAACGGCCATTGAAAATGGACATGGGGGGGAAAAAAGTCATCCAAAAATCAAATAAAATGGGTAGCATGTTGGAAGGATGGAAAGTCGGCAAGAAGTTGAGGTCTTAAGCCTTTCCCGACATTTCTGGGATGGGTCTGAGTTTCGCAAAGGTCTGTGGGAAGAGAATTGAATTTCTTTTTTTTTTTTAAATCTCATTTTATAAGGTAGTTCACGTCTAGGGCATTTGCCTTGCACGCGCCCCACCCTGGTTCGATTCCTCCGCCCCTCTCGGAGAGCCGAGCAAGCTACCCAGAGTATCTCGCCTGCACGGCAGAGCCTGGCAAGCTCCCCGTGGCGTATTCGAGATGCCAAACACAGTCACAACAAGTCTCACCGTGGAGACGTGACTGGTGCCCGCTCGAGCAAATCAGTGAGCAAAGGGATGATGACAGTGACAGTGAAGGTAGTTCACAATATTTGATGACATTTTATATTCCAACACCAGTCCCACCGCCATGACACCTTCCCACCACCATATTTGGGACGTTTCCATCCCAGCCCCCAAACTTGTCCCAAAGCACAACCGAAATAATATATTTTGTATGGTTTGTTATAAAAAATTGCTGAAAATGCTACAAAAAAAGTATCCACAGAGGAAAGAGTGTGAAGACTGTTCTGTTTTGGCAGGGGCCATTAAGACCTTCTGCAGGATATCACAAACATGTTTTTTTTTTTAATTTACTTATTTGTTTGTTTATTTATTTATTTATTTTGCTTTTTGGGTCACACCCGGCGATGCTCAGGGCTGACTCCTGGCTTTGCACTCAGGAATCTCTCCTGGTCGTGCTCAGGGGACCCTGTGGGATGCTGGGACTCGAACCCGGGTCAGCCGCATGCAAGGCAAACGCCCTCCCCATGGTGCCATCGCTCCAGCCCCTCCAAGCAAATATTATGAACAATAAACATGGCGATAAAATTGACTCTGGCTTACACCGATTCCCATGTTCCTCCTACGATCCCACCGCTTCTATTCCAGTACCGATGACCTCATTCCTGGCGCTTCCAAGACTTTCTAAACGCTTTCCTGGCTGTTGACCTCTGTGCCCAGGCACCAAGCTGAGCTTGGCAAGTCCCTGCTGGCATCCAGTCCCGTGGAAGTTTCCCTTTTTTCCAACGGGATCAAGTCCACGCTTTGGTCTAGCTGGTGAAGACTCAAGTCATTGCTTCTCTTGGAAGGTGACTTGAGCGGTCCCCTTCGGGATAATGCCTGGATCCATCCCAGGCAAATCAAGGCCCAGTGGCTATGGGATGTCTTCCTGCACGGTCTTGGCCACCTAGAACTTCTTCCACCCTCCATTTCTCTGGATCATTCCCAGGTCTGCAGAAAAATCTCCAGTCTTTCTATTTCTTTCTTTCTTTCTTTCTTTCTCTTTCTTTCTTTCTTTCTTTCTTTCTTTCTTTCTTTCTTTCTTTCTTTCTTTCTTTCTTTCTTTCTTTCTTTCTTTTTCTTTCTTTCTTTCTTTCTCTTTCTTTCTTTCTTTCTTTCTTTCTTTCTTTCTTTCTTTCTTTCTTTCTTTCTTTCTTTCTTTCTTCCTTTTCCTTCCTTCCTTCTTTCCTCTCTTTCTTTCTTTCTTTCTTTCTTTCTTTCTTTCTTTCTTTCTTTCTTTCTTTCTTTCTTTCTTTCTTTCTTTCTTTCTCTCTCTCTTTCTCTCTTTCTTTCTTATTTCTTTTTGGGTCACACCCAGCAATGCTCAGAGGTTACTTCTGGTTCTGCAGTCAGGAATTACTCCTGGCAGTGATCAGGGGACCCTATGGGATGCTGGGGATTGAACCCGGGTCGGCCACGTGCAAGGCAAATGCCCTACCCTTGTGCTATTGCTCCAGCCCTGAACAATCTCCAGTCTTATCTGTCCCATCATTTCTTTATTTCTTTTGCTCATAGCTTCTCTGACAGCGCTCGCTCTCTCTCTCTCTCTCTCTCTCTCTCTCTCTCTCTCTCTCTCTCTCTCTCTCTCTCTCTCTCTCTTTGTGTGTGTGTGTGTCTCTGTCTGTCTGTCTGTCTGTCTCTCTCTCTCTTTTCTTTTTGGGTCACACTCAGTGATGCACAGAGGTTACTCCTGGCTCTGCACTCAGGAATTACCCCTGGCAGTGCTCAGGGGACCATATGGGATGCTGGGAATCGAACCCAGGTCAGGCGCATGCAAGGCAAATGCCCTCCACGCTGTGCTATTGCTCCAGCCCTTATTTATTTATTTATTTATTTGGTAAATGCAAACAATACTCCATATTTTCCAGAGTACTTGAGAAGAGTAAATGTGATTGGGGAAGGAACACATATGCCTTAGTGTTGCTCAGGTGTGAGGACCTTTGCAGTTCCTGCTTATGCTATGAATGCAGAGAGCAGACTTCAGAGGCGAGTCCAGAGGGGAGGGCATTTGCCTTGCACACAGCCGACTCAGGTTCAATCCCCGGAATCCCATATGGTCCCCCCAAGCACCACCAGCAATTACTGGCTTCACAGAGCACTGCCAGGAGTAATTCCTGAGTAGCAGAGCCAGGAGTAACCCCCGAACATCATCCAGAAAGAAAAACAAAAGCGGGGCTGGAGTGATAGCACAGCAGGGAGGGCATCTGCTTTGTACATGGCTGACCCGGGTTTGATTCCCAGCATCCCATATGGTCCCCTGAGCACCGCAAGGTGTGATTCCTGACTGCAGAGCCAGGAGTGACCCCTGTGCATCGCCGGGTGTGACCCAAAAAGCAAAAAAAAAAAAAAAAAAAAAAAAAAAAAACGCAAAAAACCTCAGACTACTCCTCATCAACTTTTCTTCAACAGAGCGGCCAAAAAGCAAATTGATAGGGGTTCATGATCCTTGTTGTACTCCCTGAAAGCCAATTGCATCTCCCCCCACACACAACACAGAAAAAGAAGTGTGTCAGCAATATTCCCAGCAGGTTATTCCAAGTAAACAAAGCATGGAAACATCCTAAATTTGCATCAATCAGTCACAGGGTGGAATACTATAGAGCAATGAAAAATGAACATGCAACGGTAGGGATGAAGCTTACGGGTGTAATGAAATGTGACATCAGTCAGATTCTAAAGGATGTATGTGCACTGGAGGGGGTGGAGAGATGGCCAAGAGATGTGACACTTGTCTTGCTTTGCAGTTGCTTTGGCAGATATGGGTTCGAGCTCCAGCACTGCATTTGGTCCCCTGAGTGCCGCTAGGGGTCGCCCCCTGGCCATCAAACAAGGAATGGTCCCTGAGCACCATTGAGTTTGGTCCCATGCTCCTCTAAAACAAAATAATATATTTTTTTAAAAGCATGTAGCACTGTAGCACTGTTGTCCCATTGTTCATTGATTTACTCGGGCGGGCACCAGTAACGTCTCCCTTGTGAGACTTGTGTGACTGTGTTTGGCATATCGAATATGCCATGGGGAGCTTGCCAGGCTCTGCCATGCGGGTGGGATACTCTCGAATTGCCCGGCTTTCCAAGAGGGACAGAGGAATTGAACTTGGGTCAGCCGCATGCAAAGCAAACGCCCTACCTGCTGTGCTATCGCTCCAGTCCCCTCTAAATTAAAATAATTTTTTTTTTGGCTTTTTGGGTCACACCGGAGATGCTCAGGGGTTCCTCCTGGCTTTGCACTCAGGAATCACTCCTGGCGGTGCTCGGGGGACCCTATGGGATGCTGGGAATCCAACCTGGGTCGGCAGTGTGCAAGGCAAACACCCTCCCCGCTGTACTATGGCTCCAGCCTCTAAAATAATAGTTTTTTAAAAAGCATGCACACTCTACATTTCTGCGTTGGTGACATTAAAGAACAATTTAACGGTGATCAGTTCTTTATGATGGAAGGTAAAAGAGTGCTTATCTTTGAAGCACTAGGAAGGGCTAAGAGTCCCTGGGTGCTGAAAATGATATTGTGTGTGTGTGTGTGTCTGTGTGTCTATGTGTCTGTGTGTGTGTGTGGTGATGGCACTTGTGTATTCTGTAGCCAAAACTTCACCACGCTGTGTCCATTGGTCACTGTGTCTGATACCTTTTACATACTTGAGTCTCTTAAGAAGATACACATACTGTTTCTCTAATTCATTTCCTTCTTCCTCCCCCCCTTAGCAATCTGGCAAAATTTAATTTTCCTCCCATTAAAGTTGAGAACGGTTTGTCTAGCCATTCCTTCCTCTTACTCATTTCTTCTTTTCACTATTTAATTTTGGGTTTGGTTGGGGGGGGGGGCGGTCACAGCTTGGCTCTCTGTGCTCGGGGCTGTGTCTGGGAGATCACTCTGGTCGTGTGATGCTGGGGATTTTTTATTTATTTTATTTTATTTTTATTTTTTTGCTTTTTGGGTCACATCTGGCGATGCTCAGGGGTTACTCCTGGCTCTGCACTCAGGACTCACTCCTGGCGGTGCTCAGGGGACCCTATGGGATGCTGGGAATCGAACCCGGGTTGGACTTGTGCAAGGAAAATGCCCTACCCGCTGTGCCCCTGGGGATTCTAACCCGGATCAATGAGACTATCTGTCCGCCTTTTTTTTTTTTTAACTGTTTTCCAAGAATTTCATCATCACCTTGGCCAAGGTCAGAGACATCTGTCTCCAGGAAGCAAGGAGATAAATAAGCAGGAATCAGGTTAGGTTGTATATGTTTGGTTTTGTCCCAGCCCGCCTGATCCCGACGTATTTTGTCACTTAAGCAAACAGATCAGGAGCCTCAAACCCGTGAGATACACAGAAGAGAAAAAAAAAAGTGAATGTAATGAATCAGTGGGTTAAGTGATGGATGGGTGGTAAGAAGCACTTCCCATTCACTCAACACATCTGGTTCTCTGGTGCTTTTGAGCTGATCTTGATGTCTCTTACTTGCTATTCATTAATCCTGTGCATTGAGCCCCCCTCCCCCCGATTCTGTCTCTCATCATCAAGGGAACTAAATAGAAACATAGCATCTCCCTGACCTTACATTTTCTTTTTTCTTTTCTTTTCTTTTCTCTTTTCTTTTTTTCTTTCCTTTCTTTTCTTTTTTCTTTCCTTTTCTGTTCCTTTCCTTTCTTTTCTCTTTTTCTTTCCTTTCTTTTTTCTTTTCTTTTCCTTTCCTTTCCTTTCTTTTTTCTTTTTCTCTTTGGGTCGCACTCGGCAATGCACAGGGGTCACTCCTGGCTTTGCACTCAGGAATTACTCCAGGCGGTGCTCAGGGGACCATATGGGATGCTGGGATTCGAACCCGGGTTGGCCGTGTGCAAGGCAAACGCCCTACCCACTGTGCTATCGATCCAGCCCCCTCTTTTCTTTTCTTTTTTCTTTTCTTTTCTTTTCTTTTTTTTCTTTTCTCTTCTCTTCTTTCCTTCTCTTCTCTTCTCTTCTCTTCTCTTCTCTTCTCTTTTCTTTTCTCTTCTTTTCTTTTGCTTTATTGGGTCACACCTGGCCGATGCACAGGGGTTCCTCCTGGCTCTGCACTCAGGAATTACTCCTGGCAGTGCTCAGGGGACCCTATGGGATGCTGGGAATCGAACCCGGGTCGGCTCGCATGCAAGGCAAACGCTCACCAAGCGACTTTTTTTTTTCTGCTTTTTTTGTGGGGGGAGGTGGGAGGTGGAGGTCACATCCAGTAATGTTCAGGGTTTACTCCTGGCTCTGCACTCAGGAATTCCCCTGGCAAGTGCTCAGGGAACCATACGGAATGCCTGGGATTGAATCCGGGTTAGCCGCGTGCAAGGCGGATGCTGTCCCCGCTGCACCATGGCTCCGGGGCCCTTTCCACCAAGCCACTTAATGTGAACCCCCCAAATCCCTTTTATAGAGTAACTCTTACCTGTCCCAAGCTTTGGTCAGTGGGATGCTCCTTAAGGAGCTATAGTTCCAATCTGCTTCTTATTTCTGACTTCCTTTTTCATTTTTTTCTTTTTGGGTCACACCCGGCGGTGCACAGGGGTTCCTCCTGGCTCTCCTGGTTCCTCTTCCTTCTTCCTGCACCTATGGGATGCTGGGAGCGGAAGTCCAGCCAGAGTCAGCCACGTGCCAGGCAAACACCCTCCCTGCTGTGCTACTGCTCCAGCCCCAATATGGTCTCAATTTTGACGTGGGGACCCAATACTTTTTGATGTGTCCAGGTCCCTAAACTGCAGGTCTCACCCACCTGCTTCCTTTTGCTTCTCTCTCCTTTTCTGGTGCATGCATGAGCGTGTGTGTGTGTGTTTGTGTGTGTGTGTGTTCTCCCTTGGTGGTTCCTTTTTTTTTTCTTTGCTTTTTGGGTCACACCCTGCGATGCTCAGGGCTGACTCCTGGCTCTGCACTCAGGAATCACTCCTGGCAGTGCTCAGGGGACCCTATGGGATGCCGGGAATCGAACCCGGGTCAGCCACGTGCAAGGCAAACGCCCTCCCCGCTGTGCTATCGCTCCAGCCCTGGGGGGTTCCTTGATAATTAAACCATCCTGGACCAGGAGGTAAAATGCACCCAAACGCCCAAGAGTCATACATGCACCCTCCCTGGCCCACCCGCCACCCCCCACCCCCACCCTGCGACCCCTGCTCAGATGCTGACCGATGCTGCCCGCACACCACCTGGGCTGGGGGACGGCTGATCACTGTCCCTCCGAAAGAGAAGAGGGGTTGGGGCGATTGTGCAGCGGGGAGGGCGTTTGCCTTGCACGCCCTGGGTTTGATTCCCAGCATCTCCCGAGCACCGCCAGGAGCAATTCCTGAGTCCAGAGCCAGGAGGAAGGAAGCCCTGAGCATCGCTGGGTGTGATGCAAAAAAAAAAAAAGAAAAGAAAAAAAAAAGAGAGAAAGAGAGGAGAAGAAAACGCAGTGGGCGCCCGAGCTCTGCCACCCGTCAGCGCGACCCGGGGCCACCTCCCCCGTCCCCGGCCGCCCCGCAGCCCCGCCGCCCCGCCTCGGCGCGCTCGCCCACCGGGCCCGCCCCCTGCCGGCGCCGCAGCCAATGGGCGCGGGCGCGGGGCGGGGCGGCGCACGCCATTGGCTGCGCCGCCCCGTGTTAAGGCCGGAGCGAGCGGCCCGGGCAGCATTGTGGCCAGACGCGCGGCGGGCGCCGGCGCTGCCCGCTGACCTGCCCGAGCTGCCGCGCGGCCGCGGGGGCCTCCAGGGCTGCAGCAGCGCCGGCCCTTGGGCGGGGGGGGTCCACGGAGAGGGGGGGAGGGCCGAGCATCCCAGCCGGGGATGCGCACCTGCCGCGCGGGGCCGGGGCCGCGGGCAGCAGCCGAGCGAGCGGCCGGACCCTCCCGGGGCCGGGGCCGGGCCGCGGGTTCGAGGCCGGCGAGCGGCCGCGGGGGTCGCTGAGCGCGGGCAGCGCGGGCGTGTCTCTTCCGGGGCGCGGATCGGGGGGCGCCCCGCACCCCGCACGGCCAGCGCGGGGGCGGGGGGCGTTTGCACTTGACAGCCCCCCACCACCACCCCCCCACCACCACCCCCACAGCCCCGCTTCGGGGATGGCGCTTGGACCCGGGATCGCTGCTGCCCGGCGCGCAGGCCGCAGGCGGGGGCTCTGACAGCAGCGGCGAATTCGGACCCGAGACCCCCCCCCCCCCCCCGCCACCAACCACCACCACCACCACCCCCGGGACCGCCGCGCCTGGGCCCGCCCGGGAAGGCGCCCGCGCAGACCATGGTGTGAAACTTTGCAAAGCTGCCGTTGGAAATGGTGCACCCCCCCGTCTCCAGGACCGGCCACCCGGGCGCTGGCCAGGCGGGCAGCAGCTGATCGCGCCTGGAGGACTCCCCTGAGAGGACCGCAGGTGCAGGTAGGCGCGCGCACCGGGCTTCCCCCTCCCTCTCTCCCTCCCTCGCCCCTCGGCATGGTCTAAGGGCTGCGTGTCCCCCCCCCCTCCCGTGCCCGGGTCCCTTGTGCGCCTGCCACTGTCTTGCCCTGGGGGTTGGAAGCCCACGGTCTCTGGCTCTGTTTCTGCGTGAGGAGCCCACTTTTTTTTTGGGGGGGAGGACCCTGGCTGGGGGGGTGGCCCAGGGCCTCCTGGCGGCGAGGTTCTAGTTCTGTCCCCGACCTAGATTGCCGCCGTGGCCTGGGTTAAGTCCTCAAAGTTAGTGCAACTCCCATATAAGCCTGAGAGAACCCAGCCGGCTGCAGCTCTGCGGGGGGCTGGGGGTGATGGAGAGCTAAGTGTGCTAAGTGCTGGATGGGGCCGTGCTAAGTGCTCCTGAGAAGGGCCCCCCGAACTCCCCGCCCAGGGGCTGAGCTGTGAGCTCAGCTGGGATGTGGGTCCCCTGCTCCGAGGGCTGTGTCTGGGAGTCAGTCTCCCCCTGGGCTCGATTCTGCAACCGAGGCAGCACCAAATTGGAGAAACTGAGGCTCGTGGGCGGGCAGGACATCTCCCCAGGAGGCTGGCAGAAGCCCCCTCCCGCCGATGCAACTGAGCCTGGCAGCTGCCTGGAGATGCCCTGGGCAGAGCCTGGCTCCGCTGAGCAGATTCCTATGATCGGGGCACAGACTGGAACGCTGCCGCCGATGTTGTACGCGTGCGTGCGTGCGTGCATGTGTGTGTGTATGTGTATTTGTGTGTGTGTGTGTGTGTGTGTGCGTGCATGCGCGTGCCAGCTCGCAGCTGCATGCAGGCGGCGGGCTGCCGGGGGGAAGAAGAAGCTTGGCAGCGTGTTGCCACCCTCTCTGCCCAGGCCCCAGATGCCCAGATGCCGGGAGCGTCCCTTCCTAGCCAGGACCGTGAACTTGGTCTCTGCTCAGCCTAGAGTTTTCTCGGTGCCAGGCGGCCCCTCTGAGGGGAGCTCATTTGCCCAGGCTGTGGAGACCGAAGCCAGGGATCATCCAACACACAGAGGCACTGTCAAGGTCTGTGTGTGTGTGTGTGTGTGTGTGTGTGTGTGTGTGTGCGTGTGCAGACGTGGACTTACTGTGGAAGCATCAGCCAGAACTCATGTTCTTGAAAGCAGAGCCATTCTGGCAGTCTGTGCTGATGGCTGGTTAATTAGGACCCCCCCCCCCCCCCCCGCTCCCTTTACCCGTCCCCCTGACAGGGACAAACATAGTTGCGTGGGCCAATCAGGAGGCTAAAGGTAACAGGGTGTATTCGTGGCAGGGAGTACCTCCCCCCCGCCCCCCAACTCTCCATCGCTTGCAAGGCCAGTCTCCGCCGAGCATCCCTGGAAGCATCAGAGAATTCTCCGCTGACAGCCTTTCTGGAGTTGGGCTGTCCTTCGCTCTCTACTTGTCCCCGTTGCGGGGGGGAATCTGTGCTTTGTAAAGAAGTTCCCATACAGCCTCTGTGTGTGTGCATGCGTGCGTGCATGTGTGTGTGTGTGTGTGTGTGTGTGTGTGTGTGTTGGGGGAGGGTTGGGAGCAGGACATGACCAAGCAAAGCTGCCGTCCGTGGAGTCTCTGATTTCCCAAGGTCTCAGCTGCTCTCTGTTCCGGGGCTGAGTTCCCATGAGGTTCCGCTCTCCCCCCCCCCCCCGCCCCCCAGGGAAGGAGGCAGAGGATGAGGGCAGGTCGGGCACCTATTGGAGAGCAGGGAGGCAGGTGCCAGGCTCTGGTCTTTTCCTGCAAGGATGGCAGAGAGTGGGGTGCCCACCCACCCCCCAGGGGGGAAAAAAACAAACAAACAGGGCTGCAACCTTTGCATCTCCACTAGAAATCGGACTGGCTCTAGCATCCCGGAAGGGGCACTTGTGGGCTCCCCTAGAAAGATCCCCCCTCAAAGTCCATCCAGGGAGGGGTTTCCCCCTTTCCTTCCCTCCCGGAACAGCTTGTTTACTGGGCCAGAGGGCAGAGCACTTCCTGCGTCATCACCCCCTCCTGATCCTGTCTCCCCCGAGGTACCCACCGGCCTCCGGGGAGCCTGGCATAGCTCTGAAACTCCCAGCCTCACTTTTCAGGATCTCTCCAGGGCTCCTGGAAACCAGAAGGCATCAGGGCTAGAGGGGGAACCAGAGCGATCTGAGGGGCCGCTTTCTGCTGACTGCGGGAGAGAGCATCACCGGGGTGGTCTCCTGCTTGGGGTTTTGTGTTACCCCACACCCCCTCGCGGGGTATTTTGGGCGATTTCAATGCCTTCTCTTAAAACCAGAAGATCTCGTGTCTAGCCCATCTCCAGAGAGTCCTTTTCCCTGTAGGGCTGGGGGAGGAGGCGCATAATTAAGCCTCCCCCTGCCTGTCTCATTGGCCTTTGATTACCCCTAAGAAGTAGAGCTCAAAGGAATTTTTGCCGCCAAGGGTGAGGGGAAGGCAGAGGAGCCCCGAGCAAAGAGAGAGACAGAGCCTATATTTGGGGTGAGGGGGCGTTCTCCTCAAAGCAACCCCCAGATGCCTCTGGGACCGAGTGACCTCAGAGCTTAGCCACTGAGATGTCACAGGACCCATCGACCCCGAAAGTTTGGGAGTGGGAGTGTGGGGGGGGGGAGGGAGGGCGACGGGGAACATGGGTGCTTTCATGAGTGCAGAACACCTTCGCTTCCAGTGATCGTACAGTTTAGTCATAAATGCAGGCTTAACCCTCCACCCCGGGATGGGGGATGGGAGCGACACGATTGATTCCCTACAGCAGTTCAATTCCTCGGGTTCTCAAGACTGACCTAATTACTCCCCGATTGATTGGTCTTGATGATGAGAATGCCGAAGAGAGAGCATTTGAGTCGTGCCACCCAGGGAAAGGTGGGGAACAGGGGGCTTGTGGGGTGTGGTGGGTGTGCATCTCAACAACAAACAGAACTGATCACTGCAGAAGCTTCTAGAAGGCTCGGAAGGTGGTGGGTGGGTGTGATTGCTGGAGGGTGACTTGGTCCCTGACTCCCCGAGGCCCAGAAAGGATGCGTTGCACCTCGCTTCATTATCTGACTTAAGCGTTGGCAAGAGTGGTGCTCTGATTCAGAAAAACCCCTGTCTCATCCTCGGGTATCCAGACGCCCCGGGCTTCGAGTCCCTTCTGTAGAACAGGGGGCAAAATCACACTCAAGGTCAACGGCATATCAAAACCTTCGGATGAGGACCTTGGGACCGAGCCGCGGAATTTCAAGGGAGCAGGAGGAAAAACCTCGTTTTCTTTAGCAACAGAATTGATGTCGCGGCTTGATGTTCTGCCTTTTCTTCTTCTCCACCCCAAAATGTCCCCTGTGGGTGGCAGCGAGGGTGCGACTTGCAGTGGGCAGAGGGAAGAGGAGTTTCTTTTCCTATCTTAAGATTCTGGAGCATGCACGTGGGCATAACCTCTCCTCTCTTCTCCTCTCCTCTCCTCTGTCCCTTTAAATAAAACATAGGCTGTCGCGGCCGCAAAGGAGAGGCAGCAAAAAAGAAGCCAGAGGTGTGGGGGGGACCCCCGGTGCCAGAAGTGGGGTCACAGGGTTCTGGGTGGGCTCAGTCAAGCCCGTTGTGTGTGCCAGCCTGGGGGCAATGCCAAGGAAGGGCCAGGGTTGCAGACACTGGACAGATGGAGATGTGGCCACGCCCACCTGGAAGCCGGGCTCACTGATAGGCCACGCCCACAACACACCACGCCCACTGGGAGACACGCCCGCTTGCAGTAGGCCACGCCCACCCAACAAGCCAGTCTCATGCAGGCCACGCCCATAACATACCACGCCCACTGGGAGACACGCCCCCTTGCAGTACACCACGCCCGCCGGGAAGGCCACAGCCAATTGCATACCACACCCACCAGCACACCACGCCCACTTATAATGCCACGCCCACCCTTGCAGTGCCCGCCCACCAGAGCAAAGTTCCTGGCTGCCCGGACTCCGGGCCACGGGCCAGGTGGCATCCTGGACCCCCGGAGGATGCAGGCGCATCTCTGGGAAGTGCCACCCTGCCCCAGGGGTGGATGGTCCGTGCGGGGACACCCCTGGGGGCGGGAGAGTGGGCCGTGGACTCCCTGTCTGCGAATGCCAGGGTCAGTGGCCTGGCCGCTTCCGGAGCAGGGGAGCGGCGAGGGGGGTGCGAGCTCTCAGCAGCGGTCCCCACTCTTGGCCCCAGTCCTGGCTCCGCTGCATCGCAGGGGTGGGGTGCTGCGGGAAGTAGACCCTACGTCAGATGGGAGGTGCAGTGTCTCATCCATAACTGCTCCGTTGTCTTTTGTTGTTGTTGTTGCTGTTTTGTTTGTTTGCTTTTTGGGTCACCCCCCGCGATGCTCAGGGGTCACTCCTGGCTCTACACTCAGGAATCACTCCTGGCGGTGCTCAGGGGACCCTATGGGCTGCTGGGACTCGAACCCGGGTCGGCCGCGTGCAAGGCCAATGCTCTAAGTGTGGTACTATCGCTCCAGCCCTCATGCTGTTGTTCTTTTATTCCTCATGCATGAAGGATGAGGCCTGAATCTGAGGAAGGAGAGACAGAAACGTCCATTCAGGCTTGGGCCACCCACGTTTCACGTAGGGAAGTTCTGAGATGGGGCACGCCTGGGGGTAGGGGATACAGCCTTGCGCTGTGCATCCTTTTGCGATCTTCAGGTTCAGCGCCCTCTCTGGGCCTCTGATTGTGCAAGGGAGGTGCTCGCTTGCTGTGTGTGTACACGTGTGCCGGTTAAAGGCAGCGGTGGGGACCCTCGGAGGTGACAGGACAGCAGGGCATCTGCCCTGCAGGGGTGAGACCCCTCGGAGTCTATCCTTGGCTCCGACCACGTTACAGTTCGAAAGGCAGATTGGAAGACGTGGGTCGATGCAGCAGGAGGGAATGACAGATGCCAGTTTGTCTTGTTTGGGTTGGGTTTGGGGGCCACACGCAGCGATGCTCAGGGCTGACTCCTGGCTCTGTGCTCAGGAATCACCACTGGTGGAATCAGGGGAACCCCGGAGATGCCAGGGATCAAACCAGGTCAGGAGTGTGCCAGGAAACACTGGCCCCAAGAGCTGCTGGGTTCTGATTTTATGGGCCCACACCTGGCCTTGCTCAGGGCTTTCTGGCTCTGCACTCAGGAATCACTCCTGACAGTGCTCAGGGGACCCTATGGGATGCCGGGGATCGAACCTGGGTCGGCCGCGTGCCAGGCCAACGCCCTTCCTACTGAACTCTCTCTCCTACCAACAGCCGCTGTCTCCACCCCCAGTTTCAAAGCTGATCAGGGGAAGCAGTGTGGCCTTCAGCTGTGGTCACTGACGGTCTCGTAGTGGCTTCCGGTGAAGCGGATGCTGGTGACTCTGGTTCCCCTGGACCAGGCCGTGTTTGGTCACTGCTGGGCCTCAGGGCCCTGGCCGGCCACGCAGGGCCCAGGGCGTTGATTCCAGCAGTGAGATGTGGGTGAGTTGGCTTGAAACCCGACTTGGGACGTCACCGTGTGAGCACCTTAGAGGTCGCGTCCATCCACCAGGCGGGCTCTGCATGACCACCACGCCAGAGGAATTCCAGGGTGGGTGGCCAGTGTGGAATGAGCCAGGCCAAGTTTTTTGTTTGTTTTTGTGTGTTTTTTTTTATTTGCTTTTTGGTTCACACCCGGCGATGCACAGGGGTCACTCCTGGCTCTGTACTCAGGAATTACTCCCGGCGGTGCTCAGGGGACCCTATGGGATGCTGGGAATCGAACCCGGGTCAGCCGTGTACAAGGCAAACGCCCTCCCCACTGTGCTATTGCTCCAGCCCCCCTGTTTTTGTGTGTTTTTTTTTTCCTTTTGGGTCCCACCCGGCGATGCTCAGGGCTGACTCCCGGCTCTGCACTCAGGAATCACTCCTGGCGGTGCTCGGGGGACCCTAGGGGATGCCGGGAATCGAACCCGGGTCGACCGCGTGCAAGGCCAACGCCCTCCCCGCTGTGCTATGGCTCCGGCCCCCATCTTTGGGAATGTCTAACACAGCTGTTTCTGCCTGCGCCGTGAGGGCAGCGCGCGCGTGTGTGTGTGTGTGTGTGTGTGTGTGTGTGTGTGTGTGTGTGTGTATGGGGGGGGGCGCCCCGTCTCTGCGCACAGGTGCGTTCCCGTTTCCAGAGAGCAGGGTTTCAGAAAACAAATAAAAGAGCGGCGAGTTGTCAGACTCCGAGGAGAAGGTTTCCGTGGCATGAAGCAATATTCAGAGAGAGGGGAGGGCGTTAACCTTTTTAGAAACACACACACACACACACACACACACACACACACACACACAAAACCTATCAGAAACATTCTCAGCACCAGAGCCCAGAGCACGAAGCCTGATATCAAAGTAGATAAAAGTCTAACCCCTCCAGATGAGCGTGGGGGCTGGGGAACCTGGAGGTGGGTACTACCCCCCACCACACACACACGCGCGCGCACACACACCATCATCACATCTCATCCTCCCCACAAATGGTCCCCGAGGCCTGTCCTTGGGATGGAGAGACTTGGAAAGGCAAGCTGAAAACCACCACATCAGCAGACTGCTTTAAAGATGGTGGCACAGCGGGGAGGGCGTTTGCCTTGCATGCAGCCGACCCAGTTCGATCCCCGGCATCCCATAGGGTCCCCCGAGCACCTCCAGGAGTGATTCCTGAGTGCATGAGCCAGGAGTCACCCCTGTGCATCGCCGGGTGGGACCCAAAAAGCAATATATATATTTATTTAAAATTATTATTATTATTATTATTGTTTTGCTTTTTGGGTCCCACCCGGTGATGCACAGGGGTCACTCCTGGCTCTGCACTCAGGAATCACCCCTGGCGGTGCTCAGGGGACCCTATGGGATGCTGGGAATTGAACCCGGGTCGGCCGTGTGCAAGGCAAACGCCCTCCCCGCTGTGTTATCACTCCAGCCCCCTATTTTTTTTTTTTTAAGGGGAAAGGAGATGCATTTTTCATGGCAAATACCAGCCAAACACTCACAGTGAATTTCAAACCTGACGCTCTTTTGCCCACCCGGGACGCTCTGGTTTTGGACTCTGGGACCGGATGTGAGGAAGAGATGCCCATGGCGTGGGTTCGCGGTGCCACCAGCTCCTAAGTCCGGGGACTCGGGCCCACATGGTTCTGAGCCCTTTGGAGGAGGGGGCACGGCGGGCCCGCTTTGGATGCGAGAACGGCGAAGCGAACAGGTTGTGGGGTGGGATTCCCAGCCAACCCCTAGTGCAGTTCCTTCTCACTTCCCACCACTACAGCATGTCGGGGGGGAGGTTTCTCTTAACATGTATTTTTTTTTCTGCCATATTTAGTCAATTATTTAATGTTCTATCTTGGTCAAACATTGTTTCTTTTTCTATTTTTTTATTATTTTTTAAAAATTTATTTATTTTTAATTAGTGAATCACCGTGAGGGTACAGTTACAGATTTATACATTTTTGTGCTCGTGTTTCCCTCATACAAAGTTCGAGAACCCATCCCTCCACCAGTGCCCATTCTCCACCACCAGTAAACCCAGCGTCCCTCCCACCCTCCCCAGTCCTGTCTCCCCCCACCCCATTTAACATGTATTTTTTTGGGGGGGGTCGGGGTGGGGTTTGGGACACGACTGCTGGTCCTCAGGGATCTTCACTCCTTGGGTGGCTCGGGGAACCCTGGGACGGTAGCTGGGTTGGCCACATGCAGATCCAGTGCCTTGGCCCCCGTGCGCTCTCTCTCTCTCTCTCTCTCTCTCTCTCTCTCTCTCTCTCTCTCTCTCTCCCTCTCTCTCCCTTTCTCTCCCCCTCCCCTCTCTCTCTCCAACTCCCTCTCCCTCTCTCTCCTCTCTGTCTCCCTCCCTCTCTCCTCTCTCTCTCCCCCTCCCTCTCTCTCCTCTCTCTCTCCTTCCCTTTACTCTCCTTTTCTCTCTCCCTCTCTCTCCTCTCTCTCCCTCTCCCTCTCCTCTCTCTCTCCCCCCTCTACTCTCTCTCCCTCCCTCTCTCTCTCCTCTCTCCCCCTCTCCTCTCTCTCCCCCTCTCCTCTCTCTCTCCCTCTCTCTCCCTCCCTCTCTCCTCTCTCTCCCCCTCTATCCTCCTCTCTCTTCTCTCTCCCACCCCTCCTCTCTCTCTTCCCCTCTCTCTTCTCTCTCTCCCCCTCTTCTCTCTCTCTCCCCCCTCTCCTCTCTCTCTCTCTGTATCTCTCTCTCACCCATCTCTGCCTGCTTCCCTACTGGGCTCACAGCTCCTCAGAGGTGACTCCTCTAGCAGTGCTCCCAGTCTTCAGTGGTTCTGCCGGCAGTGGACACACGGGAGGTTTAGGATCTGGGCTTCTCTGTCTCTCCACCCCTGGGGAGGCCAGGCCATCAGGAGCCACCCCTGTGCCTCGGGGGGCCACACCACTCTCGAGATATCCTGGAGGCCCACAGTGGGTACAGCCCGTGCTGAAGAGATGCAAGGGTGAGGCCGGAGCGACAGCACAGAGGGGAGGGCGTTGGCCTGGCACGAGGCCGACCTGGGTTCAATCCCCGGCATCCCCTAGGGTCCCCCGAGCACCACCAGGAGTGATCCCTGAGTGCAGAGCCAGGAGTCAGCCCTGAGCATTGCCGGGTGGGACCCAAAAAGCAAATAAATAAATAAATAAATAAATAAGAATTGCAAAGTTATCACAGCGGGGAGGGCATTGGCCTTGCACGCGGCCAACCTGGGTTCGATCCCTGACACAGTATATGGTACCCGGAGACCACCAGGAGGGATCCCTGAGTGCAGAGCCAGGAGCCAGCCCTGAGCACAACTGGGTGTGACCTCTCCCCACCTTCAAAAACTAGCAAAAAAGAAAGAGATTCTGCTCTCAAGGGTATTTACCGACTCCGAAGCTGAGGAAGTCAGCAGAAGAGGAACCTTAGGGATGATGGTCCCTTCCTTGCCAGCCACATTTGGTGTTTCCTTGCCCAATTCCTTAGCTAAGGAAGCCTCAGGCTCCACATCTGTAAAATGGGCACTCAGTGGGGGAGAGAGAGAAAAAACAAAAACAAAAACCATCTCACTGGATGGGGCGATTTTGAGTGTGAAATGATGGTCGGATTGGCTCGTCCTGGCCCCCAAACAGAAGGGATTAGCCAAGGGTCCTTCCTTTCTGTTATAAGCTTGGTTTTTGGCATTTTTTTTTTTTTGCCCAAGCCAGAATCTCTTGATTTGGAAGGAGCTGAGGCCACTGGACCCTGCGACACGGCTAGCCAGGAATGGACTCTTATTTCTCTCCAGGTGTCTGTGCTCGCTTCAGTCTCTCCCCCCCCCGCCCCCACCCTCCCCCATAGGGTTTCTTTAAATGTATTTCACAAAACGCAGTGAGCAGAATGGATTTGGCAGTGACTTAAAAAAAGACTCCATGTATTTTGGAAAGTGGCGGGGGGTGGGGGTGGGGGGGGGCCGGGGAGGAAAATAAGCCACAACACAAACCAGTTTGTCTCCGGGCTGTAGGGTTTCTTGTGATATGAGAAATTTCCATTTTTAGGCAAGAGCGAAAGTTGGCTAACTTGAAAACGTTTGACACATGCCATATGCAGAGAGGGAGAGAGCCGGGATCGATTTTTGCTCAGGCAGAAGACAAAAAAAGGGGCACGGGGCCAGCGAGATGTCGGGGGAGGGGGAGCTTTAGGGGGTGACGTGGGGCTGGGGGCAGAGGGGCAGGGATGTGCCACGCGCTCCTCCCCCACCCAGGGGGCTGTGGTCACCAAACCCCCCTCAATACCGACTTCCAGACTCTGCCCCTTTCGTGAAATGAGAGACAAGACGCTCTTCGGGGAGCGACTTGACATTCGCAGCTCCGCAGGCAAGAAAATAAACCATATATAAAGCTGTGACTTGGATCCAACCGGCCCAGGATCCGGAAGTGGGTGCTACCACGTGACAGAGCCAGCTGGGGTGGGAGCGACTCCTGAGCCTTGCCTGATCCCTTCTCCTGGGGGGTGGGGGAAAGAGGTTAGAACTTTGCAGACCTGGAGTCCTGCTTTGCCTGGGCTCCGGGGGAGGGTGACAGGGAGGGCACCCCACTTTATTTATTTTTTATTTTTTTATTTTTTGCTTTTTGGGTCCCACCCGGCGATGCTCAGGGGTTCCTCCTGGCTCATGCACTCAGGAATTACTCCTGGCGGTTCTCGGGGGACCCTATGGGATGCCGGGGATCGAACCCAGGTCGGCCGCGTGCAAGGCAAACGCCCTCCCCGCTGTGCTATCGCTCCAGCCCCAGGGCACCCCACTTTAGAACTCAAAACAGGCGAATGAACGGGTCCTGTCTGCAGGTGCACGGCTCAAGGGGACAGGGAGACGCTAGGAGCACAGAGTCAGGGTGCAAGGAGAGAGCATGAGTGAGGGAGAAACTCAGCATCGAGACACACCCTCTGTTATCTTGTGTGTTTTTTTTTGTTAGTTTGTTTGTTTGTTTGTCTTTATGGGTCACACCTGGCAATGCACAGGGGTTCCTCCTGGCTCTGCACTTAGGAATCACCCCTGGCGGTGCTTAGAGGACCGTATGGGATGCTGGGAATCGAACCCGGGTTGGCCGCGTGCAAGGCAAACGCCCTCCCCACTGTGCTATTGCTCCAGCCCCCCTTCTGTCATCTTGTAGACTCTTCCATATCCCTTCAACTCGGAGGTAGAGTTGAGGTAGACCAGATGGCCAGTCTTGAAGCAGGGCTAGTAAGAGACTTCCCACTTGGAAACCCCCCCTCCCCTTCCCCCAAAGCCCGTGCATTTTATTGGGCTGGATCGATAGCACAGGGGGTAGGGTGTTGGCCTTGCACGCGGCCAACCCAGGTTCGATGCCTCCGCCCCTCTCTGAGAGCCCGGCAAGCTACCGGGAGGATCCCGCCCGCACGGCAGAGCCTGGCAAGCTTCCCGTGGCGTATTTGAGATGCCAAACACAGTCACAACAAGTCTCACCATGGAGACGTGACTGGTGCCCGCTCGAGCAAATCAATGAGAAACGGGAGGACAGTGATGACAGTGCATTTGGAGGAGATGGCTACGGAAGGAGGACATTCACTCATCTGGTGGACCCCACAAATGCCTTCAACTCCGAGCGCCCAGGATAGGTAGACCAGATGGCCAGCCTTGAAGCAAGCTAGTGAGAGACTCTCTATTTGGAATCCCCTCGTCCTCTTCCCCCAAAGCCTGTGCATTTTATTGGAGTTTATTTGGAGGATATGTTTATGTTTATGTTTATGGTTAATGAGTGGCTCATTATGTTTAATGAATGGCTGCCAAAGGGGGACATTCAGTCATCTCGCGGACCCCCAAATACCTTCAACACAGCGCGTCCGGGATAGGTCGATCAGCCGGCCAGCCTTGAAGCGGGCTAATGAGCCTTTCTACTTGGATCTTCTGCCACCCCCCCACCCCCACCGCCGACTCTCCACTTTGACTTTATCTGAAGGAGATATTTAATGAGTGGCTGCAGAAGGGGTGGGGGGATGGGGGGCCGGGGAAACTACACCGACACCGAACAGCTTAAAGCAGGTTATGGTTGGGATCTGCAGGGCTCAACCGTCTGACATGCTAATCCTCTGCTTTCTCACCGGGAGCCGGAGGGGTGGGGAGCTTCTTCCTAGAGAAGATTCCAGCATTCTGCTCTCTTCCCGGACCCCATCACCCTGGGCTTGTGCCCCTCCCGTCTCTGGACACAGCTCTGTCCTTTGTTTCAGGGTGGGGGGGCGACAACAATATTGTTCCCTGACACCCACATCTTCCGATGCATTTTGGAAATAAACCCAACCTTTTTAATTTATTTATTTTTTTGGTTGCTTTTTGGGGGTCCCACCCGGCGATGCTCAGGGCTGACTCCTGGCTCATGCACTCAGGAATCACTCCTGGCGGTGCTCAGGGGACCCTATGGGATGCTGGGAATCGAACCCGGGTTGGCCGAGTGCAAGGCCAACGCCCTTCCCGCTGTGCTATCGCTCCGACCCCAGTAAACCAAACCTTGAGGGCTCATTTGTGCCTGGGTCTCCTTGCAGGAAAATCAGTTCTTCCTGGCCCTGTGTTGATTCCCCAAAGGGGCCAGGAACTGTGTGCAGGGTTCAGCCCTGCACGGTGAAGCAGTAACCCTACCCCGCTCCTTCCCAGAGATGGACCATAAACACCCCAAAGATGGTAATTTTTTTTTTTTCATTTTGGGTCACACCCGGTGATGCTCAGGGCTGACTCAGGCTCTGCACTCAGGAATCACTCCTGGCGGTGCTTGGGGGGGCCCTATGGGATGCCGGGGATCGAACCCGGGTCAGCCACTTGCCAGGCAAACACCCTCCCCGCTGTGCTATCTCTCAGCCCCTGATCTATCTCATTTTTTTTTTTTTGGAGGGGGCTAGTGATGCTCAGGGCAGACTCCTGGCTTTGTACTCAGGAATCACTCCTGGTGGTGCTCAGGGGACCCTATGGGATGCTGGGAATTGAACCCAGGTCGGATGCGTGCAAGGCAAACGCTTTCCCTGCTGTGCTATCGCCCCAGCCCCCAAAGATGGCAATTTGGCTTTTGCACGTACCCCGTGCACCCCGCAGTGGAAAAACGGTCTGTTTCGTGAAACCAGCCTCTCTGTCTACACTCCCCCTCTGCTGCCACATGGGCGTTATGAGGACTCCGGATCCTTCTCTTGAAGGGCCATTTGGATGCTCCGGATTTCACACGGAGCGAGTTCCAGAAATTAGAGACGGGCTTTCTGGAAGGCAGCGTTTTCAAAATTTAATGCGCACCGGGGGAGCTCATTAAAATGCAGGCCGTCCGGGCCGCTTCCCGCAGAGCGCGGGATTTTGTGGGGCCGTGTGTGTGTGTGTGTGTGTGTGTGTGTGTGTGTGTGTGTGTGTGTGTGTGTGTGTGTGTGTGTGTGTGTGTGTGTGTGTGTGTGGCTTTGAGCTGCCGAAGCGGCAAGTTTAGACCATCCGAATGCAGCAGCAGCGAGGCACAAACTCCGTCTGGGAGAAAGGAGACATCCCTGAAGTCGTTTATAAGCGTTAGGTGAGGTGGGGGGGGAATGTTCAGGGACCTGCCATCCTTCCCACACATCTCACAAACACCCAGAGGGAGGTCTGCCGTGCTGGGGGGGGGGGCGGTTCCTGTGACCGAACTCGGGGTTCTGTGTAGGTCCAAGACGTGCCTTGCCTTTTTATTTTTTCATTTTGGGTCCCACCTGGCGATGCTCAGGGCTGACTCCTGGCTCTGCACTCAGGAAATCACTCCTGGCGGTGCTCGGGGGACCCTATGGGATGCTGGGGATCGAACCCGGGTGGGCCGCGTGCAAGGTAAACGCCCTCTCCACTGTCCCATCGCTCCGGCTGCCTGTGCTTGTATGAGCACATTGAATTCTCAAAATGACCTGGAGTCAGAGACTTTTTTTTTTTTTGCTTTTAGGGTCCCACCTGGTGATGCTCAGGGCTGACTCCTGGCTCTGCACTCAGGAATCACTCCTGGCGGTGCTCGGGGGACCCTATGGGATGCCAGGGATCGAGCCCGGGTTGGCCACGTGCAAGGCCAACACCCTCCCCGCTGTGCTCTCGCTCCAGCCCCAAGTCAGACACTTTGATTAGCCCCGTCTGCCCGGGGATGAGGCACCGAGAAGCGAATTATTTGCCAGAGTTCAGTCAGGATGTCTCAGCGCGCCCTCTGAACCCAGCCAGGCGACCTCAGCCTCTCCCGGGGTCCTGACTCTAGCGGGCAGAGCCTGGCCTGGGGAGGAAGGTTCTGGAAAATGATGGCCAGGTGCCGGTGGTCACCATCCCTGCTTTATTGTCGGGCCTGCCTGCGCCTCGGGAAGGGTTGCTATACTTACACACAGAATATGCTTAGCCAAACAGCCTGACGAGGATGATGCATGGAGAGCAATTAGGTACGGAGTCCGGGGCCCTTAGATTCCCAAAGAGGGTTGGATCCTCGCCCTGCCTCTGGCACGGTGACAGGGAGGAAGTCCAGCCGGCTGGCCCGGGTGACCCCACCTAGTCTCCAGTCCCCCACCCCCCACCCCCTGCTTTAATCCTAAGCCTGGAAGGTTCCCTCCCCCTACATTCTAGCAAGTTCTTTTTTTTTTTTTTTTTTTTTGCTTTTTGGGTCACACCTGGCGATGCACAGGGCTGACTCCTGGCTCTGCACTCAGGAACCACCCCTGGCGGTGCTCGGGGGACCCTATGGGATGCTGGGAATTGAACCCGGGTCGGCCGTGTCCAAGGCAAACGCCCTACCCGCTGTGCTATCGCTCCAGCCCATGTTCTGGAATACTGAGAATTTTCTAAAAAATTTTCTAAATCAATTTTCTAAAAAAATTGATTTGCCTTGCATGCAGCCGACCCAGGTTCGATTCCCAGCATCCTATACGGTCCCCTGAGCACCGCCAGGGGTAATTCCTGAGTGCAGAGCCAGGAGGAACCTCTGTGCACTGCCGAGTATGACCCAAAAGCAAAGAAAAAAGTTTATTTGGCTTTTGGGGTCCCACCCAGCGATGCTCAAGCGTTGCTCCTGGCTCTGCACTCAGGAATTACCCCTGGTGGTGCTTGGGGGACCCTATGGGATGCCAGGGATTGAGCCCGGGCCAGCCTCATGCAAGGCAAATACTCTCCCTGCCGTGCTCTCACTCTGACCCTAGAATACGGCGAGTATTGAATGCATGAACATAGCACAGTGGCAGGATTTGTGTGTCAGCGTGCACACGCGTGCTTACCCCATGTTTTTCTCACACAGAGCGCTTCTCGGACCCTGAGGCCCTCACGCGAGTGGGGGTTTGGCTACTGGCCACTCTAGCGGCCGACTCAGGTGAGGGTCCCAGACAGCCGCCCCCTGGCCACGCCCCTGCCCCCGTGGCCGGAGCCTGACCCACGAGGTGGCCCGTGGTCACTCCTGGCAGGGAACCGCAGCGCCAGCTGGCGAATGACCTTCAGGGTTGTGAGTGACCTTGAGGAATGCAGACAGCCGGAGGGACAAGGCTGTCCCCCTGGACACAGTCACTGGGGCTGCCCCGGGCTCTGGTCACCTTCCTCACCTGATGTTTTGGCATCATTGTTTCCCGGCCCTGGAACGAGGCACCATGGACAGAGCCGGGAGGGAGGGGGTTGGGGTCGGGGGTGCCTGGAGCCCTCCAGAGAGCATCCCAGGAGGACACAGGGTCTCCCTCCCGCTCTCCAGGGCGACCTCAGGAGTAAGCACCTTCCGGTCAGGTCTGGGGCACTCAGGATTTCCGCTGGCGGCTCTACACTGCCTGACCCACCCCCACTGGTGAGTGCGGGGGAGGGGGGGTTGGGAGAGAGAGAGGGAGAGAGAGGGGTGTGGGAGGGAGAGAGAGAGTCAGAGTCAGAGAGAGAGAGAGAGAGGGAGGGGGGGAGAGAGAAAGAGGGAGAGAGACAGAATCAGAGGCAGAGAAAGAGAGAGAGGGAGAGAAGGGGAGAGAGAAAGAGAAAGGGAGAGAGACAGAGAGGATGAGAGACAGGAAGAAGGAGAGACAAAGAGAAAGGGAGAGAGACAGAGAGGGAGAGAAAGAGAAGGAGAGAGATAGAGAAGGAGAGAGAGGGGGGAGGGAAAGAGGGATAGAAAGAGAGGGAAAAAAAAAGAGGGAGGGGAGAGAGAAAGAGAGACAGGGAGAGAGGGAGAGAGAGAAGGAGAGAAAGAAAAAGGGAGAGAGAAGGAGAGAAAGACAGGGAGAGAGAAGAGAGGAGAGAGGGAGAAAGGGAGAGAAAGAGGGAGAGAGATGGAGAGAGAGGGAGAGAGGTAGAAGGAGAGAGAGATGGAGAGAGAGGGAGAGAATGAGAGGAAAGAGAGAAAAAGACAGGGAGAGACAGAGAGAAACAGAGAGGGAGAGAGAGGGAGAGAGGAAGAGAAAGAGGGGAGAGAGGGAGAGAAGGAGAGAGAAGGAGAGGGAGAAAGGGAGAGAGGGGGAGTTTGGGGCCACTCAAAGCAGTGCTCAGAACTTACTCCTGGCTCTGTGCTCAGGGGTCACTCCTGGCGGGACCCTATGTGGTGCTGGGGCTCGAACCCGAATCCGTCGTGTGCAAGGCCGGCGTCTTCACCCCTGGCCGGGAGAGGAGCCCTCGTGCCCTGATGCCCTGCGCAGGCCCAGCCCTTTGGATCTTTTCGCCGTGGGGGAGGGGACTGTAGCTTGGACCCCCTCCCCCACCCCAGCAAGGAGTGACGTGGCATTTTAAAAATGTCCCTTCCATCCCAGTCCCTCTGCCATCCCTCTCCCACCCCGTCGGTGGCAAGTTTAGCTCTGGTGCTGCTTTCTCTCCCTCTCTCTCCCTCTCTCTCCTCTCTCCCTCTCTCTCCCTCTCTTTCTCTCCCTCTCTCTCTCCCTCTCTCCCTCTCTCTCTCCCTCTCTCCCTCTTTCTCTCCCTCTTTCTCTCCCTCTCTCTCCCTCTCTCCCTCTCTCTCCCTCCCTCTCCCTCTCTCCCTCTCCCTCTCTCTCCCTATCTCCTTCTCCCTCTCTCTCTTCCTCTCCCCCTCTCTCTCCCTCTCTCTCCCTCCCTCTGTTTCTCTCTCCCTCTCTTTCTTTCTCTCTCCCTCTCTCTCCCTCCCTCTCTTTCTCTTTCTCTCCTTCCCTTTCTCTCTCTGTCTCTCTTTCTCTCTCTCCCTCTCTCTTTCTCTCTCTCTCCCTCCCCCCCCCCTCTCTCTCCCTCGCTCTCTCCTTTCCCAGCCCCCCTGCAGCCCCCACGCCATCTGCCGGGGCTGGCTTACCTCCCCTGCTCGCTGTCTCTCCTCCCCTGGTGGGCGACGGGCAAGAGAAGCACGTGGGTCCCCCTGGCAGAGGCGCGCGGCAAACCGGACTCCTCTTTGCTTACAAAGCAAAGTCGGGGGAGAGGCTTGAGCCGGGCGGTGTTACCGGCTCCCCAGGAGCCCGCCAGAGCAACTGGGCGTCCTTCAGGGATTCCAAGGTCCTGAGGTCTCAGTGACCCTCTTGGTTCCTGCAGAGCTGTGTGACCCTCGGGGCGCCCCCCGCGGGGGGTTTGGATTTCCTGAAGCATCTCAGCTAACGGGGGATGAAGTTCAGGGGTCCTGGCCGGCCCACGCCAGCTCTGACCATGCACTCACCCCACGCCCAGAAGCCAAAGGAAACTGCTACCAAGACACTCACACAGGGCTGGAGCGACAGCACAGCGGGGAGGGCGTTGGCCTGGCACGCGGCCGACCCGGGTTCGATTCCCAGCATCCCATAGGGTCCCCCGAGCACTGCCAGGAGGAATTCCTGAGTGCAGAGCCAGGAGTCAGCCCTGAGCATCACCGGGTGGGACCCAAAAAGCAAAACAAAACAAAACCAAACCCAACGCTGTTCATGATTGCGTTTCTTTCAGTCACACAACGTTCCAACACCCGTCCCCGGCATCCTGTATGACCCCATCAGAGGCTGGAGCGACAGCACAGCAGGGAGGGCATTGGCCTGGCACATGGCCAACCCGGGTTCGATCTCCGGCATCCCATAAGGTCCCCCGAGCACCACCAGGAGCGATTCCTGAGTGCAGAGCCAGGAGTCAGCCCTGAGCATCGCCGGGTGGGACCCAAAAGAAAAAGAAAAAAGACATTCACTCCCATCCTGAATGGAGTCTGGGCTCTGGTGGACAGGACATGGACAGAGCGCCTGGCCCCTGCAGGAAGCTTGGGCACCCTGCTGTCCTTCCTGCCCAAACTCAGGATCCCAGAGCTCTTGGCTAAGACCCCTCACAGCTTGAGCTGTCAATTATTCTCCACCTTGGGGTCTTGTTTTGTTTTGTTTTGTTTTTTTTGGGTCCCACCCGGCGATGCTCAGGGCCGACTCCTGGCTCTGCACTCAGGAATTACTCCTGGCGGTGCTCAGGGAACCCTATGGAATGCTGGGATTCGAACCCGGGTCGGCTGCGTGCAAGGCAAACCCCCTTCCCGCTGTGCTATCGCTCCAGCCCCGCTGCAGTGTCTTGTACCAACCCCAGTAGCCATCAAGGATGGGCCTTGGCCGTGTCCCTCCACGGTCGTGTTCATTGGACTCATGTGTTCTTCATCTCTAACGGGTAGGAAAAGATCCCGGGCATCCAATCCGCAGTGGACAGGGAGGCCAGTGAGTTAGCGCCATTTCCCCCTTCCGAAGCCTGGTTCTAAAAAAAAGCAGGTAATTTCCAAATGTTTCCTGAAATGCGTCTTTTTAAAAAAATTTGTTTTGTTTTATTGTGTTTTTTTTTTGTTTGTTTTTGCTTTTTGGGTCCCACCCAGCGATGCACAGGGGTTACTCATGGCTTTGCACTAATTACTCCTGGTGCTGCTCAGGGGACCCTATGGGATGCTGGGAATCGAACCCGGGTCGGCCGCGTGCCAGGCAAATGCCCTCCCCGCTGTGCTATCATTCCTGCCCCTCAAATACGTCTTTTGGATTGTCAGGAAAGGCTGCATGTCTGTAGCTTGAAAAGTGAGATCCCATGGTGAGAATCATGAAAAGTGATTGATTTACTTTTCTTTTTTTCTTTTTGGGTCCCACCCGGCGATGCTCAGGGGTTCCTCTTGGCTCTGCACTCAGGAATTACTCCTGGTGGTGTTTGGGGGACCCTATAAGATGCTGGGAATCGAACCCGGGTTGGCCGAGTGCAAGGCCATCGCCCTCCCCGCTGTGCTATCGCTCCAGCCCTAAGTGATGGATTTTCACGGCACAGGAAGGATGTTGGTTGCGGGGGTGGAGGGGAATATTCGAGTTGGAGCAATTATTATTCCAGTAATTGCCAGCCGAGGTGAGAGGTTCTCTCCTGTGAGTCTCCTGTCTTCCCGTTCCTTGACATCTGGGCTGGAGATTGGCTACGGTCTTCTAGAATATTCTAAACGGGTCTGGGGAGAATTTCCGGAGCTGCCCAGACTCGGAGCACAAGATTCGGGGTGTTTTAAGTGACAGTTCATCGTTCCAGTCACGGGGGCGTCTTGGTGTACCGGGGCCCACTTCAGCTGCTATGGACAGGATTGCTAATTATCTGAGAATTAGCTAAAGAGGGAAGCGATTTGCAGAAATATCAGGCAGATTAGCAAGTCCTACTCGAAAATTCCCCCGTTGTCCTGAAAATCCAGCCCAACTTCCGTTGTGTGTGTGTGTGTGTGTGTGTGTGTGTGTGTTATTTTTTTCCATTTCTCTCCCCTTCTCCCCTGCAACCCTGAACCTGTGTATCTATGTCTTTTCGGGGACAAAACGCGTCCGACCGAAGAAGGCTCCTGTTCTTATTAAGAACATCACTCACGGGTGCAAACGGAGGCCGGCTTTTATTACTGACCCCGCGGCCACCAGCCCGCCCTGCCGCCCGCCCGGCTGCGGGGAGGGGGAGGGCGTGGAGGGGAAGGTGAAGAAACGGAATTCGCAGGACGACACAGCAACCTTAATTCACCCGGGCCTGCCTGGGGGGGTCTTGCGGGGGCAGGCGAGGCTGCGAGAGATCAGTTGGTGGGGAAGAACGCGCGGGTACCAGGCAAAAAAAAAACCATAAGGGGAACGGGCATAGGCGTTGCAAAGTGAGTTCACGGGGGGCAAAGGATGTTGCCCAAAGATGTGGGTGAAGAGTTTGTGGGTTTTTTTGGTTTTTTGTGTTTTTTTTTCTGCTTTTTTGGGTCACACCCAGCGAAGCTCAGGGCTGACTCCTGGCTCTGCACTCAGGAATCACTCCTGGCGGTGCTCAGGGGGACCCTATGGGATGCTGGGAATCGAACCCGGGTCGGCCGTGTGCCAGGCAAACGCCCTCCCCGCTGTGCTATTGCTCCAGCCACTCTCTTTGCTTTTTGGGTCCCACCTGGCGATGCTCAGGGCTGACTCCTGGCGGTGCTCAGGGGGACCCTATGGGATGCTGGGAATCGAACCCGGATCAGCCACGTGCCAGGCCAATGCTCTCCCCGCTGTGCTATCGTACCAGCCCTGCCCTCAGCACCTTATCATCAGGCCTGCGTGGGCGGTGACCGGTCTAGTGTGATTGTGGAGTTGAGTCTCTCCCTGGCCCCCTGAGCACTGCCGTGGGAGTCTTGCCCCCAGAGAGAGGCAGAGACGCCTCCCTCCCTGGACGCTTTCCTGTATGGGCGTGACCTTGAGGCTGGAGGTCAGCAGGGCTGGGAGGTGATGGAGAGGGAGGCTGAGCGGTCCTGGGTTTGAGGAAACTGGCCAAGCCGGCTGTGCTCCTCACTCTGTGTTCGGGGCTCGAACCCGGGTCGGCCACGTGCAAGGCCAACCATCACTCTCCCCGCTGCGTCCTGCGATTTATCATTTCAACGTTTTGTCCACCTGGAGCAGAGAAACGCATCAGGGGCAAGGATAAGGCTCAAACCCAACACCACCGGCATTTCTCGGGGACTCACTCCTGGCAGTGCTCCGGGGACGCCTCCGTGCTGGGGAGGGTCCCCTGCGTCCCTCCGGCCACCCAGGCAGAGCTGGTGACCAACAAGAAGCAACTGCCTGGCTCTGAGCAACCTTCCAGTCTGTGGGGGGAGGGATTAGGGAGACAATTAGACGAGAACCGTCTGTGTCTGTGTCTGCGTCGTCACACTCCAAGCAAATATCTGCCTTATGGTCGCGGCTCCTCGGAGGTGATACTAATGGAATTAGCGGGGCCGCGGCCAGGGATGTCCAACAGGCGCTGCCGTAATTGAATTAGAAGGACCGTCAGGAACCGTGTCATTGTAGGAGATTCTCCACTTCCTCCCCCCACCCCCACCCCCTTGCCGGGCGATTGAGCAGAGGTGTTATTTTTTGCTTTTTGGGTCCCACCTGGCGATGCACAGGGGTTCCTCCTGGCTCATGCACTCAGGAATCACTCCTGGCGGTGCTCGGGGGACCCTATGGGATGCTGGGAATCGAACCCGGGTCGGCCATATGCAAGGCAAACGCCCTCCCCGCTGTACTATCACTCCAGCCCCTGGGGTTACTTTTCTTCCCTCCTCCTCCTCCTCCTCCTCCTCCTCCTCCTTCTCCCCCTCCCCCTCCCCCTCCCCTCCCCCTCCCCCTCCTTCTCCTCCTCCTCCTCCTTCTCCTCTTCTTAATTCTTCCTCCGTCTTCTTCCTCTTCCTTCTTCTCTTCCTCATCTTTGTCCTCTTTCTCGTTCTCCCTCTTCCTCCTCCTTCCTTCTTCTCCTAATTCCTTCTCCTCCTTCTTCCTTTTCCTCCTCCTCTTCATCTTTTTTCTCATCCTCCTCTTCCTCTTCTCCCTCCTTCTCTTCCTCTTCTTCCTCCTCCTTCCTTCTTTTAATCCTTCCTCCTTCCTTTTCTCCTCCTCCTCCTCCTCCTCTTCTTCCTCCCTAATCCCTCCTCCTTCTCCTCTTCCCCCTCTTTCCTTCTTTTAATCCTTCCTCCTTCCTTTTCCTCCTCCTCCTCTTCTTCCTCCCTTATCCCTCCTCCTCCTCCTCCTCTTCTTCCTCCCTAATCCCTCCTCCTCCTCCTCCCCTCCCCCTCCACTTAGATCCACTGATCTGGTTCCAGCCGGGATGTGGTGACAATTCGCCCTCTAAATGTTTTCCAAGTACCTCTTCGGAAACAGAGTGAACGGTGCCAAATATCGGTCCTTGGGGGTCATTTATGTTTAGACTGAAAGTTATTTATAGCCCAGAGCCAAGGAGGGGTCGGAGAGACGGCACAGCATATGGGGCGTTTGCTTTGCACGCGGCTGACCCGGAGTCGACCCCCCGCATCCCATAGGGTCCCCCGAGCACCGCCAGGAGTGATTCCTGAGTGCAGAGCCGGGAGTCAGCCCTGAGCATCGCCGGGTGGGACCCAGACACAAAAACAGAAACAAATCATCAAGAGCCAAGGAGGCAGGTGACGGACGGCTGGACACAGCATGCAACTGTCCAGCCCTTGTATTATCTGGGGTGTCCCCTGGCCCCGCCCTGGAAGCGCCCCCCCCCAAATTGATTCTAATCACAGGCGATGAGTAAAAGGAGTAAAAGGAGCGTGAGGGTGACAGGGCTTCTTTAGGAAAACGCTGATCTGTGACTTCTCCGAGAACAGCAAGCCAGGAGCGGGGGAGGGGTCCCACCCGGCGATGCTCAGGGCTGACTCCTGCCTCTGCACTCAGGAATCACTCCTGGCGGTGCTCAGGGGACCCTCGGGGGTGCCGGGGATGGAAGCTAGGTTTGTCGTGTGCAAGGCAAATGCCCTCTCCACTGTGAAGGCCCCTTTTCGGCTCCTAGCTGTGGCCTCTCCAGGCCATACGGTGTGACATACGTGACATATGACATAAGTAGGACACCAAGTGCTCAGGGGTGCGGAAACAGCAGAGCAGTGAGTGGGATTGAGGGGTCTGGGGGAGCGGTGAGTGAGTGAGTGAGTGAGTGACTGACTGACTGACTGACTGACTGACTGACTGACTGACTGAGTGTGTGAGTGAGTGAGTGAGTGACTGACTGACTGACTGACTGACTGAGTGGGTGAGTGACTGAGTGACTGAGTGAGTGAGTGAGTGAGTGACTGACTGACTGACTGACTGACTGACTGACTGACTGAGTGACTGAGTGAGTGAGGAGTGAGTGACTGAGTGAGTGAGTGAGTGAGTGAGCGAGTGGGTGGGGGGTGGGGCTGAGGGCTGAGTGAGTGAGTGACTGAGTGACTGAGTGACTGAGTGAGTGATCTGACTGACTGAGTGAGTGAGGAGTGAGTGACTGACTGACTGAGTGACTGAGTGACTGACTGAGTGACTGACTGAGTGAGTGAGGAGTGAGTGACTGAGTGACTGAGTGAGTGAGCGAGCGAGTGGGTGGGTGGGGCTGGGGGCTGAGTGACAGAGCCAGCGAGTGGGAATTCTCTGCGTGTGAGGCCCACGGGGCGATGCTTGCCCTTATGTGACGACCTCTGGGGGGTTTAGGACAGAGAACATGGACTAGCGGTGACCTGGCCATTGGCTCTGGGGATCGGTCAGTCAGGTCTAGATGGATCCAGGTTCCTACACTCTACATGTGCATGTGTGCAAACACACATGTGCAGAGAGACACATAACAACCCTCGGACAAACCCACCCATGCAAACATGCAGACACGCATGTGCAGACACAGGCCTGCCCCCCCACATACAAATCCACGCGCGAACACAAGTAGACACATAGGTACAGACACATGGCTGCAAACATGTCTGCAAGCACGTGGCAAAGCCTCAAGCAAACACGTGCAAATATAATCACACACACACGTGATAACCCACGTGAACAACCACACACTCAACACATGTGCATGCAAGCACACCCAAGGCAAACCGTGCAAACGCATGCATGCAAGTTCTCCGTACAAGCACACCCCCCCAGACCCATGTGAGCGCACACACAGGCCGGCATACAAGCTGCCCCGATGCGCAGGTTGACACAGTTCCATCACAGTAACTGCACAGGAGGGCGGGAGGAGGGAGCCTCGAAAGGGGATAGGAGACTTGATATGCTAAATTGTCAGCACAGGGTGTAGCTTACAAATCACGCCAATGTCTGCCGTTGCTAATCCCAGGCTAATGAGCAGTTTTGCAATCCCATTAGACCATGCAGTTCCTGGGTGCCAGGGGTCCCGGGTACAAGGGCTTTCCTACTCTGGACCTGGGGTCTCAGAAATAATTTGGTGGGCGGGAGCAGGAGAGCCCCCGGATCCAGCCTGTTTGGATGGATAGATTGCAAAACAGAGGCAGAGTCCCCCATCCTGGGTAAGAACTGTGCACAGGACTGATTTCGTGCTATCAGATTGGCACTTGGGGGTGCCGGGAGAGACCTAAGCCTCCTCTCCTGTGTCACCTCATCAGAGAACAGAACTGTGCTCATTCCAGCCCTCTTCGCAAGAGCTGAAGTCTGGAAGTAACCCACGGGCCCAAGAAAGAAAAAGAAGTTCTGGTCTGTCTACGTGATGGAATACTACTCAGCCGTTAAAAAGGATGAAGTCGTGCCGTTGGCTGCTTTGTGGGGTGGGTGTGGAGAGTATCGTGCTGAGCGAAATGGGTCCGATGGAGGGGGCAGGTGTGGAAAGATCTCTCCTATGTAGGATCTAAAGAAATGTCAGAAGGGAAAATCCAATACCCAAAGACAAAAGACATGGAAAGTAGAACTGCTGGAGCGATAGCATAATGGGTAGGTTCGGTTCCCAGCATCCCATAGGGTCCCCTGAGCACCGCCAGGAGTGATTCCTGAGTGCAGAGCCAGGAGTAACCCCTGTGCATCGCCGGGTGTGGCCCAAAAAGCAAAGAAAAAAGAAAAAAAAAGGAAAGAAAAAAGAAAAGAGAAGAGAAGAAAAGAAAAGAAAACTTAGAAAGAGTAAATAAGGCTGGGAAGATAATACAGCGGGGAAGGCACCTGCCTTGAGTGTGGCCGACCCGGGTTCGATCCCCGGCATCCCATAGGGCCCCCTGAGCACTGCCGGGGGGACCCCTGAGAAAGGGGCACACCCTGCAGTGCTCACTTGTGCTCAGGGACTGTGTTTTCTCTGGGGGCCGCCGCCCAAACACGACTTTGGTGGCCCGGGTCCACCCTGGGGATACTCGGTTTATCAGAATGATGATTCAGTGCCAGGGTCCGAGGGTGCAGCCATGGGTGACTCGGAGCGTCTCAGCGGGGGTCACTGGGGATCGAACCCGGGGCAACAGCTGCGAGGCTGAAGCTTTAACCACTCGGGAACTTGGTCTGCTTTTCTGGTTTTCAATGGGAAGGCCTCACCCGGCGGTGCTCAGGGCTGACTCCTGGCTCTGTGCTCAGGGATCACTCCTGGCGGGGGTCAGTCACGTGCAAGGCAAGTGAAGAGTCTTCCCTGTTGTTCTGCATCTCCGGCCCCCTGGGATTTCCTTGGGAAGCGATAGGACGTTTCTCCCAACGAGGCAAATCTGTTTCCCTCGCTGAGAGTTTGCAGTGTTTATTTTATTTTATTTTATTTTATTTTATTTTATTTTATTTGCTTTTTGGGTCCCACCCGGCGATGCTCAGGGCTGACTCCTGGCTCTGCACTCAGGAATCACTCCTGGCGGTGCTCGGGGACCCCATGGGATGCCGGGGATCGAACCCGGGCCGGCCGTGTGTGCCAGGCCAATGCCCTCCCCGCTGTGCTCTCGCTCCAGCCCCTTCATTTTAGACTTAAGTCCCCTGGCCTCATCCTCCCAGTGGCCTTTGGGGTGTCCACTTCGAGGGCTACCTTTCTCGTGTCCATTCCTCACCTGCCACGACTGTTTCTCCCTCCCCGCCCCCCCGCCACACCTCTGGGTGGAAGTTTCCAGAACCTCAGAGCCAAGTGCTCATATGGGGGGCAAGGGACAGAGGGGTGGCCCCCCAAAAAAGCAAGGCTGCCGTGAGCCCAGCCAACCTCAGGCTGTCACACGGTGACACCAGAGCACGCCGAATGTCATCAAAGTCTGGGACAGAGGTATCGGATGGGCTGGGCGTGCGTGCGCGCGTGCGCGCGCGCACACGCACACACACACGTGCATGCACACACAGAGAAGAAAAACCTGGCAGATGGCTTTCTGCTGATTTGTCGCTTCTTTTAAGAGGGGCTGGGTGTGCCCCCCCGGCCCCCCCCCCTCCCCGCTCTCCCCCTTTCCCTCCCAGGCTGTTGCCTCGAAGCCTTTGTTAAGAATAATGATACCTTCCCCACTGGGATATTTTAAGATTTTGATGACACACGGAGTCTGAAAGTGCTTTGAAAACTGTAAAGTGCGCTACAAATGCTAATTTCCCGGCTCGCCGCCCCCCCCCCCCCGCCCCCAGGTTCTCTGCCGGGCTCTCACTTTGTGGCGGAAAGGGAGAAGCCAGTTTTGCAGATGGACAGATGGATGGACGGGGTGGGGGGGTGGGGGAGATGGGGGGATAGACAGGGTCGCAGGACCCCATGAGGAGGGGATGAGAGGCACTTAAAAAAATTTTTTTTTCAGGGGCTGGAGCGATAGCACAGCGGGGAGGGCGTTGGCCTGGCCCGCGGCCGACCCGGGTTCGATCCCCAGCATCCCATATAGGTCCCCTGAGCACTGCCAGGAGTAACTCCAGAGTGCAGAGCCAGGAGTATCCCCTGTGCATTGCCAGGTGAGACCCAAAAAGAAAAAAAATTTTTTTTTCAGAGGTGGCACCTCCCTCACCCCAGCTGTCCTTTGGGGTCATCTGATGATCCCCCACCCCAAAATAAAAAACAAAAACAAAAAACGAGCTCAGGGTGGGAGTGATAGTACAGAGAGAAGAGTGTTTCTTTGCCTTGCATGCGGCCGACCCGGGTTCGATTCCCAGCATCCCATAGGGTCTCCCAAGCACCGCCAGGAGTGATTCCTGAGTGCAGAGCCAGGAGGAACCCCTGTGCATCGCTAGGTGGGACCCGAAAAGAAAATCAAACAAGCAAATAAAAAAAAAATGAGCTGGTATGAAAAGCCTGAGCTTGAAGGTACCACAGAAAAGGGTCTGGGAGAACGAGGCTGTCGGCTTGCACACCATGTGTTTATTTTTCTCTTTTCTGGGGGAGAGGGGTGTTGGCATCTGAGGCGCCATTCCTGGCATTGCTCGGGGAACCCTCTGTGGTGTCGGGGAACCAGACCTCTCCATCACCAGCCACCCCCTCATGCACGGAAATCTCCAAGAACTGCCTGGAAACAAGAGTTAGGTGGGTTGAGAATTAGAGCGACAGCACAGTGGGGAGGGCGTTGGCCTGGCACGCGGCCGACCCGGGTTCGATCCCCGGCATCCCATAGGGTCCCCTGAGCACCGCCAGGAGTGATCCCTGAGCGCAGAGCCGGGAGTCAGCCCTGAGCATCACTAGCCCCCTCCAAATAAAGAAATGAGATAGATCAGGGGCTGAGAGATATTACAGCGGGGAGGGCGTTGGCCTTGCACACGGCAGACCCGGGTTCGATCCCCGGCATCCCATAGGGTCCCTCGAGCACCGCCAGGAGTGATTCCTGAGTGCAGAGCCAGGAGTCAGCCCTGAGCATCACTGGGTGTGGTCCCCAAACTAAAATTAAAAATGGCGTCCACCTTGGGCAGAGCAAGTGCCTTCCCCACTGCCAAGAAACGGTCTTCTTCCACCCAAGTAATTCCTGGGGTGTGTAAAAGGGTCTTGTGGGTGGGGCCGGAGCAATAGCACAGCGGGGAGGGCGTTGGCCTTGCATGCGGCCGACCCGGGTTCGATTCCCAGAATCCCATAGGGTCCCCCGAGCACCGCCAGGAGTGATTCCTGAGTGCAGAGCCAGGAGTAACCCCTGAGCATTGCCGGGTGTGACCTAAAAATAAAAAAAAAAAAAAAAAAAGAAAAGGTCTTGTGGGTTAGATTTTGGGGGTCCTCAGTGATAACCAGACTACTGAGTTTCACCCTCAAAGCTCCCCCCCCAGAAAAATAAATTACCCCCCACCTCGAGGCTGTCTGTCACGTGGCCTTTATGTATGTGCTGGTTGATGGATTCATCGTCTGCTCCCTCCGTCCCGGACGTAAATTAAAACAGGTCCTTGATGAGTGCTTTGCACGGAGCAATGACTCATTATTTTGTAGAACAACGATGAGCTCGAACTAATATTTATCAAGCCTCCTGGGGGCGGGGGGAGGCCGGCCTCCGGAGCTGGGTCTTGGTGTTTGGGGTGCTGGTGGAAGTCTTTTCCTCGTGGTGAGAAGCTTCCTGCAACTTGCCCTTGGGTCTGGGGATGGGGGCGGGGGGCTGTCCCCAGGAGCCTGCCTCAAGTCCCTCTTACTAGGTGGTCAAGAAGATGTTACTCCAGGGCTGGAGTGATAACACAGCGGGGAGGGCGTTGGCCTGGCACGCGGCCGACCCGGGTTTAATCCCCGGCATCCCATAGGGTTCCTCGAGCACCACCAGGAGTGATTCCTGAGTGCAGAGCCAGGAGTCAGCCCTGAGCGATAGTCCAGCAGGCAGGGCATTTTCCTTACATGTGGCCGACCCGGGTTCGATCCCCGGCACCCCATAGGGTCCCCCGAGCACCGCCAGGAGTGATTCCTGAGTGCAGAGCCAGGAGTCAGCTCTGAGCATCACCGGGTGGGACCCAAAAGCAAAAGAAAAGAGAGAGAGCGAATCTGTTACTCCAGTTTGCTAAAATAGTCTCAGTTGGGGTCTCCATGGATTCAGGGGAAGGGATGGGCTGTCTGGGGAACACCCTAGTGCGAGCCCACCTTTTGGGCAAAGCAGACAGTAATTTAGGGCAGGGAGGTGTGGTGAGACTCCCGGTTCCCTTTGGACACGGGTAGATTCTGGGGCTCAAACCCACAGCCCGCCCTTAAGGCCAGAGAGACCAGGCTGTGGGCGAGGTGCTTGCCTCAGTCCCACCCCCTGGCCCCCAATATGGCCCCAAGTCCCAGCAGGCATGAACCCTGAGCACAGAGCTAGGAGTCAACCCCAAGTACCACCAAGTGTGACCCTCAAATCCCAAAATACAGACTGGCTTGCATTTTTTTTTTCATTTTGGGTCCCACCCAGCGATGCTCAGGGCTGACTCCTGGCTCTGTGCTCAGGAATCACTCCTGGCGGTGCTCGGGGGACCCTAGGGGATGCCGGGGATCAAACCCGGGTCAGTCGTGTGCAAACAAAATGCTCTCCCCGCTGGACTTTGGGCCCCGCTAGCTTGCATTTTGTCCCTGGTTTAATATATACCCACAGGACCTGGGCAGTCTGTTAAAATAGGGAATGATTGTATCTAGGCAAGGGAGAGGAAGAAGTTTCAAAAGAAAGATGAGGAATTTCTATGAACTCAGTAGCAAGTGTCCTGCGGTAGGGTGCATTTCATTAAAATCCACCTGCCAACGCTGGGAAAAAAACAAACAAATAAACAACAAAACCACAGAGACCCGGGGGGCCAGGAAGGTGGCTCAGTAGGCAGCGCCTAGCCCTGCTGTGTGTGAAGTTTGGAGTTTTCTCTGTGGAGCGCCAGTGCCGCACGGCCACACAGCACTGACCCCAAGGCCAAGTGCACGGTTCCACATCTGGATGGCACAGCGGGGAGGACGCTGGCCTTGCATGTGGCCCAAACAGGGGTTCGATCCCCAGCATCCCGCAGGATCTCCTGGGCTCCGCCAGGAGTCATCCCTGAGCACTGCTGGGGGGTGATCCAGAAACCAGAATTAAAAAAAAAAAAAAAAAGGAAAAAAAACAGGTTTTTTTTTTTTCTTTTTGGGTCACACCCAGCGATGCTCAGGGGTTCCTCCTGGCTCTGCACTCAGGAATCACTCCTGGCGGTGCTTGAAAACCAGGGTTTTTATTCTGAGGGGTTTGGGGTCAAATGAAGGCTGAGAAGATTAGGGCAAAGCCATGGTATGTCAGAGGAGGAAGGAAGGGGTTTGACTCTCTCTCCCTCCCTCTCTCCCTCCCTCTCTCTTTCCCTCCCTCTCTCCCTCCCTCCCTTTCTCCCTCTCTCTCCGTCCCTCTCTCCCTCCCTCTCTCTCTTCCTCCCCTCTTCCTCTCTTCCTCCCCCTCTCTCCCCCTCCCTCCCTCTCTCCCTTCCCCTCTTTCCCACCTTCTTCCCCTCTTTCCCACCCTCTTCCCCTCTCTCCCTTCCTCTCTCTCCCCTTTCTCTTTCCCTCTCTCCCTCTTTCCTTTCCCTTTCCCTCCCTCTCTCCCTCCCCTCTTCCTCTCTCCCTGCCCCTCTCTCCTCTTTCCCTCTCTCTCCCTCTCTCCATCTCCCTCCTTCCCTCTCTCTCCCTCTCCTTTTCCCTCTCCCTCTCTTCCTCTCTATCCCTTTCTCCCTCCCTCTCTCTTTTTTTCCTCTCCTTTTCTTTCTCCCTTTCTCCCTTTCTCCCTCTCTCCCTCTCTCTCTCTTCCTTTCTCTCTCCTTTTCCCTCTTTCCCTCCCTCTCTCTCCCTCTCTCCCTCTTTCCCTCTCTCCTTTCCCTTTCTCCCTCTTTCCCTCTCCCTCCCCCCCACACCCCCCCCTTTCACTGACACTTCCAGAAACAAATCACCAAGCATATGGGTAATTGCTTCCTGAGTGCGCCATGCCAGCTGCAGAGTCAGGGGGACCAGCCTAGCCTCAGGGCACCTCGAGGCAGGGTGGGACGATGGGTGGGGCGCCCCAGCCCGCTGCTGACTCACCCGTTCCAGAAGTGCCCAGCCGAGGACTGAGCAAGCAGCAGACGGGAGTCTTGGCCTCGTGACAGAGCTGGGTGTGTGTGTGTGTGGGGGGCAGCCCTGGGGTGAGGGGTGGGGATGAACCGGGTGGATTATTGTCTCCACCCGCGTCCCCCGCAGGGCTAGCCCCCCAGCGCCAGGCGGAGAGGGTGGGATGTGATGGGGGTCCTTCCGCTCCATGCTGAAGTCACATGGTGTCTTAGAGGTGGGAAGGAGGAAACTGCATCATTGTATCACTGCATCACTTATCACTATATCACTGCATCACTGTATCACTGCATCATTGTATCACTGATCACTGTATCACTGCATCACTGTACCACTGCATCACTTATCACTGCATCACTGTATCACTGCATCACTGTATCGCTGTATCACTGCATCACATATCACTTATCACTGCATCACTGTACCACTGCATCACTTATCACTGCATCACTGTACCACTGTACCACTGCATCACTGCATCACTGCATCACTTATCACTGCATCACTGCATCACTTATCACTGTATTGCTGTATCACTGCATCGCTGTATCACTGCATCACTTATCACTGTATCACTGTATCACTGCATCACTTATCACTGTATCACTGTGTCACTTATCACTGTATCACTGTCACTGTCACCCTTTTGCTCAGTTTGCTCGAGCGGGCGCCAGTCACGTCTCCATGGTGAGACTTGTTGTGACTGTGTTTGGCATCTCGAATACGCCACGGGGAGCTTGCCAGGCTCTGCCGTGCGGGCGGGATCCTCTCGGTAGCTTGCCGGGCTCTCTGAGAGGGACGGAGGAATCGAACCCGGGTGAGCCGCGTGCAAGGCCAACGCCCTACCCGCTGTGCTATCACTCCAGCCCCCAGTTTATATATTTTTTAATTTCCATGAGTTCACATTCTAAAACTCATTTCAAGTTATTTGGGAAAAAAAAATGTGAGTCCAGATTCTCCCCCGCTCCCCGCCTCACGATACTCAGTTCTAAATAAGACACAAGTATTTCTTTTTTTTTTTTTTTTTTTGCTTTTTGGATCACACCCAGCGATGCTCAGGGGTTACTCCTGGCTTTGCACTCAGGAATTACTCCTGGCGGTGCTTGGGGGGACCCTATGGGATGCTGGGAATCGAACCCGGGTCGGCTGCGTGCAAGGCAAACGCCCTCCCCGCTGTGCTATCACTCCAGCCCCCAAGACACAAGTATTTCTGCTGCAGAATTAACATCCCCATCGAGATGCGAGTGTAAAATACACTTGAGCCTGCAGACGCCGCGTGAAAGGAAGAAAAAATGGAAAACGTGTCAGTAATAATTTTCTTCTATTAATCAGGCGTTCCAATGACAGTATTTTTAGATTCATTGGGTTAGCACTTAGCATTTACATGACTCACCGCTCACCTTGCCTTCTTCATGGAGACGCTAGTAAATTTAAACACGTGCTTCTGGAACCCGTGTTCGACGAGATTAGATTTGAGTGTTGCCGCGTGCAAGGGGGAGAGGAGTTTCAACCCTGATCGTCTTTTCTGGCAATAATGTCTGAAAAGGGGCTGGAGCGATAGCACAGCGGGGAGGGCGTTGGCCTTGCATGCGGCTGACCCGGGTTCGATTCCCAGCATCCCATAGGGTCCCCCCAAGCACCGCCAGGAGTAATTCCTGAGTGCAGAGCCAGGAGTAACCCCTGTGCATCACTGTATCACTGCATCATTGTATCACTGCATCACTTATCACTGTATCACTGCATCACTGTATCACTGTGTCACTGTATCACTGTATCACTTTTTGGGTGTGACCCAAAAAGCAAAAAATAATAATAATAATAATGTCTGAAAAACTCTATCCTGGGTCTGAAGAGATACGACAGCAGGAAGGACACTTGCCTTGCATGCGGCCGACCTGGGTTCTTTCCCCCGCATCCCAAAGGGTGCCCCGAGCACAGAGTCGGGGATGATCCAAAAATAAAAACCCCCAAAAAAAGACCCAAACCAAAATCTGTGTCCTGGGGCCGGAGCCATAGCACAGCGGGGAGGGTGTTTGCCTTGCAGGGGTTCGATCCCCGGCATCCCATAGGGTCCCCCGAGCACCGCCAGGAGTGATTCCTGAGTACGGAGTCAGGAGTCAGCCCTGAGCATCGCTGGGTGGGACCCAAATAGCAAAATAATAATAATAATAATAATAATAGTAAATCTATATCTTGGGACCGGAGCGATAATGCAGCCGGTTAAGGAACTTGTCTTGAACACGGCTGAACTGGGTTCGATTCCTGGAACCCCATAGTGACCAGAACACCACCAGGAGCGATTCCTGAAGTCTGAGTACTGCGGGGGGGGGGACCCCAAAACCAAACAAGCAAACAATACAAATGCCCTGTCTTTTTTTTTTTTTTCTCTTTTTGGGTCCCACCCGGTGATGCTCGGGGCTGACTCCTGGCTCTGCACTCAGGAATCACTCCTGGCGGTGCTCGGGGGGGGGGCCCTAGGGGATGCCGGGGATCGAACCCGGGTCGGCCGCGTGCCAGGCCAATGCCCTCCCCCTGTGCTGTCGCTCCGGCACCCTAAAGCCATATTTTGAGGGAGACGTTTTGAGACTCCAAACGAAGGCCGCTGTTCCTCTCTCCTACTTTGAGCCGAGTTTATGTTCTGGGTTAAGCCCTAAAGGACAGACTTTCGATTTCTGTTCAGTTTTTTTTGTTGTTTATTGTAAGTCACAGCCAGTGGGGAATTTGTAAGCTTTGAGCTGGACTCTATGTCCACTGGTCCGAGCCCCCCGCCCTTTGGGGGGTGTCTTTGAAATCCGCCGCCTGGCCCTTGCGGGGGAGATGGGGTGTCGGAGTTTGCAGGGAAATTTGGAGGCGGGCGGATATGTTTGAAGCACCGATGGCAAGTTGGGAGTTTGGGATGAATTAGGATGGGAAGAGGGAGCCATGGAAACGGAGACCCTGTGCAGTGAGCTTGGCCCCCGGAGAACCGGCTCTTAGAAATACCTTGCAACATAGCACAGAGTTGTGACCGTCACACACGCAGACACACTCACACACACACATTACACACACAACATTCACACACATTACACACACACTCACGCACACTTACACAAACTCACACACACGCACACACTTACACTTGTCCACACACTCACACATACCACACTCAGACACACACTCACACACGCAATACTCACACACAACACACACACATTACACAAACACACAAACTCATTCACACATGCACGCACACACTCACACTTGTACACACACACCACACATAGACACTCACACACTCAAACACACACATGCACTCGCACGCACGCACTCACACACAACACACAACACACACATTACACACACATTCACACACATACACAAACTTACACTCATACATGCACACACTCACACTTGTACACACACTCACACATACCACACTCAGATACACGCAACTCACACACAAACACACACTCACACATGCACTCGCACACATGCACACTCACTCTCACACACAACACACACAAGCACACACATACTCACACACAAACTCTAACACACCCACACGTTCTCAGCTCATCTCCTACCCAGGGTAATAGGTTTCTGGTCTTTTTCTTGGAGGCAGAATCCTGCAGGCCTTTGAGGGTCTTGTGTCTTTGCAGTGGGAAAGAGAGAGTTAGGCATGAAGGTCTGAAAGCTTTCCTGGTCATATTTGGGGTGGAAAAGCTGGTGTGTGTGTGTGTGTGTGTGTGTGTGTGAAGGTCTGAAGGCTTTCCTGTTCATATTTGGGGTGGAAAAGATGGTGTGTGTGTGTGTGTGTGTCTGTGTCGAAAATGCATGTATGTGCCGGTGTGTATGCACCCACACACAAGTTTTGAACACACAGCCCAATCTGCAACCATCAGATTCACAGGAAAGTTTGTTTCTAGGGCCCGGAGGGCGTTGGCCTGGCACACAATGGGCCTGGGTTCGACTCCTGGCATCCCATCAGATCCCCTGAGCGAGCACCGCCAGGAGTGATTCCTGAGTGCAGAGCCAGGAGTCAGCCCTGAGCATCACCAGATGCGACCCCCAAAGGCCCTCCTGCCACCACACACATACACACACACACACACACACACACACACACACACACACACAGAGGACATGTCAAAACTGAGAAAACAACGTGGTGTGATGCTTCTGTCTCAGCGATGAGCTTTATTTAGCTTTTGATCATGTTCTAATTTTCTTTTTCTTTCTGGGTCCCACCCGGCGATGCTCAGGGCTGACTCCTGGCTCTGCACTCAGGAATTACTCCTGGCGGTGCTCGGGGGACCCTACGGGATGCTGGGAATTGAACCTGGGTGGCCGCATGCCAGGCAAATGCTCTAACCATTGTACTATCACTCCGGCCCCAGTTTCCTTTTACTTAGTTAATTTTTTTTGGGGGGGTCTCACCCGGCAATGCTCAGGGCTGACTCCTGGCTCTGCACTCAGGGATCACTCCTGGCGGTGCTCAGGGGGACCCTAGGGGATGCCAGGGATCGAACCCGGGGTCGGCCTTGTGCCAGGCCAACGCCCTCCCCGCTGGGCTCTCGCTCCAGCCCCTACTAATATTCTTGTTCTGTTCCAGAGAACAATCTGGAATCACGGTCATCTGGCCTGTGTGATTAACACGACTCGAGGTTTACTTCCTTTTTCTGGACGGGGCATGCCCTGCGATGCTCCAGGCTGACTCCTGGCTCTGTGCTCAACTTCGGGGATTTTCTTAGACTTTTTCTGCTCAGGCTTCATTTGACTCCAGAAATAACATGGGGGTGAACGCTGCCCAGAATACAGCTTGAGCTCGTGACACAGTGCTCGGGGGTGGGGTTGGGGGTTCCCTGTATACGCCGGGGTTGTAAGGCAAGAGTTTTAACCCCTTTTTCTCCTGTATACAAAACTGCCTGATCTGGGGGTGATACCGAAGGGAGGGCGGAGAGCCCCGGCCCTGGCCCCGGGGTGGAAGACGGGGTTGGGCAATACAGCCGAGAGCAGACAAAGTGGGCAGCAGACACCATACAGGTGACCCCAGGGCATTTGGACGTCCCGGGACTGGGCTGACCCCACACACCAGGAAGTGCCAGGCCTGGCTCCCTTAAGCCCGACTTTCGGGTCCACTTGGGAGGGTTTGCACAGAGACCCCCCCCCTCAGCTTCCCCAGGGAAAGGGCCCCACGCTGGAGCTGGCCGAGCAGCCACTCAAATGACTCAACCCCCCGTGGAATGTCACTGCCTAATCGCTTTAGCAAATGTCACTGCCCCGACACGCCAGGCTGCCCGCTCGGCCCCGCTCGGAAACGCGCCGCTGCTTTCTGAAGGAGACCGAGACCCTTCCACCCTCCCTTCCTCCTCCCTTCCTCCCTCCCTCCCTCCCTCCCTCCCTCCCTCCCTCCCTCCCTCCCTCCCTCCCTCCCTCCCTTCCTTCCTTCCTTCCTTCCTTCCTCCCTCCCTCTCCTACTCCTTCCTTCCTTCCTCCCTTCCTTCCTCCCTCCCTCCCTCCCTCCCTCCCTCCCTCCCTCCCTCCCTCCCTTCCTTCCTTCCTTCCTTCCTTCCTTCCTTCCTTCCTTCCTTCCTTCCTTCCTTCTTCCCTTCCTCCCTTCCTTCCTCCCTCCCTCCCTTCCTTCCTTCTCTCCCTCCTTCCTCCCTCCCTTCCTCCCTCCCTTCCTCCCTCCCTCCCTCCCTTCCTTCCTTCCTTCCTTCCTTCCTTCCTTCCTTCCTTCCTTCCATCCTTCCTCCATCCCTTCCTTCCTCCCTTCCTCCCTTCCTTCCTTTTTTCTTTCTTTTTAAAATTTTTTAAAACTGAATCACGTGAGATAGACCCTTCCAAAGTTGTTCATGATTAGGTGTCAGTCCTACAGGGTTCCAACACCCGTCCCTCCACCAGGGCACATTTCCCAGCACCAGTGTCCCCAGGGTCCCTCCCCTCACCCCCCACCCCTGCCTGCCTCTATGGCAGGTGCTTCTCTCTCTCTCTCTCTCTCTCTCTCTCTCTCTCTCTCTCTCTTTCTCTCTCTCTCCCTCCCTCCTTCCCTCCCTCCCTCTCCTTTTGGGCATTGTGGTTTGCAATACAGGTACTACAAGTCTATCAGGGCTATCCCTTTACCTCCTTTCATCCCTCAATTCTTGTCCACTGTGATCATTTCCGGCTATTACTGGTCCCTTCTCTATCTCACCCACCCTCATTTTTCAACACTGGCAGTCGATTCCAGCCACTGACCAGTCCTCCTGCGTCCTCTTTCCCTGGCCTTGGATATTAGTCTCACACTATTTTTTTTTTAAATATATATATCAGGGCCAGAGCGATAGCACAGCGGGGAGGGCATTGGCCTTGCATCTGGCTGACCCGGGTTCGATTCCCAGCATCCCATAGGGTCCCCTGAGCACCACCAGGAGTAATTCCTGAGTGCAGAGCCAGGAGGAACCCCTGAGCATTGCCGGGTGGGACCCAAAAAGCAGTATACATATAATTATATAATTGACGGCTGGAGCGATAGCACAGCGGATAGGGTGTTTGCCTTGCACGCGGCCGACCCGGGTTCGATTCCTCCGCCCCTCTCGGAGAGCCTGGCAAGCTACCGAGAGGATCCCACCCGCACGGCAGAGCCTGGCAAGCTCCCCGTGGCGTCTTCGAGATGCCAAACACAGTCACAACAAGTCTCACCATGGAGACGTGACTGGCGCCCGCTCAAGCACATCGATGAGCAACGGGACGACCGTGACAGTGACATACATAATTGTGGCAGACAATTATATCTGTCACTCTGCTTCTGCGAAGGTCCCCTGGTGCCCCCAGTCCTGTGTGTCCGTGGCCCTGTGGGATGCCAGCCGGGGGCAGTGATGCAGCCAGGACGGCCTCGCTGTGGGACTCGCTGAGGACGTTACCCAGTGCTCAGCATCGCCCCTCCCTGGAGGGACAGTGACAATGAGGACGTCCACCGCGTGCTTTTGCCTCTCCGTCCCTGGCCTTGGGGACTGCCGAGTCTTCCCCCCCCACCCCGGCCAGGCTGTAAATGGGACAGGACCTGGGCAGTGCTCGAGGGGGAGGGGGCCCCAGCAGGGGGGAGATGGCCGCGCGGGGCGGATTTGTCTCTGAAGGAGCCCGGCCGGGGTCTCGGGGGTCTTGCACGCATAGTGGGGGGGGGGGCGGAGGCCCCAGCTGACCTGGAGAGGGGCCGGGGGTCCGTGAGACCCTCCCCGCGGGCCTGCATTGACTTCCTGAGTGCTTGTTCCACCTGGGCCCGGTGTGGTCGCTCCCCTTGTCTCTGCCTCGGTGGGTCCCCAAGAGTGTTGAGGAAACAGCACACACGGGGGGTGGGGGCGGGCTTTTGGGGGGGGGGCTGAGAGGGGAAGAGGAGGGAGGTTTCCGAGAGAGGAAGGCTGGGAGCACCATCGCCCCATTTCACAGATTCGCTCCCGCTCACCCCCCCCCCGGGTCCCATTCTCCATCCTCCCCGGCACCCCGTGACCCTGGGCCGTGCACATGCTTCCGTTTCTCCCAAAGCTCCTCCTGGTGGCCACAGGGCCGCACCCGGCGGGTGGCACGACGCTGCGTGGGTGTGGTCCCCAGTTCCCCCCACCCCTGCGGCCGGGTTCCCCGGCCTAGCTGGAGAGGACCCCAAAACACAAGCAAAGTCTCCTTCTGCCGGGGGTGGTGGTGGACGCAGCCTGATGGCCAGAGGGCTGCCTGGAGGAGGGGGCCTCAGGAGTGAGTGGCTTCAGGAGGGCTGCCCAGGGCGGGTGGCCTCAGGAGGGCTGCCTGGAGGAGGTGGCTCAGGAGGGCTGCCCAGGGCGGGTGACCTCAGGAGGGCTGCCCGGAGGAGGGGGCTCAGGAGGGCTGCCCAGGGCGGGTGACCTCAGGAGGGCTGCCCGGAGGAGGGGGCTCAGGAGGGCTGCCCAGGGCGGGTGACCTCAGGAGGGCTGCCCGGAGGAGGGGCGCGGGAGGGCTGCCCGGAGGAGGGGGCTCAGGAGGGCTTCCCGGAGGAGGGGGCGCGGGAGGGCTGCCCGGAGGAGGCGGCGCGGAGCTGAGCCTGTCCCTCTGCAGTTGCAGGAGAATGAGGACCCCCGCCCGCCGGGCTCGGCAGCATGAGGACCCCGGGCGGCGGCGCGCGGCCTAGGGCGCGGGGGGCGGCCCCGTGGGCCCCGCTGCTGGCGCTGGGCCTGCCTGGGTGGGCGCTGGCGGCCGCGGCCTCGGCGCTGCTCCCCGACCCTGCGGGCCCCGCCGCGCCTGCGCCCCTCGACTGGCTGCTGGCCGACCGCGGCCCCTTCCACCGCGCGCAGGACTACAGCGACTTCCGCGAGCGCCACCGCCAGGGCTTCACCACTCGCTACCGCATCTACAGGTGAGTGCGCGCGCCGGGCGGACTCTGAGGGTGGCGCGCAGCAGTGCTCGGGCGGACTCCCGGGTCTGTGCTCAGGGCGGACTCCCCGGGCTGTGCTCAGGGCGGACTCCCGGGGCTGTGCTCGGGGCGGACTCCCGGGTCTGTGCTCAGGGTTGACTCCCAGTCTGTGCTCAGGGCGGACTCCCGGGGCTGTGCTCGGGGCGGACTCCCAGGTCTGTGCTCAGGGCGGACTCCCGGGGCTGTGCTCGGGGCTGACTCCCGGTCTGTGCTCGGGGCTGACTCCCAGATCTATGCTTGGGGCTGACTCCCGGGTCTGTGCTCAGGGCTGACTCCCAGATCTGTGTTCAGGGCTGACTCCTGACTCTGTGCTCAGGGCTGACTCCTAGATCTGTGCTCGGGACTGACTCCCGGCTCTGTGCTTAGGACTCACTCCTGGCTCTATGCTCAGGGCCAACTCCTGGCTTCGTGCTCAGGACTCACTCTTGGCTCTGTGCTCAGGGCTGACTCCTGGCTCTGTGCTCAGGGATGACTCCTGGCTCTGTGCTCAGGGCTCACTCCTGGCAGGGCTCAGGGGACCCTATGGGATGCTGGGGATCAAACCTGGGTTGGTCGAGTGCAAGGCCAGTGCCCTCCCCAGTGTGCTATCACCCAGTCCCTGAGTTTTATATATATATATATATATATATATATATATTGGGGGGTTACTAATTGTGGGGGCTTCTGCCGTGCTGAGGATCAAACCCTGAGCCTCCACAGACAAACCTGCACACACAAAAACTGCTGCCCCCCCTTCCCTTGCTTTCTCCTTCGCTTTTTCTGTGTGTGTGTGTGTGTCTGTGTGCGTGTGTGTCTGTGTGTGTGTGTGTGTGTGTGTGTGTGTGTGTGTGTGTCTGTGTGTGTGTGTTGAAAGGAGGGACGCGCATAGCTGGCCGGCCTCCGGAGGCCTCCGGGGGAACGGAGGCCAACGCGCTTCTATTTATAGCGGGGCTGCTTCTAAATCCAGACCGAGTCGAGTCGGGACTCAGCAAGGGCCCCGGCCGCGGCAGGTCAGACGCTGGGCAGAGCCGCCTTCCAGAACGGGGCCGCAGGCTTTGATGGGCTGTAATTACTGAGAGCAGCGAGCGGGCCCGGCCGGGCCTCCCTGTTCCCCCTGGACGGCCCGCAGGGGACCAGTGGGGAGCCCCACTTCAGAGTCCACAGCGGGGAGGGCGTTTGCTTTGCACGCGGCCGACCCGGGTTCGATCCCCGGCATCCCATAGGGTCCCCCGAGCACTGCCAGGAGTAATTCCTGAGTGCAGAGCCAGGAGTCAGCCCTGAGCACCGCCAGGTGGGACCCAAAAAGCCCAAACTAGAACAAAACAACAACACATCAAAAAATGACCCGCTCATCCTTTCAGCGGGCAGAGGGACTGGCCTATTTTTACTAGGACCCGGGGCTGTATCAGCACTTGTGGGGTGGGAAGGGAGCGCCTTGTTCCAGAACGTTCTGGCCTCCGTCTGCAGAGATAAGGGACTTATGTGTGTTGCTGGGGCCAGTGATCTGGGTTCTAACCCTGAGTGGCTGATCAGAATCAGTGTCTTGTGGCTGGAGCGACAGCACAGCGGGGAGGGTGTTGGCCTTGCACGCGGCCAACCCGGGTTCGATTCCTCCGCCCCTCTCTGAGAGCCCGGCAAGCTACCGAGAGGATCCCGCCCGCACGGCAGAGCCTGGCAAGCTCCCCGTGGCGTATTCGAGATGCCAAACACAGTCACAACAAGGCTCACCGTGGAGACGTTACTGGTGCCCGCTCGAGCAAATCAATGAACAATGGGACGACAGTGCGACAGTGATAGCCAAATTACTCTATAGAAAACTTACTTGTTTTATTTTCCTACCAGTTGTGTATGGCTTAGCATTACCAGACTTATAAATCTTGGCTTTTCTGATGAATTCATTCATTCAACACATACATACATATGTAAATTATTTTTACATTCCTATTCCTCTAAATGCACACATTTATATTTATAACATATATTTATGTACACACGTATGTTTATACCTGCATATAAACATACCACACTTATATAAATGTATATTTGATTAAAATGCCATGATTTACAGGACTAGGGTGATAGCACAGTGGGTAGGGTGTTTGCCTTGCACGTGGCCGACCCGGGTTTGGTTCCTCCGTCCCTCTCGGAGAGCCCAGCAAGCTACCGAGAGGATCCCACCCGCACGGCAGAGCCTGGCAAGCTCCCCGTGGCGTCTTCGAGATGCCAAACACAGTCACAACAAGTCTCACCCTGGAGACGTGACTGGCACCCCCTCGAGCCAATCGATGAGCAACGGGACCACAGTGAGACAGTGCTATTTTTTGTGATTGATCCCCGTGAGGTACAGTTACAGACTTACAAACTTTTGTGCTTGCGTTTCAATCATACAATAGTTGAGTACCCATCCCCACACCAGTGCCCATTCTCCACCACCAATGGTCCCAGCATCCCTCCCGCCACCCCCCACCCCGTCCCCCCCACCCCACCCCGCCTCTGTGGCAGGGCATTCCCTTTTGCTCTCTCTCTCCTTTTGGGTGTTGTGGTTTGCAGTAGAGGTACTGAGTGGCCATCGTGTTCGGTCTATAGTCTACTCTCAGCCCGCATCTCCCATCCCGAGCGGGCCCTCCTAGCACCCTGTACTTGGTGCTCCCTTCTCTGTCTGAGCTGCCTTTTCCCCCAGCATGTGAGGCCGGCTTCTAAGCCGTGAAGCCAACCTCCTGGTACTTATCTCTACTATTCTTGGGTGTCAGTCTCCCATTCTGTTACTTTATCGAATTCAAACATTTTTTTCTTTTTTTTTTTTTTTCTTTTTTTGCTTTTTAGGTCCCACCCAGCGATGCTCAGGGGTTACTCCTGGCTCTGCACTCAGGAATTACTCCTGGCGGTGCTCAGGGGATCCTATGGGATGCTGGGAATCGAACCCGGGTCGGCCGCGTGCCAGGCCAACGCCCTCCCCACTGTGCTATCACTCCAGCCCCTGAATTCCCACTTTGAGAGCGAGATCATCGTAGGCCTGGACCAAGCCCCCAGATGAAACACCGAGACCTCAGGCGGAATCTGTTAAATCAGAGGAACTTGGGGCGCTCAGAACCCGGGAGGGTGGAGCCTTATTCTGGGGGGAGAAACAGAGCAGAGAAGGACTCCCAAGCAGTGCTCGGGGGCCGGGGGCAACTCTGCTAAGCAGCTGAGTGAGACCTACGGCGCCGGGCTCACCCCAGCCGCGTGACAGCGGGCCTGGGGCCGGGGTTTGCCTGAGGCCGCCCAGTGCCCAATAAAAGTCTTGGAGCCCTGAGGGGTCTGGAGCAATAGCACAGGGGGGAGGGCGTTTGCCTTGCACGCAGCCGACCCGGGTTCGAATCCCAGCATCCCATAGGGTCCCCTGAGCACTGCCAGGAGTGATTCCTGAGTGCAGAGCCAGGAGTGACCCCTGACCATCGCCGGGTGGGACCCAAAAAAAAGAAAAAAAAAAGTCTTTGAGCCCCGAAACCTTCTAAGGGGCCAGTCTTTGGTTCTGCCCATGACGGATGGATAAAAAAACGGGGTTTAGGGGAGCCCCGCAGCTCAGGAAAGAACTAAGGGTCTCTGGACCCATCCAAGCTGACGGGAGGGCACCGAGGGTTCCCAGGAAATCCCAAGGGAGGGGGTTCAGGTGAAAGCCACATCAGTGGGGGGCTCTGGCATGGGATTAGGGGCCTCCCTGTAGAACAGGGGGATCAGGAGGGAAATTGGGCGGGACAAAGGCTGGGGAATATCTCAGGGGGGTCCGGGCTATTAGATGATGTGCTGAGAGACAGTTCAGAGCTGAAGGGATTTGTAGTGGCCGAGTCTAGTTTGATCCCCGGCCCCACGGGCGGTCCCCTGAGCACTGTGTGAGGAGAACTTACTGAGCACTGTGGGACGAGCACCCCTAAATCAAGTGGTCTGTGCCTGGGGTGCTCACCGTTCCCAGCATCCCATAGGGTCCCCCGAGCACCGCCAGGAGTGATTCCTGAGTGCAGAGTCAGGAGGAACCCCTGTGCATCGCCGGGTGGGACCTCCCTCCAAAAAAAAAAATCCCGGCGTGTGATAAATTTCTGTGCGTCGGATCTCCTACCGGAAGGACCAGTTCCAGAGCGGCGCCGTTTTCACCGCCTTATTTATCTCTGTATTCATTTTGCTTGGCAACGGGCGCTCGAACCTCGCTCTTGGCCTGTAATTTGCGGGGACTCCATCGCGCCTGACCTAGGAACGCCCCCAACCCACCCGGGGGGCGGGGGCTTACGTGGGCAGGTGTATTTTCCTCAAGCCAGCAGGCCCCTGAGGCCTGGTGCCTTCCCGGAGGTGGTGTTGGGCCAGTTTGGTGCCTTGACAGTGACAAGCGCGGGGCACACTCTGAGATCACACACACACACACACACACACACACACACACACACACACACACACACCCGGAAGCTTTGCAGCCACAGACCTTGGCTCCACGGGTGAGGGGGGGCCCAGGGCTCGGAAATCACCTCTCCCGCCTCCCCTCCGCCCTGCCCCCTCCGGGGCGCAGGGAGGGGGTGAGCTGGGTCTCCCGTGGGTGTATGAATCACCTCCCGGGGGGCCCCAGCCGCCCTCGAGGAGCCCCGGCCCTCCCCCGGGGACCCGCCGGTGACGGAGGAGGGACAGGAAGGGGGGGCCCGGGAGGGTGCGTGTTCTCCGCGACCCACAGAGGCGCGTAAACACGGGCAGCTCCCCGGAGGAGGGGCCCCGGGTCGGTTTACTAGTAACAGAGTAAACTCGGGCCTGGCAGCAGCCCTGGCCGCCCTGTGACCTGACACCATTTCTTTCTTCCAGGCTCAAACAGGCTCAACCTCCTCCATGGGGCCCAGGGGAGGAGGAGGGGGAGGGGGGAGGGGGGAAGGCTACAGGGCAGGACCCAGTGGCACGGCCAGGACAGGGTGGAAACCAGGAGGCCGAGGGCGGGCCGGGGCTCAGAGGCTGAAGCAGCAGAGAGAAAGGCCAAGGCGGGTGCAGGGAAGCCTAGTGGTTAGCGACGGCAGCCTATAGGTAGGGCTGTGTGAGGCTCCAACAACGTGTGAATGAGGGACTTGGAGATCAGGGGCCGCTTCTGGTTGTGGAGAAGAGCCGGTGGGGGGGGGGCGGGCAGTTAGGATAGAGAAGTGTGAGAAAAAATAGCAAGAAATGGGCTCTCTGCAGAAGTGAGTTTGGAAGGAGGGATAGGGTGTGCGTGCGGAGCTGTCGGTGTCTGTGTTGCAAACCGCAGTGCCCAGAAGGGGGAGGGAGGAAGGGACAGAGAGGGAGAGAGAGAGAGAGAGAGAGAGAGAGAGAGAGAGAGAGAGAGAGAGAGAGAGAGAGAGAGAGAGAGAGAGAGAGAGATGGAGAGAGAGAGTGAAAGGGAGGGAAGGAGATAAGGAGATTGAGAGAAAGAGAGGGACAGAGAGGAAGGGAGAGAGAGAGGGAGAGAAAAGGGAGAGAGAGGGAGGGAGAGAGAGAGGGAGGGAGAGAGAGGGAGGGAGAGAGATTGAGAGAGAAAGATTGAGAGAGAGGGAGAGGGAGAGAGGGAGAGAAGGAGATAGAGAGGGAGATAGAATGAGAGAGAGAGGGACAGAGAGGAAGGAAGAGAGAGGGAGAGAAGGACAGAGAGGGAGAGGGAGAGAGAGGGAGAGGGAGAGAGGGAGAGAGAGGGAGAGAGGGAGAAAGGGAGAGAGAAGGAGAGAGAGGGAGAGAGGGAAGGAGAGAGAGAAGGAGAGGGAGAGAAGTTGAGAGAGGGAGACAGGGAGACAGGGAGAGAGACAGAGAGGGAGGGGAGAGAGGGAGGGAGAGAGAAGGAGAGAGGGGAAGAGGGAGAAAGCGATGGAGAGAGAGAGAGGAGGTGGGGGAAAGAAGGAAACTGGGGACATTGGTGGTGGGAAATGTGCACTGGTGAAGGGACGGGTGTGAAGGAAGGGACCCCATCATGCACAACTTTGTAACTGTGTCTCTCACTGGAATTCAATTAAAAAATAAATTAAAAATAAAATAAAATAAAATAAACTCAGGGGGACTGGAGCAATAGCACAGTGGGGAGGGCATTTGCCTTGCACGCAGCCGACCCGGGTTCGATTCCTCCGCCCCTCTCGGAGAGCCCAGCAAGCTACCGAGAGGATCCCGCTTTTTGTGCTTTTTGGGTCCCACCCGGTGATGCTCAGGGCTGACTCCTGGCTCTGCACTCAGGAATCACTCCTGGCGGTGCTCGGGGGACCCTGTGAGATCCCAGGGTTTGAACCTGGGTCGGCCATGTGCCAGGCAAATGCCCTCTTTGCTGGACTATTGCTCCAGCCTCTCATTTATTTTCAATAGTTTTTTGCATCACACCCAACAATGCTCAGGGCTGACCCTATGGGATGCTGGGAATCGAACCCGGATCGGCCGATTGCAAGGCCAACGCCCTCCCCGCTGTGCTATCGCTCCAGCCCCTCCCCCACTTTACCTTTCAACACTCAGATCTTGCCCAGCTATTATGGTCATCCCGGTCCCTTCTCCGTCTTACCCGCCCTCCGCCCCACACACACACTTGTGGGTGATTCCAACCGCTGACCCGGAATGACGCCATGAAACGTTCTCCTGCTGGGAGATCGGAGCGTCAGGTGAGAAGAAAGTCCCCACAGACGCTTATGAAGTCGCCACTTTCATCCTTGTGCGACCGTGCCCTGCCCTGACCGCCATGGGGGTGGGGGGGTTCGATGGGGCGTTTCTGAGACCAGGAGAGAGGCGGGTGTTGGCCGGGCCGGGCTGTCCGATCTGACAGATGAGCCCGGCAGAGGTGAGTAGTAGAGAGAGGGGTCGAGACAGGGCTTGGGGGTGGCGAGCCCGGGCAGCGTGGAAGCCGCCTCCACTCCCCCCCCCTCTCTCTCTCTCTCCCTCCTCCAGTTAAGCTTCGGGGTGCTCCCCCCCTCCTCGAATCTCCCAATCAGCCTTAATTAAACTGTTTGAAAGCTGCAGCCTGATTTTAATTAGGGCAGAATTGGGCAGATGAGAATGAAATTGGCCCATCATTGTTTACGGGTCCTTGTCTCAGCGCCGGGCGGGCTGCTGCGTCACCTCCGGCCGGGGGTCCCCGGAGCACTGTCAGATGGCGGAGGTGACTGGGCAGCACCGATCCAGGGAGAGGGCCAGCCCCCCTCCCTGCCCCCGCCCCCGCCCCGGGGCCTCTTTCTGCCTCAGGGCCGCTGCCAGGCCAATGGCATTAACCGGGCAGAAGTGACAGCTGGTGGCACCCACGGGTCTCCCACAGGTGGCCTTGGGGATCTGATCAAACCCAGGCGCCAAATTTGGACCCCTCCCTCCCCTGAAAGCCCGGGTCTCTCTTCTTCTTCTTTTTTTGTTTTTTCTTTTCGGGTCCCACCCGGCGATGCTCAGGGCTGACTCCTGGCTCTGCACTCAGGAATCACTCCTGGCGGTGCTCGGGGGACCCTATGGGATGCTGGGAATCGAACCTGGGTTGGAGGACCCTATGGGATGCTGGGAATCGAACCCGGGTCGGAGGACCCTATGAGATGCTGGGAATCGAACCCGGGTCGAAAGACCCTATGGGATGCTGGAAATCGAACCTGGGTCGGCCACATGCAAGGCAAACGCCTTCCCCGCTGTGCTATCGCTCCAGCCCCCTCTCTTCCTTTTTTTTTAAGTATATGAATTTATTCATTCTAATTGCCAAACGTGTGTGCCAATACCTGATTTCCAAGAATGACGCCCATTTAAAAGTATTGTTAACTTCGCCTTTAAAAAAATTTTTTGTTGTTGTTTTTTGGGTCACATCTGGCGATGCACAGGGGTGACCCCTGGCTCTGCACTCAGGAATTACTCCTGGCGGTGCTCAGGGGAGCCTGTGGGATGCTGGGGATCGAACCCGGGTTGACCACAGGCAAGGCAAACGCCCTCCCCGCTGTGCTATCGCTCTAGCCCCTGGGAGCAGTGTAAATGTCTCATTCCTACATAGACTGAGATTAGGACTTGCACTTTTTTTTTTCTGCTTTTTGGGTCCCACCTGGCGATGCTCAGGGCTGACTCCTGGCTCTGTGCTCAGGAATCACTCCTGGCAGTGCTCGGGGGCACCCTATGGGATGTCAGGAAAATCGAACCCAGAAAAGGGGTCACTCCTCATTTCCCGCAGCCACTCGGCGGAGATGGTTCCGAGCTCGCCTGCTGGATTGGCCATAGCTTGGGGTTCCTGGCCAGTGGGCACTCAGCTTCCCAGTTGTAATTACGGTAATTGCAGGTTACCGTAATGTATGTATTTGGCGACTGAGATCTTTGGGCCAGCACAAATTAGGCAGGATGCACAGAAATGATCCTCCGTCCCGAATGGGAGCACCGCAGACTGATTTTCAATTGTGTGCGACTTAACCCGCATGCTCAGCTCCTGGCTACCAAGAATTGGGGCCCCTGTGGTGGTGGGGAGGGAGGGGGTGGAGTGGAATGTCATAACCCAACTCTGGAAAGTGGAAAAACGGAGGCCAGACATCCGGGTTTTAAAGTATAAAGCCAGAATAGTCATAAAGAAGTGCAGGTCCTGGGGCTGGAGTGAAAGCACAGCGGGGAGGGCATTGGCCTTGCACGCGGCTGACCCAGGTTCGATTCCCAGCATCCCACAGGGTCCCCCGAGCACCGCCAGGGGTGATTCCTGAGTGCAGAGCCAGGAGTCAGCCCTGAGCATCGGCGGGTGTGACCCAAAAAGCAAAAAAAAAAAAAAAAGCACCCGGAAATGTGGAGTTTTGGGGCTCAGGGACATGACCCCCGAAAAAGCACCTCACGAGTGTTGGAGATCAACCCACAGGGGTTAAGGCCTCGGGGCCCTGTGTGTGTGGTCCTCGAGAAACACCAGGAGCGAGCCCCGAGTGGTCACCAGCCCTGTCTTCACCCCATGCCCGGAACCCCATTCCCTGTGTGTGTGTGTGTGTGTGTGTGTGTGTGTGTGTGTGTGTGTGTGTGTGTGTGTGTGGCCGGGGTATGTATCTCGCTGCTGTGCGTTCTCTGCGCGCGTTCCCGCTCAGCGGGAGAGGATTTTCGGAGAAATGGCTAAATCGAAATGGAGATTTACTGGATGTCTTAATTGAAACAAAGATGACGCTTTAATTGAAGTGGTGTGTGTTAATATAATTGATATATGGAGAAACAGCCTTTCTCCCAGGGAGGAGGGAGGGAAATAAGGCCCTGATTAGTTTATTACTGGAAACGAGAAGCGTCTAAATGAAGTCGGAAGTGAGTCTGTTCATCCTCCGCCCCGAGCCGGCCGCCTTCCAGGGGCGTCCTGGGGGTCTCTCGGGGGGCTGCGGGGAACGGCGTTGTAAGTGCTGAGTGCACATTTTATCACGTTCTAGCTCTTGCCATCCACAGCTGTTTACCCGATTCTTTGCTTTGCTTTTGTTTTTTGTTTTGACTGGAGCAATAGCACAGCGGGTAGGGCGTTTGCCTTGCACGTGGCCAACCTGTGTTCGATTCCTCCGCCCCTCTCGGAGAGCCCGGCAAGCTACCGAGAGGATCCCGCCCGCACGGCAGAGCCTTGGCAAGCTCCCTGTGGCGTATTCGAGATGCCAAACACAGTCACAACAAGTCCCACCATGGAGATGTGACTGGCGCCCGCTCGGGCAAATTGATGAACAACGGGACGACAGTGCGACAGTGCTACCAGTGCTTTTGGTTTTGAGGCCACACCTGGCAATGCTCAGAAGTTACTCCTGGCGGGGGCTGGAGCGATAGCACAGAGGGGAGGGCGTTTGCCTTGCACACGGCCAACCCAGGTTCGATTCCCAGCATCCCATAGGGTCCCCTGAGCACCGCCAGGAGTGATTCCTGAGTGTGGAGCCAAGAGGAGACCCTGAGCATTGCTGGGTGTGAACCCCAAAAAATGTTACTCCCAGCTTACTCGGGGGTCCCTACGGGGTGCTGGAGATGGAACCTTGGTCAGCCGTGCACAAGGCCAGTGTCCATCCGCTGAACTGTCTCTCTGGCCCTCACCCCCCCATTTTCATTCGGTGCGGGACCCCCACCCCCAAGGCAGGGAAGCGGCTTAGGGAAGGAGAAAAGAGCCATCTTCTGCCTAATTCTCATATTCTGGTTGGGGGCCACCCCTGGCAGTGCTCCGGGCTCACTCCAGCTCTGTGCTCAGGGGACCGACTGTGCGGGGTGCCGAGGATCGAACTCGGGTCAGCTGCATGCCAGGCGAGCGCTTTACCTACTGTTCTATTGCTCTGGTCCTGGGAGGTTTTTACACAGGGGGCACACCAGGGGGTGCTGCCGAGTCAGGGGGGGGTCTCTCAAGGTTCCTAGATGGGCAGCAGGTGACCTGCCTTTGAGCACTGCCTCTGCATCCCTCTCCCTCTCTCCCCTTCTCTCCCTCCCTCCCTCTCTTCCTCTGTCTCTCCCTCTCCTCTCTCTTCCTTTCTCCCTCCCTCTCCCTGTCCCTCTCTCTATTCCTCTCTCCTTCCATCACTCTCCCTCCCTCTAATCTCTCTCCCTCCCTCTTCTCATCTTCCTCACCATCTCCCGCTCTCCCTCCCTCCCTCTCTCCCTCTTTTCTCTCTCCCTCACCATCTCCCTCTCTCCCTCCCTCCCTCTCCTTCCCTCCCTCTCTTCTTTCTCCCTCTCTCCCTCTCCATCTCACTCTCCCTCCCTCTCTCCCTCTCCCTCCCTCTCCTCTCTCCCTCCCCATCTCCCTCTCCCTCCCTCCCTCTCTCTTCCCTCTCTCTCTCTCCCTCTCCTTCCCTCCCTCCCTCCCTCCCTCCCTCTCCCCTCTCTCCCTCCTCTCCCTTTCTCTCTCTTCCTTTTTATCCCTCTCCATCTCCCCCCTCACCATATCCCCCTCTCTCTCTCCTTCACCATCTTCCTCTCCCTCCCCCATTTTATTTACAAACAACTGGTTTGGATTACTGTTTTTTTGGAGGTTCCCCCCCAACATGCTTACAATCTTGATGCACTCGTTCTCTTTCTTTCTTTCTTTCTTTCTTTCTTTCTTTCTTTCTTTCTTTCTTTCTTTCTTTCTTTCTTTCTTTCTTTCTTTCTTTCCTTCCTTCCTTTCTCTTCTTTCTCTTTTTGCATCACACCAGGCGACGCTCAGGGCTGACTCCTGGCTCTGCACTCAGGAATCACTCCTGGCGGTGCTCAGGGGACCCTATGGGATGCTGGGGATTGAAACTCGGGTCAGCCACATGCAAGGCAAATGCCCTCCCCGCTGTGCTATCACTCTGGCCCTGGTTTATTTTTCAGATAGCGGGCACACCGATGGGATGGAGGACCATGCCGTGTTCTGGGTCTCTCTTGGGAGCGCCTGGATAATTCTAAGGATGCGCTCGGGTCTTTGGAGCTAAGCGTCGGGCTTCTCTGGCTGCGTCTACGTGCTGCCAGAACACTTCTGCATCTTCACTCTCCACCTTCGTCCCATTCAATTTCTTGCCAAGAGGCAGATCTCTGGGGCTGGAGCGATAGCACAGCGGGGAGGGCGTTTGCCCTGCACGCGGCCAACCCGGGTTCGATTCCCAGCATCCTATAGGGTCCCCCGAGCACCGCCAGGGGTAATTCCTGAGTGCAGAGGCAGGAGTAACCCCTGTGCATCACCGGGTGTGACCCAAAAAGCAGGGGAAAAAAAGAAGCAGATCTCCGTTTCACGGGCCCTTTCTGCTGTCTCCCGTGTCTCTATCTCCAACTCCGCCCTTCCTCTCCTCCTTCCTACTAACCCTGCACTTATCTTGTTTTCGAGATTTTTTTTGGGGGGGGGTTGGAGGTATAGCAGCTAGTTAAGACTACCTCGGGGCTAGCAGGCTCAGCTCACGGGGAAATTTTCAGTGTATTTTGATAATATGGAAAAAGATTAGCAGAGACCGTGCAAATGTTTCTTCCAGTCCACTCCGCCTGAACTGCTCCATCATTTCTATCAGTGATGCTCCAGATTTTCCTGGTTTGCATATAATATATGACTTTTCCAAGTCTAATAATGAGGGGCTGGAGCGATAGCACAGTGGGTAGGGTGTTTGCCTTACATGCAGCCAACCTGGGTTCAATTCCTCCATCCCTCTCGGAGAGCCCAGCAAGCTACCGAGAGGATCCCGCCCGCACGGCAGAACCTGGCAAGCTCCCCATGGCGTATTCAAGATGCCAAACACAGTCACAACAAGTCTCACCATGGAGACGTGACTGGTGCCCACTCAAGCAAATCGATGAACTACGGGGTGACAGTGACAGTGACCCTGCCAAGGTAATGAGGCACGAGGAACACTTTGAATGAAAATCTCTCCTTTTCCTTTCCCCCTTTTTATCGATTCACCATGAGATAGTTACAAAGCTTTCATGTTCGAGCTTCTATCATACAATCATCAAACACCCATCCCTCCACCAGTGCACATTTCCCACCAACAAAATCCCCAGTATCCCCCCGCCCCCATTCCACCCCTTCCCCTGCCTCTGTGGCAGACAATTCCCCCCCACACTCTCTCTCTCTACTTTGGTTACATTCGATGTTCCAACACCAGCCCCACCGCCACTCAAACCTGCAGAAAAGGCAGTGCTAGGCGATTCGTTTTGTATTACTTGTTATGGATAAAATATAATGTTGTGTGGCCACTCTTGCGACTGCATGCTCTAAGAATTCCAAAAATTTAATAATTAGGGGTCTGGAGTGATAGCACAGTGGGTATGGTGTTCGCCTTGCACGCGGCCGACCTGGGTTTGATTCCTCCGTCCCTCTCGGAGAGCCCAGCAAGCTACCGAGAGGATCCCGCCCTCACGGCAGAGCCTGGCAAGCTCCCCGTGGCGTATTTGAGATGCCAAACACAATCACAACAAGTCTCACCATGGAGACGTGACTGGTGCGCACTCGAGCAAATCCATGAGCTATGGGGTGATATTGACAGTGACAGGGTCTGGAGAGATCTCTGCAGGGAGCTGCTCGGTTCCGAGATTCGTGTGTGTGTCTCTGGATTGTGACCGTGTGGGATCTTAAGTAGCCAGTGGCTGTTTGTGGGCATCATCTCAGAGTCCCATGGGATGGGGGGCTGGGAGGGGGAGGAGAGGGACTGACTCCTGCCCTGTCCCATAAAGCATTTGCCGCCATTGCAACCACGTACCTGGAGCTTTCACTGGGTTCTAGAAGATGGTGGTCGCCAGGATTCCTAGGGGCCAGGCGGAGGGACAGTGCTTGTTCCCGTCTGGAGTGACCCGGCCCAAGCGGCCTATTGTCTGGTGTCTGGCAGCATCTCTGCAGCAAGCTGCCCAGTTCTGAGATTCGTGTCTGTGTCCGAAAATCTCTCCTAGGGGACATTAGCAGAAGTTTTTCATTAGCGGCAGAGAACCCCGACTCAGTTTACCAAATCAAAACGCTCGGCTTCCTATAGAAGATCTGCACAAATCCGAAAAATTGCATTTTCAAAGATCATGTCTAACGTTCCCATTGATACTAGACACGTTGAAAATGCTTTCCTTTCATACATATCAATCACAGATGGTTTCCGCGAACACACATTTTCATCCTGTAACTTTGCAAAAAAAGAGAAAAAAAAAACACCAAGTTGTCGATAATTTGCAGGCAAAGCGCCAGGAGCTGTGACATGAGTGAATCTGAAAAAAAAATCTCTCGCTTAATGGTTCGACAAAAATATATTGACTATCTGTTTTTCGACTGTCAAAATATCTAGTGTCTTTATTGCCACTGGATATAGTATCGATCCTGCTCTCGGCTTCTGTTCTAACGGGAGAAAAAGAGAAAAGGATGTATGCTTCCAGTGGTGATAATACATAGATTTTGATATTAAAAATATGTATTGTGTATCAGGGCACGGAGCAGGTGTGTAGGATGCAGAGAGAGAGGGAGGGAATTATTTTGGAGAATACCACCCGAGAAAGCTGTTTGTGGGCAGAAACAGTCTGTGATCTGAGCAAAGGCGTGGAACTGCCCATCTGTATTTTATTTCATGAAAACGGACCCTCCCTTGAAACAGGTGTCCGGTCTCTCCAGGGGAGGGGCCTTCACCTTTATAATCCAATCTTGGCTCTTTGAACGGATCTAGGGATTTATCCCCATGGCCTCACCCCTGTTTCTTTCCTGGATAATTCAAAGAATGCGCTCAGGTCTTTGGAACCTAAGTTGAACGTCTCTGGCTGCCTTTCTGCACATTCTCTCTCCACCTTCGTCCACTTCATTTTCTTTTTTTATTATTCTTTTCTTTTTTGTTGTTTGTTTTTGCTTTTGGAGTCACACCTGGCGATGCACAGGGGTCACTCCTGCTTCATGCACTCAGGAATTACTCCTGCTGGTGCTCAGGGGACTATATGGGATGCTGGGATTCGAACCCGGGTCGGCTGCGTGCAAGGCAAATGCCCTCCTCACTGTGCTATCGCTCCAGCCCCTATTATTATTTTATTGATTCATTTATGAGATATAGGTTTAACAAGCTTTCATGTCTGAGTTACAATCTCACAATGATCCAACACCCATCCCTCCACCAGTGCAAATTCCCCACCACCAATATCCCTGGTATCCCCCCCTTTCCTACCCTCCCCCTGCCTCTATGACAGACGACATTCCCCAGACTCTACTTTTGGGCATTATGGTTTGCAGTGCAAATACTGAGAGGTGATCATGTTCGGTCCTTTATCTACTTCCGGCACACATCTCCCATCCCGACCGATTGCCCCAACCATCATTTTCTTAGTGTTTCCTTCTCTCTCCCAGCTGCCTTTCCCCCCAGCTCCTGAGAACAGGCTCCTATTTCATTGTCTCGCCAAAAAGCACAGCTCTGCTTCCCGGACCCTTTCTGCTGTCTTTTGTATTTTTACTCCAACTCTGACCTTCCTCCCCTCCTTCCTACTCACCTCCTACTCACCCTGTTCTTTTTTGAGGTTTTCGGGTTCTTTTGAGGTCCCTAATTACTGGAGAGCCTTTTGAAGAAAGTCATTGGGGACCAGAGTGATGGCGCAGCGGGGAAGGCATTTGTCTGGCATGCGGCTGACCCAGATTTGATCCCTGGCATCCCGTGAGCACTGCCAGGAGTGATTGCCGAGTGAAGAACCAGGAGTGGTCCATTGCGCTTTCATTTTTATTTATTACGAGATTTAAAAAAAAAATTACCTCTTTTTATTGTTTGACCTATTGCTTCTTTAAGAGTGGGGGGGGGGCACAGGGGTGGAGAAATCACACAATGGGTAGGGCACTTGCCTTGCACGCGGCTGACCCGGGTTCAATCCCCGGCATCCCATAGGGTCCTCTGAGCACCGCCAGGAGTGAGTCCTGAGTGCAGAGCCAGGAGAAACCCGTGAGCATTGCTGGGTGTGACTTCCCCCAAAAAACTAACGAGTTGGGGGGCTGGAGTGATAGCATAGCGGGTAGGGCATTTGCCTTGCACGCGGCCGACCCGGGTTCGATTCCCAGCATCCCGTATGGTCCCCTGAGCGCCGCCAGGGATAATTCCTGAGTGCAGAACCAGGAGTAACCCCTGTGCAGAGCCAGGTGTGATCCCCCCCCCCAAAAAAAGCAAAAAACAAAACAAAACAAAAAAAAACGAGTGGGAAAGCACGCAGATTTGTGAACCCCCAATGAATCCCCAATGAATCACCAATCAGGTGATTGATCCCTGGCTTCATCCATCCCACGTGTCAGGAAATCTGATATATTAAGTTTATCAAGACTTGTCTGACGATTGCTATCACTTGTATCACGTGTCCTCCCGTTGATCTTCGATTTGCTCAAGCGGGTGCCAGTAACGTCTCCATTTGTTCCTGTCGCGTGCTAGTGTAGCCCAATGGTATTTGCTCGCTCCAGGGACAGGAAGTGCCTCAAACCGTTCATTCAGGGTTTTGATGATTGACATATCCTGAAGAATGTTCCCGGCGCCCTCGAGAAGAACATGTGTGTTCTGTCACTGGTTTCATGTACATCTAGTTTCACATAGACTTTTGGTTCCAGGTATCCTCTGATTTTCTGCTGGGATAGTCTTTTTTTTTAAATCTTTTTTGGGTTACACCTGGCGATGCTCAGGGGTTCCTCCTGGCTCTGCACTCAGGAATCACTCTTGGCGGTGTTCAGGGGACCCTATGGGATGCCAGGGATCGAACACGGGTCAGCTGCGTGCAAGGCCAACGCCCTCCCCGCTGTGCTATCGCTCCAGTCTCTGGATAGTCTTTATCCTCAGAACTGGGGTGTTAGCGATGCCTCCTCTCATGGCTCTTATGCCGCCTCCCTCCCTGTGGACCCGTGGACACGTGTTCCTTGGCGGGTACACAATTACCACATGTTATAGTTGGTGTAACCCTTGCTGATTGCATCCTCTTATCACCCCACTATGAGCTTCTTTGATCGTGTTTTCCTTTGGGGGGACTTCTAGTCCATTCCATTTCTTTTTTGGGGGGGTCACACCCGGCGATGCTCAGGGGTTCCTCCTGGCTCTGCACTCAGGATTTACTCCTGGTGGTGCTCGGGGGACCCTATGGGATGCTGGGAATCGAACCTGGGTCGGCTGCGTGCAAGGCCAACGCCCTCCCTGCTGTGCTATCGCTCCAGCTCCAGCCCCTCTGTTCCATTTCTTTTTTTTTTTTTGCTTTTTTTTTGTGGGGGTCACACCCGGTGATGCACAGGGGTCACTCCTGGCTCTGCACTCAGGAATTACCCCTGGCAGTGCTCAGGGGACCCTATGGGATGCTGGGAATCGAACCCGGGTCGGCCGAGTGCAAGGTCAACGCCCTCCCCGCTGTGCTATCGCTCCAGCCCCTCTGTTCCATTTCTTGACTCTCACTTGCCTGGGCTCTCGTCCCTATAATTCCCACCTGCCTGGGACACTCTGAGTTTGCACATTCCTCCAGACAGTCAACCTGGGTCTTTCTTCTTCATCTTTTCAAAATTTCCTTTGGGACCAGCCAATTAGAAATAAAAATCGTGTGGGCTTGCCATGTTTCGGGGGCGGGTGTGTGTGTGTGGGGGGGGGAAGGAACCGCTTTTGACAAATGACCTGTTTGTTGTTGCTATTTAGCATTTCCCGTGGAGAATCATGAATAATTCATGATGGGCTTGATTACATAAAGCCAGGAGTAGGAATGTCAAAAATTTGGTCTGAGCTGGGAATCACCTGCCTTCTCTTTCTTTCCCCTTTCTTTTCCCGGGGATGTCGGCTACCTTCCCCCACCTCACTGTCACAGGTGCGGATGAATATGGATTTTTCTTTTTTTTTTTGTTTTTGGGTCCCACCCAGCGATGCACAGGGGTTCCTCCTGGCTCTGCACTCAGGAATTACTCCTGGCGGTGCTCGGGAGACCCTATGGGATGCTGGGTTTCGAACCCGGGTCAGCCGTGTGCAAGGCCAACGCCCTGCCCGCTGTGCTATTATTGCTCCAGCCCCAAATATGGATTTTTCTTAGTTCACCTCAAATTCCGCTTTTGGTCGCCCTGTCAGAGGTGCTTTGAGATTTGGGTGGAAAGGAAGATTTTTTTTTTTTTTTGCTTTTTTGGTCACACCCAGCAATGCACAGGGGTTACTCCTGGCTCTGCACTCAAGAATTACCCTTGGCAGTGCTCAGGGGACCCTATGGGATGCTGGCATTCGAACCCGGGTTGGCCACGTGCAAGGCAAACGCCCTACCCGCTGTGCTATCGCTCCAGCCCCTGGAAAGGAAGATTGAGGGCTGGCTTCACCCTGGGCGTTGGACAAGCCTTGCCTGGCATTCTGGCTTTGGTCTGGGAGGCACATCTGCTGATGGCCTCGAGAATTTCCACATCCTTCCAATTCCCGAAGTTTCCCTTGAGAAATTCCGTCCTATTTCTGCATATGGCATTGATGATGGAGATTAACATCCCAGAGGAGGGCTGGGGGAACGGTCCAGTAGGGAAGGCGTTGACCTTGCAGGTGACGGACCCCAGTTCCAACCCGGGTGCTGCGTATAATGTCCCTGAGCACAGCTGGCTGTGCCCCTTGCCAAAACAAATCAAATAAACAAACGAAGAAACACCAATGAAAAATATTCTAGATGAGACTGGAAAGTTCTAGAAGGAACTTTCCTATCTTCTAGAATGGCGAATTCCCACAGTGGGCATCCTTGATGACATTCTCAGGGAAAATAAAACAAAACAACACCAAAGAAAATTCTAGATGAGACTGGAAAGTTCTAGAAGGAATTTTCCCTTCTTCTAGAATGGCAAATTTCCACAGTGGGCATCCTTGATGACATTCACAGGGAAAACAAAACAGCACCAACAAAAAAATTCTAGATGAGACTGTAAAGTTCTAGAAGGTACTGTAAAATGGAAAATTCCCATGGTGGGTGTCCTTGATGATATCTGTGTGTAGGGGGGGGCGGGGAATAAAAACACCAATAAAGACAATTCTAGATGAGACTGGAAAGTTCTAGAAGGTACTGTAGAATGGAAAATTCCCACGGTGGGTGTCCTTGATAACATTTGGGAGGGAGGAGGGGAATAAAAACACCAATAAAGGGGCTGGAGTGATAGCACAGCGGGGAGGGCATTTGCCTTGCACGTGGCCAACCCGGGTTCGAATCCCAGCATCCCATAGGGTCCCCTGAGCACTGCCAGGGGCAGAGCGGAGCCGGTGTCCATTGTCTAGCGGTCTTTGGGTCCCACCCGGCGACGCTCAGGGCTGACTCCTGGCTCTGCACTCAGGAATTACCCCTGGCGGTGCTCGGGGGACCCTATGGGATGCCGGGGATCGAACCCGGTTCGGCCGCATGCAAGGCAAACGCCCTCCCCGCTGTGCTGTCGCTTGGGCCCTGCAAGTGGTCTTCATCATGGGCCCATTGGCTACTGGGGGCTCCCCCTGACCTTGGTTCCTGCCAGACACTCATGCTTAGGACTCACCCCTAGCACGGCCCATTGAGAAACCCAGGACTGGGGGCTCCTTGGGGCCGGACCACGAGCTTCTGTCCCCGCTGTCCCCTGGGCGCCCTCTGGTGGGGAGGTGTGGTGGTGCAGCCGGAGAAGGAATTTCCCCTCCCTCTCCCCCTCTTTCTCTTCCTCCCTCCCTCTCTCCCTCTCTCTTCCTCCCTCCCTCCCTCTTCCTCTTTCTCCCTCTCTCCCCCTCCCTTCCTCTTCCCCTCCCTCTCTCCCTGCCTCCCTCCCTCTCACTCTCCTTGCGTCCCTCCCCTCCCTCTCCCCCTCTTCCTCTCCCTCTCCCTCTCCCCCTCCTTCTCTCCCCCTCTCCCTCTCCCCCTCTTCCTCTCCCCCTCTTTCTCTTCCTCCCTCTCTCCCTCTCTTCCTCTCCCTTTCTCTTCCTCCCTCCCTCTCCCCCTTTCTCTTCCTCCCTCCCTCTCTCCCTCTCTCTTTCTCTTCCTCCCTCCCTCTCTCCCTCTTTCTCTTCCTCCCTCCCTCCCTCTCTTCCTCTTTCTCCCTCTCCCTCTCTCCCCCTCCCTCCCTCTCCCCCTCCCTCTCTCCCTCCCTCTCACTCTCCTTCTCTCCCCCTCCCTCTCTCCTCCCTTTCCCTCTCTCCCCCTCCTCCTCCCCCTCTTCCTCTCTCCTCCCTCTCTCCCTCTTCCTCCTCCTCCCTCTTCCTCTCACACTCTCTCCCGTTCCCTCTCCCCCTCTTCCTCTCCCCCTCCCTCTCCCCCTCTTCCTCTTCTCTTCCCTCTCCCCCTCTTCCTCTCCCTCTCCCCCTCTTCTCCCCCTCTCTCTCCCCCTCTTCCTCCTCCTCCCTCCCTCTCCCTCCCCCCTGCATCTCTGACCGGGACCACCCTGCAGGGAGTTCGCCCGCTGGAAGGTGAGCAGCCTGGCGCTGGAGAGGAAGGACTTCTTCAGCCTGCCCCTGCCGCTGGCCCCCGAGTTCGCCCGCAACATCCGCCTCCTGGGCCGGCGGCCCAACCTGCAGCAGGTGATCGAGACCCTCATCAAGAAGTACGGCACCCACTTCCTGCTCTCGGCCACCCTCGGCGGTAAGGGGCTGGCCCTGCACCTTGCACGCGGCCGACCCGGGTTCGAGCCCCGGCTTCCCATAGGCCCTCCCTGAGCATCAATCAAGCCCTGAGGAAAGAGAACAAATGTACCCCCAGAGCCTCGGTCTTGGCTCCTAAGCACCCACCTGGGAGGGGGGGGTCCCATGAGTAGGGGGGTGGTGAGGGGGGACGGGCCTGCTACTACCGGCCAGCAGGGGGCGCTGCGGGTTCTCTTTTGCTCGCGGCTAGAGGGTGTCTGGTGTCCCCATGCAGGGGGTCTGCCCCAGAGAGAAGGTCAAGGGCGGTCGCAGGGGTGGGAGAGCGGGGAGAGGGCTTCCCGGTGGAGGGGGGGACCTTTCCCGCGCACGCCTGCCCCCCCCAGGGGAGGAGTCCCTGACAATCTTCGTGGACAAGCGGAAGCTGAGTCGGAAGGCCGAGACGCCAGGCAGTGGCCCGGGCGCCGCCGGGGGCAGCGCCAACAGCTCGGCCGTGTCCCTGGAGACACTGCACCAGCTGGCGGCCTCCTACTTCATCGACAGGGAGAGCACCCTGCGGCGACTCCACCACATCCAGATAGCCACGGGCGCCATCAAGGTAGGACCCCCCCCCCCCCCTCATACGACCCAGGTGGGGAGGGCCGAGCCCCAGAGGGGCTGGGGGGTCTCTGCAGAGAATCGCAGCATCAGCCGATATGTTTCAGAGACTGAGAGAATGGACGGGCAAGTCAGGTGTCTTTGGGGCCAGGGGACAAATAGCAGGTGCAAAGGTCCTGGGGCAGGCCTGAGAAAACTTGGGGGTGGGGGGAGGCTGGAGCCAGTGTTGGCACGAGGGACCTCAGTATCTCAGAAAGGGTATGAGCAGAGCATGAGTGAGTCCAAGGCTAGTGGCTTCTGGGACGTTCCTGATCACTCCAGCTCCGTCTTCTTGATGCAGGCTATGGATTCTCTCTAGAATCCACCAAAATTAGGGAGGAGGAAGAGGCTGGCAGGGTTGGAAGGTGCTAGATGCTTTAGTTCTCAGTATGAAAGTGCATCCCATAAGTTCCCCCGAGCACCGCCAGGAGTGATTCCTGAGTGCAGAGCCAGGAGGAACCCCTGAGCATCGCCGGGTGGGACCCAAAAAGAAGAAACATCGTGTGAAATTAAATATCCATGGCCAGGGAAGATGGGCCAGGGCTGGTCAGGGGTTGGAAATTACCACAAGGGCGTGGGGGTCGGAGGGTAGTTAGGATCGAGGAAGGTCCAGTATGGCATTAGCTGGAAATGATCAGTTGGGACAAGAGCTGAGTGTTGAAAGTAGGTGAAGGGATGTACTTGATGATCTTTCAGTATCTGTGTTGCAAACCGTAATGCCCACGAGGAGAAAGAGTAAGGGGGGGGGTACCTGCCATAGAGGCAGGCGGGGGTGGGAGATGGTTTGGGGGCAGGAGGGAACCTGGGGACACTGGTGCTGGGAAATTACACTGGTGGAGGGATGGATGTTGGAACTTCATAGGACTGAAACCATGAACTGCTTTGTAACTATGTACTTCACAGTGATTCAACAAAACAAAACAAAACAAAACAAAATTGAAAAAAAAGCCATTTGGATATCTCAAAACCAAACAAAAATGAAAAAAGAAAAAAAACTCAAAACTCTAATATAGAATTGCCACAAGTCAATAAGAGAGTTAAAATTCCTATGCAACAAGAATATGAGCTCTAGTAGACTAGAATTCTGGAGTGAAATACAAATAAATAATAAATGTATGAAAAAACAAAACCAAACCATAAACACACACAATCTTCGAGTCCTTGGCTGCAATGAAGCCCAAGGGAACCACAACCCAGGCCCCTCTAAGAGTGAGGGGGGCATAAGAAGAGACTTTCCCCACCCCTCCCGGGGAGGGGGCGGCGACAATTCAGACCCCTTCTTCTTCCATGATTATTCCCACAACATTCATTATTTATGTTATTATTATTATTATTTTGCTTTTTGGGTCACACCCAGTGGATGCTCAGGGCTGACTCCTGGCTCTGCACTCAGGAATCACTCCTGGCGGTGCTCAGGGGACCCTATGGGATGCCGGGGATCGAACCCGGGTTGGCCGCGGGCCAGGCCAACGCCCTCCCCGCGGTGCTCTCGCTCCAGCCCCGCCCTCCCCATTTAAAGCTCCGCCTTCCACCCTGTACTCTGATCACCCGCCGGGTGAGGACGGGAGAAGGCGACTTGACAATGTTTCCAGATGCCGTCGATGCATCTGGGAACATACGTGGCCCTGGCGTGCACAGTGCACGGGTGTCCCGAGACACTGAGTGAAACACGTAACAGGCCCCCTGCCCATGGGCCCGTTTGCTTGGGGGGTCCACGCCAGTGACACGCATCGTTTCCGGGCTTTCTGGCTTTTGTCCTTGAGGTCCCTCTAGGCGTGAGCAGGGGGTGCGTGTGTGTGTGTGCGAGTGCGTGTGTGTGTGCGTGTGTGCATGCATGCGTGTGCGTGTGTGTGCATGTGTGTGTGTGCATGTGTGCGTGTGTGCATGCGTATGTGTGCGTGTGTGTGCGCGCGTGTGTGTGTGTGTGTGTTGAGCAGGGGGTGCCGCGGCCGAATGGGCCACTGGGACAGCCCCGCAGCATGTTCTGTTCCTCAGGGCTCACTGGCACCCCCGAGCCGCACCCCCCTAACCTCAGGTCTTGCTTCCTGTCCCCTCTGTCCCCTCCTCTCCTGCCCCTCTAGGTCACCGAGACCAGGACGGGGCCCCTGGGCTGCAGCAATTATGACAACCTGGACTCCGTCAGCTCCGTTCTGGTGCAGAGCCCAGAGAACAAGGTGCAGCTTCTTGGTAAGCGGGCGCGCAGGGGCCGGGGGTGGGGGCAGGGGGGGTGGCTGAGGGGCAGGGCTGTGCACACCCCAAGAGGGCTGCTGGGATGGGGAGTGAGGCTGTCCACGTGTGAGGCGAAGGCCCTACCCACTGCACTACTCAGCCCCTCTGCGCTCACCTTACGTGAGAGAAGATCCGTCTGTTGCCTTCGCCGCACTCAGGCCCTCCCGCCCTCCCGAAGCTCCCCGCAGCGACCAGAGGGTCACCCTCTGTCACATCCCCCTAAGAATGGGCGGGCCATCAGCTGCCCTGAGGAGCGTCGCTGCTTGGGGTTACCCGTCTTGTGTCTGGCATTGGGGGACTGATTCCAGGCCAGAGCAGGGCCCAGGAGGGCAGACCCCAGAATCCAGGAGGCAGAGGTGGGCTCCGAGACTGCACATAGTTGGGGGGCGGAGGGACACGCTCATTGCGTCTCTCAAGGGGCAGAACTGCATCAGATTCCCTTAGAGATATTATTGTCGGGGCTGGAGCAATAACACAGCGGGGAGGGCGTTAGCCTTGCACGCAGCTGACCCTGGTTCGATTCCCAGCATCCCACAGCACCGCCAGGAGTGAGTGCAGAGCCCAAAAAGGAAAAAAAAAGATATTATTGTCTCGGGATCAGGAAACCAGCGTCGGTCCAGGCTCCTGGCCCCTCCCGCTCGCACCCCAAGCCGCCAGCAGCTTTAGGAACCCAGAGGGGAGACTTTCCCCGGAGCCGAGCGGGCTGGGCCGGGCTGCCTGGCGCTCCGTATGGAATAGTTTATGCCGTTTGGTTTTATGGGCCATCGCGCGGCCGGCGCATCTCGGGGCGCTGGTTTTACGGCCGCGGGAAATGTCCGGGCGAGGGGAGGGGAGAGGAATGAGCCTTGAGAGAGAAGCGGAGTGTGGGGGGGGGAGAAGAAGATGTCACAGCAGGGGCTGGAGAGATAGCACAGCGGGTAGGGCGTTTGCCTTGCACGCGGCCGACCCAGGTTCAAATCCCAGCATCCCATATGGTCCCCTGAGCACCGCCAGGGGTAATTCCTGAGTGCAGAGCCAGGAGTGACCCCTGTGCATCGCCAGGTGTGACTCAAAAAGCAAAAAAAAAAAAAAAAAAAAAAAAAGATGTCACAGCAGTCGGGAGCCTCCCTCCCCCCCAAGTCCGCATTTCTGGGTCCCCTCGGATGGGGGGGGTGTGCAGAGAAGCAGCCAGGAGGCCCTGCGATGCTCAAAGGTTCGTCTGTCTGTCCTTATTCCACTTCCTGCTGTGACCCAGGGGGACCTTCTTTTTTTTTTTTTCTTTTTGGGTCCCACCTGGCGATGCTCAGGGGTTACTCCTGGCTCTGCACTCAGGAATTACTCCGGGCGGTGCTTAGAGGACCCTATGGGATGCTGGGAATCGAACCCAGGTCGGCCACGTGCAAGGCAAACGCCCTCCCCGCTGTGCTATCGCTCCAGCCCCTTTTGGGTCCCACCCGGTGATGCACAGGGGTTACTCCTGGCTCTGCACTCAGGAATCACTCCTGGTGGTGCTCAGGGGACCCTATGGGATGCTGGGAATCGAACCCGGGTCAACCGCGTGCAAGGCCAACGCCCTCCCCGCTGTGCTATCGCTCCAGCCCCCCAGGGGGACCTTCTGCCGATGGAAGGTTCCAGTCCGGGGGGAGGAAGCCCTGTGTCCCCTCCTGCTTCTTCTTCGTCTGGTTGGATGAAGAAAAAGAGGGGTGGTGGGTCCTGGTGAGGGGGTGTCTGTCCCCCCCCCGCCCCCCGCGCCATGGGTCGATTTCCTGGGGCCACGGGGATGCCCTGGTCATCTTCCACGGGCGGCCTAGGACATCTGCTGAGTTCCCAGGGGTGTGGGGAGGCAGATACAGTCTCCGGACCCGTCCTTCCCCCGACAGCGCCCCCTGGAATCTGCTGTTTTGTTGGCAGTTTGGGGGCCACACCCTGGGGTGCTCAGGCCTTGTTCCCGGCTCTGCGCTCAGGGGCTCCCTCCTGGTGGGGAACTGGGGCTCGAACCCGGGCTCACCCCTGCAAGGCGAGCACCCTCCCCGCGGCCCCATCGCTCTGGGATGTGAACCCCCTTAGTTTGCACCCAAGGCGCGCCCCCCCTCCAACCCGGCCATGCGCGTCTGATTCTGGAGGGGCCCCGGGGGCGGGGCGGAGCGGGGCGGGACACCCACCCGCACGCCGCCCCCCTGCAGGCCTGCAGGCGCTGCTGCCCGAGTACCTGCGGGAGCGCTTCGTGGCGGCGGCGCTGAGCTACATCACGTGCAGCTCCGAGGGCGAGCTGGTGTGCCGCGACCACGACTGCTGGTGCCGCTGCGCCTCCGGCTTCCCCGACTGCAACTGCCCCGACGCTGACGTGCGCGCCATGGAGGCCAGCCTGGGGCAAGTGCAGGCCGCCTGGGCCGCCCACAGCCGCCAGTTCGAGGAGTCGGGTGAGCCCGGCCGCGGGGTGCGTGTGCGCGCGTGCGTGTGTGTGTGCGTGTGCGTGTGTGCACGTGCGTGTGCGCGTGTGTGTGCGTGCGTGTGCGTATGTGCGTGTGCATGCGTGTGCGTGTGTGCATGTGTGTGCGTGCATGTGCGTGTGTGCGCGTGTATGTGTGCGTGTGCGCGCGTGTGTATGTGTGTGCATGTGTGTGTGCACGTGTGTGCGTGTGTGTGCGTGCGTGTGTGTGCGTGTGTGTGTGCGTGTGCGCGTGCATGTGTGTGCGTGTGTGTGCATGTGTGCGCGCACGTGTGTGTGCATGTGCGTGTGTGTGTGTGTTGAGGGGTGGGAGGCTCTGCCCCTGCTTTGGGTCTCGGGGCCCCGCCCAGGCCTGTCACTTCTCTGTGCATGGACACTGGGCAGCAACATCAGACCTGGGGGGGTGGGGGGCAGCTCTGGAGTCGGGGTGAATGAATGATGTGCATTTTTATTTCCTTTGGTCACACCCGGGGATGCTCAAGGCTGCCTCTGCACTCAGGACTCACTCCTGGCGGTGCTCGGGGGACCCTAGGGGATGCCGGGGATCGAACCCGGGTCGGCCGCATGCCAAGCAAACGCCCTCCCTATTGTGCTATTTCTCCAGCCCTGATTTTTTTTTTTAATTATCTATTTTTTTGGCTTTTTGGGTCACACCCAGTGATGCTCAGGGCTGACTCCCGGCTCTGCACTCAGGAATCACTCCTGGCGGTGCTCGGGGGACCCTATAGGATGCCGGGGATCGAACCCGGGTCCGCCGCGTGCAGCACCAATGCCTTCCCTGCTGTGCTCTGGCTCTGGCCCTGGGTTCTGAATTTCGGAAGCACATCGGGGCGAGGATGGCTGGGGAGACGAGGAAACCAGGCTTTCTGGGGGCTTCTGAGCAAAGACCCTGAGACAGGCGCCCACCCAGGGGCCGGGCGGCATTGTTGTGGGGTGTCCCTCGAACCTGCCCATGCGCTCAGCGCCACGCCCTCTCCCCTAGAGGAGTTCCAGGCGCTGCTGAAGAGGCTCCCTGATGACAGGTTCCTCAACTCCTCGGCCATCTCCCAGTTCTGGGCCGGCGACAGCGACCTCCAGGACCGCTTCGAGCAGCTGGGCGCCAGCCTGAAGGCGCTGCTGGCCAAGACGCACCGCATCGTCCGCCGCCTCTTCAACCTCTGCAAACGGTGCCACCGGCAGCCTCGCTTCCGCCTGCCCAAGGAGAGGTGAGTCCCCTGGGTGGGCCCCCTCCCCCGCACCCCCCAAAACCACTCACGTGGGCGCCAGGAGCAAGGAGCTGTATTTGGGCATCGATTATTCCAGGGATACGGCGGGCAGGCACTTGCATTGCTCGCAGCCAACCCCGGTCTGAGCCCGGCACCCGTGCGGCCCCCGGAGCCCCCACCGAGAGCACAGAATCAGGAGCAAGCCCTAAGCATCGCTAGGTGTGGACACTCCCCCCCCCAAAAAAACTATTTTTCAGGCTGGGTCTCAGAGCATATGAACTCAGCATCTCTCAACTAGGGACAGCGGTGAAAGCTGCACCCTTTGGGGGGCGCGGGGGCGTGCACGGGAGGGACAGAGGTGAAAGCTGTACCCTTTGGGGGGCGCGGGGGCGTGCACGGGAGGGACAGAGGTGAGACCTGCACCCTTTGGGGGGCGCGGGGGCGTGCACGGGAGGGACAGAGGTGAGACCTGCACCCTTTGGGGGCGCGGGGCTGTGCACGGGAGGGACAGAGGTGAAAGCTGCACCCTTTGGGGGCGCGGGGCTGTGCACGGGAGGGACAGAGGTGAGAGCTGCACCCTTTGGGGGGCGCGGGGGTGTGCACGGGAGGGACAGAGGTGAGAGCTGCACCCTTTGGGGGGCGCGGGGGCGTGCACGGGAGGGACAAGTAAAGAACTAAAGTCTGGGGACTTCCGGTGGGAGCCGAGGCCGGGGACTTCCAGGGCCTTGCCCTGGGCCGGTCCAGGGCCTCTCGGGTGCTTGTGTCCGGCCCGCCCGACCGCGCCTGACCCCGCCGCGCTCCGCCCCGCAGGTCGCTGGCGTCCTGGTGGAACCGCGTCCAGTCGCTGCTGTACTGCGGCGAGGGCGCGGCGGCGGCGGGCACGTTCCTGGAGCAGAGCCGCAGCTGCAGCTGCCCCGCCGAGGCGCCCGCGTGCCAGGGCCCTGTGCCGTGCGCGTGGGGCGAGGGCGCGGCGTGCGCGCACTGCGCAGCCGACAACAGCTCGCGCTGCGGCGGCTGCAACGCGGGCTACGCGCTGGCGCAGGGCGGCGTGTGCCGGCCCGACGTGGCCGAGCCGCCCGAGCACTTCCTGGGGCTGGAGACGGACCTGCAGGACCTGGAGCTGCGCTACCTGCTGCAGCGGCGCGACAGCCGCCTGGAGGTGCACTCCATCTTCATCAGCAACGACCTGCGCCTGGGCAGCTGGTTCGACCCGTCGTGGCGCAAGCGCATGCTGGTGACGCTCAAGAGCAACAAGTACAAGCCGGGGCTGGTGCACGTCATGCTGGCGCTGTCGCTGCAGATCTGCCTGACGCGCAACAGCACGTTGGAGCCCGCCATGGCCGTGTACGTGAACCCGTTCGGGGGCAGCCACTCGGAGAGCTGGTTCGTGCCCGTCAGCGAGGGCGCCTTCCCAGCCTGGGAGCGCACGGCCGTGGACGCGGCGGCGGCCGCGCAGTGCCAGAACTGGACGCTGACGCTGGGCAACCGCTGGAAGACGTTCTTCGAGACGGTGCACGTGTACCTGCGCAGCCGCGTTCGCGGCGCCGAGGGCAGTGCCAACGAGACGGTGTACTACGAACCGCTGGAGGTGGGCGACCCGGCGCAGAACCTGGGCTACATGCGCATCGACGCGCTGCAGGTGTTCGGCTACAGCCTGCCCTTCGACCCCGAGGCCATCCGCGACCTCATCCTGCAGCTGGACTACCCCTACACGCACGGCTCGCAGGACTCGGCCCTGCTGCAGCTGTTGGAGCTGCGCGACCGCGTCAACCAGCTGTCGCCGCCCGGCAAGGTGAGGCTGGATCTCTTCTCGTGCCTGCTGCGCCACCGCCTCAAGCTGGCCACCAACGAGGTGGGCCGCATCCAGGCGTCCCTGCGCGCCTTCAACGCCCGGCTCCCCAACCCCGTGGAGTACGAGACGGGCAAGCTGTGCAGCTAAGGGGGGGCGCCCGGCCCAGGCTCTCACTCCCTTCCCCCGTCCCCCGGGTGCACAACAGGTGGGGGTGGTGGTGCCTTCCTTGGAGGGGGAACCCAATGCGGGTGTATTAGCAATTCTGCAAAAAAAAAGAAAAGAAAAGAAAAAAAAAAGAACCAGCCAAAACCGCCACAGGACACTTGACATTCGCATCATTCCAGAATGCAGGGGAGGGGAGGGGAGGGTTCTGCGCCCCTTCCCACACCCCCACCCGACCCGCAAGGCCCACCCCCCCCCCCCGACCGGAGTCACTTTTGTATTCTTTTTAACCAGATTTCTTAACAGGGCCACTTGGGTTCTTACTGGGTGCCCCCCCCCCCTGCGCCAGCCACCCCTACCAAGAGACACCCCCTCCCCTCCCCCCCATACAGCAGAGCACGTGGATGGGCTTCACCCCTGTTTCCAGGGCCTTGCCATTATCAGGGGGCCAGGCACCCCCCCCACCCCGCCCTTTCCCCAGCACCCCGCACCGCGGCCTGTCCACGGAAGATGCTCTTATCAAGCAAGTGACGATACAGGGAGATGCTCTTTTTAAAAAAAAAAAAAAAGAAAGAAAGAAAAACACCCCAACTATTTATTTTGTGATTGTCTTCCTTGACCGATCTGTTGCTGCCCCGAAAACACGAGTAAAACTTGACCTGGTTTCATATATATTTTTACAAAGCCTTTTGAAAACAGGAGGGGGGGGAGTCTTTGAGAAAAAGAGAAGAAAAGAATATCCGTGCTCAAGGTTGCCTGGAGTGTTTGTTGTTGTTGGTTTTTTTGGGGGGGTTTACACCTGGCGATGTATGGGGGGTGCCTAGAGTGTGTGAGATTGAGGGGGCGGGTGGGTCTGGGATAATGTCCCCCCCCACAGCAGGCCCTAGGCCACCCTGCCTCTCTCCTTGCTTAGGACAAATCCAGCCCGCTCTGGACTGCCTGGAAGTACGGGGGTCTTCGAGGGACTCTCAAGCTTATCCAGCCTAACACCCCCTTCCAGAAAAAAAAAATTACTCAAAATATCCCCCTCCCCCTGGAAATCTGCCTTCTTTAAGAGACCAGAGAGGGGCTGGAGCAATAGCACAACGGGTAGGGCGTTTGCCTTGCACGCGGCCGACCCGGGTTCGATTCCCAGCATCCCATAGGGTCCCCCGAGCACCTCCAGGAGTGATTCCTGAGTGCAGAGCCAGGAGTAACCCCTGTGCATCGCTGGGTGCGACCAAAAAAGAAAAAAAAAAAAAACAAGAGACCAGAGAGAGCGAGCACCCCTCCCGCCCACCCACGGATTATTCCAGCATCCCTTGGCGTGGATGGTGTCCCCCCCCCCCCTTGAGGACCACTGGCCTCGGTGGCATTTGGTTAATATGTGAAATGAAGGCCAGCTTCGTTCTCTGGCATGACGCTGAGACTACCAGCCCATTCCCAGGCATGCGTGTCAGACCCGGGAGGGCCCATAAATCTTTGGCGAAACTCGGGCCTCTTGATCTCTGAGATTGATCTGTCCATCTGTCATGACGTCCTTACCGTGCTGTATTGATGACTGTAGCTTTGGGGAGAGCGTTGACAGCGGGAAACGGGGAAGATTCTTTTTTTGTCAAGGCTCCAGGGCTTTTTCCTGCCCTGTGAATTGGAGATTTAACGTGTCTTTGCCCCCCCTGAAATAAAATCCCCCTAAACCTATGGGGATTTGACAGGGCTTGTGTCAGATCTGTTGATCCGTTTGATACAACTTTTTAATTTTTGGATTTTGGGGGTCACACCTGGTGATGCTCAGGGCTGACTCCTGGCTCTGCACTCAGGAATCACTCCTGGCGGTGCTCGGGGGACCCTATGGGATGCTGGGGATCAAATCTAGGTTAGCTGCGTGCAGGGCAGCCACCCTACCCTCTGTGCCCCTGTTGATCCACTTGAGGGTTCCATCAGCTCACCAATACGGAACCTTCGGCCCCATACCTGCGCAACTGTTTCCCATTTAAGTTTTAATTTCTTCCCATGATAGTTTATCATATTTAGCCTTTTATTTTTTTAATTTAATTGAATCACTGTGAGGTAGTTACAAGCTTTCATGTTTGAGTTATAATCTCACAATGATCAAACACCCATCCCTCCACCAGTGCACATTCCCCACCACCAGTATCCTGGGTATACCCCCCTTTCCTACCATCCCCCTGCCTCCATGGCAGACAATATCCCCCATACTCTCTCTCTCCTTTTGGGCATTATGGCTTGCAACACAGACACTGAGAGGTCATCATGTTTGTTCCATTATCTACTTTCGGCATGACTCTCCCATCCCAACTGGTTCCTCCAGCCATCATTTTCTTAGTGATCCCTTCTTATTCCATCTGCCTTCTCCCCTCTGCTCATGAAGCAGTCTTCCAGCTATGGGGAAATCCCCCTGGCCCTTGTATCTACCGTCCTTGGGTGTCAGCCTCATGGGATGTTATTCTGTACTCCACAAATGAGTGCAGCCCTTTTATGTCTGTCCCTCTCTTTCTGACTCATTTCACTTAGCATATATTATATTTAGTCTTAAAAGCCTCAAACTGGGACTGGAGCGATATAACAGCGGGGAGGGCATTTGCTTGGCACACGGCCAACCTGGGTTTGATTCTCAGCACCCCATAGGGTCCCCCGAGCACTGCCAGAAGTAATTCCTGAGTGCAGAGCCAGGAGTAACCCCTGTGCATCACCGAATGTGACCAAAAAAAAAAAAGCTTCATGCTTCATTGGCTACATGGCTACATACCCCCTCCCCGCCCTGGGTGCTTTCCTTGGGGAAGGCTACTATAAACAGAATTCCTGGCTTCAGTTTTGGACCTTTTGTGGAAGATAAAACTGTAATTAATTGTTGTAGAGCTCAGATCTTGTCCTCGTCTGCCAGTTGACTGACACTATAAAGTAGTTGGAAAACAGTAAAAGAACCCCGGCCAAACTATGGGGTGGGGGAGACCCCAGCGTCAGTCAGGAATGTCTCAGTGGGCACGGACTGGTCCAGACCCCCAGGGGACTTCACTGGGATCCTTCTACTGGGGCTGTCTTCTCCCCACACCCAGCTGTTCCTAATGTGCTAAGGACTTCCGGGTCAAGGGTCAAGGCCACTTGGCTGGAACCTGGTCCCGCGGGGCTGGCTTTCTGTGCTTATGACCTTTCTGTGAGCCGGTGAAGGGAATGAAACAGTGTGCCCCAGCCCCAAACAGGCACCCCCTGGACCCCCCAGAAGCTCAGGGCAGGGGCTGGAGTGAGAGCACAGTGGGAAGGGCGTTGGCTTTGCACGCGGCTGACCCAGGTTCAATTCCCGGCATCCCTGAGCATCGCTGGGTGGGACCCAAAAAGCAAAGAGAGTGGCTGGAGCAATAGCACAGCAGGTAGGGCGTTTGCCTTGCACATGGCTGATCCGGGTTCGATTCCCAGCATCCCATAGGGTCCCCTGAGCACTGCCAGGAGTGATTCCTGAGTGCATGAGCCAGGAGGAACCCCTGAGCATCGCCGGGTGTGACCCAAAAAGGCAAAAAAAGAAAATGAAATGGGGTCCTGAGCTACAGGAGAATTTCCTCCCCAAGAATTTAGATCTAGCCAAGAGCAAGGAAGGCAAGAGAGCGTTTTGGAAGCCGGTGTGCAAAAAAATATAAAATAGGGGTACATCAGGGGGCTGGGGACTGGGGGAGGCTCTAGTCTGTGGCCCCCGGCGAGCCCCACCAATGCCCACGCCCGAGATTCCTCCTTCCCACCAGGTTCTGTAGAAGCCCCGAGTCAGTCACGAGCTTTCCCGCTCGCCCCCACCCCTCTTGTCTCTCTTGCTGCAAGACAGGGAGACTGGGTGGGATTTCAAGCACGGCTGTGGTCTCAGAAAGCTGCCGTCACCCTCGTGGAAACTCGGGGTGCCTTCGAATGGCACCGTACGCCGTGGGGAGAGGGCGTGGCCACCCAACGGCGGGCTCGCAGCAAGCTTCTGGCTGCGAGTTGGATGGATTTTTTTTTTTTTTTGCTTTTTTGGGTCCCACCCGGCGATGCTCAGGGCTGACTCCTGGCTCTGCACTCAGGAATTACCCCTGGCGGTGCTCGGGGGACCCTATGGGATGCTGGGATTCGAACCTGGGTCTGCCGCGTGCAAGGCCAACGCCCTCCCCGCTGTGCTATCGCTCCAGCCCCGTTAGATGGATTTTTGACTGGGGGCACAGAAGGGACAGGGAGATCTCTCGGGGAGCCTTCGCCGGCCTCTGAGCTCTCCCGGTGTCCACACGCAGAGAAACGTCCAGGCTGGACCTGATCGATTGTCCTGAGTGACCGTCCCGCTCTCGGCAGATAAACCAGCCTACTGGCGCCTGGTGCCCATCTCGCCCCACTGTTTGCGTTTGCGTCCTGCCCCTGTGACCTCCGCTCACCATTCCCCCCTCTCGGGGATCCCCACTCAGGCCCCGGGGGCACCCCAGAACTGGACTGCCCAGGAGATCCACGGCTGTCCTGCGTCCAGAACCCAAGAAATGGGGTTCAGGGTTAAGTCCCCCAAATCATGGGTGTGGCAACGTTCTATGGCGTAAGATTCCTGGGATGAGGGGGGCGGTGGGTTGGGGGGCACTCAGTATGTCTGTCCTCTCTCCAAGGAGGGGAGAGGAGAGAGGGACCCTCCGGTGGTGGACATGGGAGCAACAATGGTAGGACACAGTAACATCGGGTCTATTGTGAATTGATTATGAGAGAAGGGAGGGCTGACGGCCACTGAATGGGCATACCAGAGGCCCTGGCTCCATCCCTGGCACCAACTGTTCCTCTGAGCACTGTCAGAGGTGAGCCCTTATGAGCACAGAGCCAGGAGAAACCCCAGTACTGCCAGGTGTGGCTCAAAATTGAGAAAGAGGGGCTGGAGCGATAGCACAGAGGGTAGAACCTTTGCCTTGCACGTGGCTGACCCAGGTTCGATCCCCGGCATCCCATAGGGTCCCCTGAGCACTGCCAGGAGTGATTACTGAGTGCAGAGTCGGGAGTCAGCCTGAGCATCGCCAGGTGACCCAAAAAGAAAAAAAATTAAGAAAGAGAATGAAAAGGAGGCTTTAGTACATCTCCCAGTTCGCTTCATTTAAGGACTCTCAAGTGGTTCATTTCTTCTGTGCCCCCCCACCCAGCTGCCCTCCCCACCCCTGCTAGCTGCGTCCATGGTTACTTTGCAGGCTCCACTCTTCCCCAGTCAAGCATGAACGTCTATCCTATCAATGGTCTATAAAATTATCACAATGTACAGGAAGGTAGAAGTGGGGGGAGAGGGAGAGCTGGCTAGCTGGAGAGGGATTTTTTTTTTGGAAAAGGATTTTTGGGGCCACGCTTGGTAACACTCAGGGCTGACTCCTGGCTCTGTGCTCAGGAATCACTCCTGGCGGTGCTCGGGGGACCCTATGGGATGCCAGAATTGAACCCGAATCGGCTGAGTGCCAGGCAAACGCCCTCCCCGCTGTGCTATCGCTCTGACCCCCCACACCCGGTTTTCCAACACCCACTTCAGTGACCCCCCCACCCCCACCGAGGGATGTTTCACGACAGAGCCTGGCTCCGCTGTTCCCGTGAAGATGCTGTTTCCCAGATCAGATCTGCGTGATTCTCTCACTCTCTCGGTGCCAGGAAACGTGATCAACTTGAGGCCAATAAAACCCAGGTCCCCGCCCCAAACTGGGAGAATTTGCTTTGACTCTTTCCCAGACGCCTCTTCCTTGGGGGGAAGCCCCGAGTTTCCGCAAGGTGGGGTGCTTTGTCACGGAGGTTTGGGAAACACTCCACAGCCCGACCCTGCCCGGAGTGACCCCTCGGTGCAGCTCCCACCCGGGGTCAGGAATGGGCGAATGGAGAGCCCTGGAATAAAATCTTCAGACTATCAAGTAGCACGGTGGGAGGTGGGGTTCCATCTGGACTCTGGGGAGAAGGGATGGATCCGGGGTCTGTTCGCCCACCTGCCCACACAGGGATCTTTATAAAAAGGAGACAGGCCCAAGAGTGATAGCACCGCGGGGAGGGCGTTGGCCTTGCACGCGGCTGACCCAGGTTCGAGCCCCGGAGCCCCATATGGTCCCCTGAGCACCGTCAGGAGTAATTCCTGAGAGCATGAGCCAGGAGTCATCCCTGAGCATTGCTGGGTGTGACCCCCGACACCCCTCAAATAAAATTAATTTAAGTTAAAAAGGGGAGCAGAGGGATTCCTGGCATTCTACAGGCATAAGGCACATGACTCGCATGCATCTGCCCCTGGTTCTGTCTCCAGCACTGCCCAGGGTCATTCCAGAACCAGGACCAGGGGCTGGAGCAATAGCACAGCGGGGAGGGCATTGGCCTGGCACGCGGCTCACCCAGGTTCGATCCCCAGCATCCCCTAGGGTCCTCCCGTGCACTGCTAGGAGTGATTCCTGAGTGCAGAGCCGGGAGTCAGCCCTGAGCATCGCCGGGTGGGACCCAAAAAGGGGAAATATATATATATATATATATATATATATATATATATATATATATATATATATATAACGAGCGAGGCATTTACCTGGCACACAGCCGACCCGGGTTCGATCCCTGGCATCCCATAGGGTCCCCCGAGCACTGCCGGGAGTGATTCCTGAGTGAAGAGCCAGGAGTCAGCCCTGAGCATCGCCGGGTGGGACCCAAAAAGCAAAAAAAAAAAAAAAAAAAGAAGAAGAAGAACAAGGACGTTGGTGCTGAGCACCCCTGAGCATCACCCGCACCTCACAGTCCGTTAAACACAGAAGGAGGCAGAGAGCGACATCTTCCAGTCCTGGTCCCTCCCGCCCGCCAGCCCCAGAGCACCCACGACACGAGTGAGTGAGCCCGGCCAGGGCCGCAGAAGTTCTAGAAGCTGAGCTCCTCGGGCCGCCTCTCGGCTCCCCTGCTTGCCAGGGCGTGCGACCCACTTTGGAGAATGTGGCCTGGGGGAAATCTACTCACGATTTGCCGCCCCCCCGCACCGCCTGCCCATCTGGGGACCGCGTTGGTGCTATTTGAAGGTTCTTGGCCAAGCAGGCACCAGGAGCATTAAAAGGCGGCTGTGTTGAGGGCTGAGGGGCGCAGAGGAGCCCCAAGAGGGGCACTAGAGAGAGCACAGCTGGGAGGGCGTTGGCCTGGCATGAGGCTGACCCGGGTTCGATTCCCAGCATCCCATAGGGTCCCCCGAGCACCGCCAGGAGTGATTCCTGAGTGCAGAGCCAGGACTAATCCCTGAGCATCGCCGGGTGGGACCCAAAAAAGAAAAAAAATAGAGACAGAGAGGGAGAGAGAAAAAGAAGAAAGAGAGAAGGAGAGGGGAGAAGAGAGAATAGAGACAGAGAGAGGGAGAGAGAAAGAGAAGAAAGAGAAAGGGAGAGGGAGAGGGAGAAGAGAGAAAGAGAGGGAGAGGAGAGAGACAGGAGAGGGAGAGGAGAGAGAGGGAGAGAGAAGAGAGACAGAGAGAGAAGAGAAAGAGAGGGAGAGAGGAGAAAGATAAAAAGAGATGAAAAGAGAGGAGACGAGAGAGAAAAGAGAGATGGAGAGATGGGAGACAAGAGAGAATAGAGAGAGGAAAAGAGGGAGAGAGAGGAGAGGAGAGAGGGAGAGAGAAAGCAGAAAGAAAGAGAGCAACTAGACAGAGAGAGAGTTGGTGTGATATGAGGGGTGTGTGTAGGGGTGTGTGTGTGTGTGTGTGTGTGTGTGTGTGTGTGTGTGTGTGTGTGTGTGTGTAAGGTGCCCTTGAAGGGAGATCTATCATTTCCACTCAATGACCAGTGTGAGCACCCAAGTTTGTAGCTTCTTGATCTCTGCTGACCTTGATCTCTGCTGACCTTCAGAGGGGTCATTCATTCTCTGCCCGCCATGGTCTTGACCCTTCTGTAGCCCTGGGCTGGGGTCAGCGTCGCAAAACCCAACGTGGGGACAGAGCCCCCAGCCGCCCGGGTCTGCAGAGATGACGCCAGCAAGCAGGAAGTGTGTGGCCTGGAAGGGCCGCAATGGGGGTCACCTGCCGTCTTCTGCCCCCTACTCCCATCACTGACCCCGAATGCGGGGAAACGGGCTGAGACACGTGTGGGCAGGGCGGTGCCCTCGGGAGGGGGCATCACGTAAAAACCCGTGGGCCCCATGTCAAGACAACTAACGCTTGTAACTAGATTTTGTTTTTCTTTTTGGGTCACACCCAGCGATGCTCAGGGCTGACTCCCAGCTCTGCACTCAGGAATCACTCCTGCCGGTGCTCGGGGGACCCTAGGGGATGCCGGGTATTGAACCTGGGTCGGCTGCGTGCCAGGCCCACGCCCTCCCCGCTGTGCTATGGCTCCGGCCCCTGTCTGGGTGATTTCCACCCAGTGGGTAACAGGATTTCCCCAGCAAGGTAGGTGCGTGCTGGCCCTGGCTTGCTCTAATCGGATTGTGCGGCCGCGTTTTATTAAATGTAAACGGCTAAACGTTTGGCTCGAGGGATGGACCACCAGGTAGGGGGGCGTGGGGATGGGCGAGAGGGCGGCTCTACAGGCCTGTCCCCAGGAATTCCAGGCCAGCGTGGGCCACCGGGCCCGTCTGGTCACTCAAGAACTCCGAACGGGAGGGTCTGAAGACGGGGTTTCTGATCACAGTCGCTCTGACGGGCGCATCCCTGCTCCAGACCTCTCTGTCCCCGCCCCCCCTCAATCCTCACCTCATAAAGCGCCTACTAAGTGCTGAGCAAATCCTGGGTCATATTCTCATCGGCCAGGAGCGAGAAGAGCCACGGGCTGGGCAAGTGGCATCTGAATTCGAGTCACGATCTGGGCTCCGAGATAAACGGGAACCCAACGGATACGGCGGGGCGTCAGAAGCGGAAGTCAGGTGCAATGGTCCCAGCGATTGCTTTTTTAGACTGGCGGCCCTGGAGAGGGACACGCAGCGGAGGAAGTGCCACCCGGGGCTTCCTGCTGAGACAGCCAAGGGCACGCCTCAGGGGCACGGTGCCACGGAGGCACATGGGGCTGATCCCGTCCTGCGTGCAGCTGTGCCTTCAAAGCTCGACCCCCTCTCTGGAATCCCAGACAGCCGAGGTCTTCAGAGATGAAGGAACCGTCTGGATTTCTCCTCACCCCCTGGCTTATGGCTCCCGTATGCCAAAGTCGGAACCCCCGGAAATGACACTGGAGACAGAAATAGAAAGTGTGGGGCCGGAGTGATAGCACAGCAGGGAGGGCGTTTGCCTTCCACGCGGCTGACCCGGGTTCGATCCCCAGCATCCCATCGGGTCCCCTGAGCACCGCCAGGAGTGATTCCTGAGTGCAGAGCCGGGAGGAACCCCTGTGCATCGCTGGGTGTGACCCAGAAAGCAAAAAAAAAAAAAAATTTTTTTTTAAACAGGGCTGGAGTGGGGAGGGTGTTTGCTTTGTACAAGCTGACCCGCGTTCGATCCCCGGCATCCCAAAGGGTCTCCCAAGCATCACCAGGAGTGATTCCTGAGTGCATGAGCCAGGAGGAACCCCTGAGCATCGCTGGGTATGACCCCCCCTCCAAAAAGGAATTTTTAAAGAAATTTTTATTAGTGAATCACCGTGAGGTACAGTCACAAATTTATGAACTTTCATGTTTGCATTTGGTTTACATCCCTCCACCAGTGCCCATTCTCCTCCACCAATGCTCCCACTATCCCTCCCACCACCCCCACCCCAACCCCCACCACCCCACCCTACCTCTGCAGCAGGGCATTCCCTTTGGTTCTCTCTCCTGTTGGGTGTTGTAGTTTGCAATAGAGGTATTGAGTGGCCATCATGTTCGGTCTATAGTCTACTTTCGGCACACAGCTTTCAACCCGAGTGGGCCCTTCCAACATTCTCTACTAGGTGTTCCCTTCTCTATCTCGGCTGCCTTTTCCCCCAGTATGTGAGGCCAGTGGGAATTCACTGCTGGTGGGAATGCCGACTGGTTCAGCCCTTTTGGAAAACAATATGGATGATTCTCAAAGATTTTCTTTTAAAAAAAAAATCTTGCTTATTTATTTTGGGTCACACCCGGAGATGCTCAAGGCTGACTCCTGGCTCTGCACTCAGGAATGACTCCTGGCGGTGCTCAGGGGACCTTATGGAATGCCGAGGATCGAGCCCGGGTCGGCTACATGCCAGGCAAACGCCCTCCCCCCTGTATTATCACTTCTACCCCAAGATTTTGTTTTAAAGCGGTGCACCTTCAAAGGGTAGCACTGCCGTCCCGTTGCTCATTGATTTGCTCGAGTGGGCACCAGTCACGTCTCCATGGTGAGACTTGTTGTGACTGTTTCTGGCATCTCGAATACGCCACGGGGAGCTTGCCAGGCTCTGCCGTGCGGGCGGGATCCTCTCGGTAGCTTGCCGGGCTCTCCGAGAGGGGCGGAGGAATCGAACCCGGGTTGGCCGTGTGCAAGGCAAACGCCCTCCCCACTGTGCTGTCGCTCCGGGTCACGAAGAAAATAAATGAGCATGTGAGAGGAGAAAGCAACTGGGCCAGGAGCTCCTGGGAGGAGTAAGAAAGGAAATAGTTTGGCAGACGGGGCAGGATATGCTCCAGAGAAGGGCAGGACTGACTCACGGGGTAAAGCACAGGCAAGGCCCTGGGTTGACTCTCCACCGTTACCAGTCCCTGAGTATGGACTCTCAAAGAGAGTAGGAAAATAGGTTTCACTGGGACCAGAGCGACAGCCCAGTGAGCAGGGCGTTGGCCTTGCACACAGCTCACCCAGGTTCGATCCCCGGCACCCCATAGGGTCCCCCGAGCACCGCCAGGAGTGAGTCCTGAGTGCAGAGCCAGGAGTAAGTGCTGAGTACCACAGGGTTTGACCCCCACACCAAAAATAGAGTTTCCTATAAATAAATCAGAAGTTGAGCCATCGGGAACAATCTCAATGGTCAAAAGGGAAAGCAGAAACAGGAAGATGACAGGAGGGGCTGGAGCAATAGCACAGCGGGGAGGGCATTTGCCTGGCACGAAGCCGACCCAGGTCCGATTCCCAGCATCCCGTAGGGTCCCCCGAGCACTGCCAGGAGTGATTCCTGAGTGCAGAGCCAGGAGGAACCCCTGAGCATCGCCGGGTGTGGCACACACACACACACACACACACACACACACACACACAAAACCCAGGGGCTGGAGCAATAGCACAGCGGGGAGGGCATTAGCCTTGCACGCGGCTGACCCAGGTTTGATCCCCAGCATCCCATAGGGTCTCCAGAGCACCGCCAGGAGTGATTCCTGAGTGCAGAGCCAGGAGTCAGTCCTGAGCATCACCAGGTGTGATCCAAAAGGGAAAAAAATGATTGAGCTGGGGGCTGGAGTAATAGTTCAGTGGGAAGGGCGTTTGCCTTGCATGCAGCTGACCCAGGTTCAATTCCCAGCATCCATAAGGTCCCCAAAGCATTGCTAGCAGTAATTCCTGAGTGCAGATCCAGGAGGAACCCCTGAGCATCATTGGGTGTGACCCAAAGAGCAATGAAATAAAATAAAATAAAATAAAATAAAATAAAATAATTGAGCTGACCACTCAGAGAAGGGGACCATCATTAGATGCAAATTCCTTAACCGACTACAGATTTGGGGGCTGGGGTGCAGGAGCCAAAGGTCTGATCATAAATAATTTCCAACAACCATTTGAACTGTGCACATCTTGTCCGACTTCAAAGGCTTTGAAAAAAGGGGGCAGGTGGAGCATCACAGGGAGAAGAACTAAAACGACGGCAAAGAGGCGTTTTGATGAAGCGGCATTGGCTTCTCTCCTGAGCTGTTTCCGTCGAGTCCATAGAGATGGGGACCCAGCTCGGATTAGCTGAAATCCAACCCTCCGTGAGCTCAAGCCGTTGGGCCTGAGTGATTTCATCTGCCCCAGCCACCCTGGCCATGAAATCCATTGCTAATGGATCCAGCGGGATGGAACCGGGAAGACTTGGCAAACGTGATTTCAGTAGGAGAGAATCAGAGCAGCGCCAGGCTGCCTTCCCCGGGGGATGAAGGGCTCTTCCCACTCTCTCCTTCGATGCAGATTCTTCCCCCAGCGACAGACGGGTTGAGGGAGAGAAGGAGGAGGGGGAGGAGGAGGAGGAGGAGGGGAAGGAGGAGGAGGAGGTGGAGGAGGGAGAGGAGGAGGGGGAGGAGGAGGAAGAGGTGGAGGAGGAGGAGGAGGGAGAGGAGGGAGAGGAGGAGGAGGGAGGAGGAGGAGGAGGGAGGAGGAGGGAGAGGAGGGAGGAGGAGGAGGAGGAGGGAGGGGGAGGAGGAGGTGGAGGAGGGAGAGGAGGAGGGGAGGAGGAGGAAGAGGTGGAGGGGGAGGAGGAGGGAGGAGGAGGGAGGGGGAGGAGGAGGTGGAGGAGGGAGAGGAGGAGGGGGAGGAGGAGGAAGAGGGGGAGGGGGAGGAGGAGGTAGAGGAGGGAGAGGAGGAGGAGGGAGGAGGAGGAGGAGGGAGGAGGAGAGAGGAGGGAGGAGGAGGAGGAGGAGGGAGGAGGAGGTGGAGGAGGAGGAGGAGGAGGAGGAAGAGGTGGAGGAGGGGGAGGAGGAGGAGGTGAAGGTGGAGGAGGTGGAGGAGGAGATGGAGGAAGAGGTGGAGGAGGGGGAGGAGGAGGAGGAGGAGGAGGGAGGAGGAGGTGGAGGTGGAGGAGGTAGAAGAGGTGAATGAGGAGGAGAGGAGATGGAAGGACATTTTTTTTTATTTTTTGGAGGGGGATGTTGTTCTTTGCTTTTAGCTACACCCAGTGGTGCTATGGTAACTCTGCAGTGCCACGGATCGAACCAAGACGGGTCCAGGTACCTGGTATGCATCAGGCAGATCACTGTCACTGTCACTGTCACCCCATTGCTCATCGATTTGCTCGAGCGGGCGCCAGTCACGTCTCCACGGTGACACTTGTTGTGACTGTGTTTGGCATCTCGAATACGCCACGGGGAGCTTGCCAGGCTCTGCTGTGCGGGCGGGATGCTCTCGGTAGCTTGCCGGGCTCTCCGAGAGGGGCAGAGGAATCGAACCCGGGTCGGCCGCATGCAAGGCAAACACCCTCCCCGCTGGGCTATCGCTCCAGTCAGATATAACCCCATTATCCCTCTGGCCCTTATTTCTTCCCGGGTTCATTCAGCACCTTGGAAGGGACTAATAAACGCTCAACAGGTATTTGTGCTGTGAGGGGCAGAGTCTGCAGAAACGAGGGGAGGCTGATTCTCGCGAGATTTCAAGTTGGGTCCAACGCCAAGCCCTTCTCGAGTTCAAAGTCATCCTGAGACTTTTCCCAGCATAAGCGAATCGCGTGTACGGCGCCCTTGACTCATCCTGACTCATTATCTCAAAGCGTTCTGCCTATGAATCAGCTCTCTCCGCATGCACACATCTAAATGGAGATCCGTATCGATATCCAGAAAACCTATTTAAGTCAGAGTTCCCGAACAGCCCTGGGAAGCAGAGAGCTACCGAATCTGTCCAAGGGGTGTCTGCAATTAGAACTGGCTTTGTTTGGTGGAATCTTCTAGAATCTTTGCTTCCTAAAAGAAGGGTGCTGGGGACAGACTTTCTTTTGTTTTTGCTTTTTGGGTCACACCTGGTGATGCTCAGGGGTTACTTCTGGCTCTGCACTCAGGAATCATTCCTGCCAGTACTCAGGGGACCATATGGGATGCTGGGAATCTAACCCGGGTCGGCCGCGTGCAAGGCAAACGCCCTCCCTGCTGTGCTATCGCTCCAGCCCCTGGAGACAGATTTTCTATTTAAAAATATATTTTTTAACTGAATCACCATGAGATAGTTACAAGCTTTCATGTTCGAGCTTCAATCACACAATGATCAAACACCCATCCCTCCACCAGGGCACATTCCCCACCACCCCTGTCCCCAATGTCACCCCATCCTAACCCTCCCCCTGATACCATGGCAGACAATCTCCCCCACACTCTCTCTACTTTGGGGCATGACGGTTTGCAATACAGACACTGAGAGGCCGTCACGTTGGGTCCTTTGTCTACTCTCAGCACACATCTCCCATCCCGAGCATCCCTCCAACCATCACTGACTCAGTGACTCCTTCTCCATCCCAGCCGCCTTCTCCCCCAGCTCATGAGTCAGGCTGCCAACCATGGAGCAATCCTCCCGGCCCTTGTGTCTACTGTCCTTAGGTGTCGGTCTCATATTATGCTATTTTATATTCCATAAATGAGTGCCGTCCTTCTATGTCAGTCCCTCTCTTTCTGGGGACAGATTTTCTATCTGGAGTTGGAGAATGACTGGTGTCAGCATGCTATTTAAGGTTACCGAGCTCACTGCCCGCCTAAGACAGGATTAACTCATCGGATGCAAATCCCTCTCCATACCACGGGCTACAGACTCGCTTCTCAGCTGCCCTGCCCTGGGATCTGACAGACTCTGGGAGGCCTCAGCAGCTGCAGGGAGGGTGAGGGTGAGGACGGTTAATACACAAACAGGCTTAGAAGGAGTCAATCGGGGGCCAGAGAGATAGCACAGTGGGTAGGGCGTTTGCCTTGCATGCGGCAGACCCAGGTTCGATCCCCAGCATCCTATAGGGTCCCCCGAGCACCGCCAGGAGTAATTCCTGAGTGCAGAGCCCTGAGTAAGTAGACCCTGAGCATCGCTGGGTGGGACCCAAAAAGAAAAAAAAAGGAAGGAATTTAGAGTGATGCCAGAGAGATGCTAAGAAAGCTGCTAAACCCCTGATCACATTCACACACGAACATCTGGAAAAAATATGGGACAAGGCAGTTTTTTTTTTTTACTTTTCCTAGTTTGCCTTAATTTTTAGTTCTTCACCCTAATATTTTGCGAATGGAGCATAGTATAATTGTGTCTATGTTGTGTGTAGACAGTAACAACAAGTCTCAAAATGGAGACGTCACTGATGAGCAACGGGATGACGGTGACAGTGACAGTGATCACAGGCAGGCAAAAGCAATATTGATATTGTATCATGGATTATTACCATAGGGCCACATTCCATGTGTAATATCTCTATTGCAAAGATGCACATCATATAAAGCTGAGCTGGGAAATAATTCTATAATTAAGGGTCGAAGTCCATTCATGTGTCCCTGTCATGTCAGTTTGATGTGACAAAAATGTTTCTGTCTTGGGACCGGAGCGACAGTCCAGCGGGAAGGGCATTTGCCTTGTATGTGGCTGACATGTCTTTGCTCCCCAACATCTCATGGGGTCCCTCGAGCCCCAGCCCCACCACGAGTGACCCCTGGGCACAGAGTCAGGAGTCAGCCCTGAGCACTGCTGGGGTATGGCCCCCAAGAACAAACAAATCAAAGGAAAAGAATTTCCACTCTTAATCATTTTTTTTAGTATATTCGCAATCACAGATCAAATAGTTGATTGTGCGTGACATCTTATAGCCTAGTTCTCTCTCTTGGAGAAACTGGAAAGCTACTGAGAGTTTCCTGCCCACCTGGGAGAGCCTGGCAAGCTCCCCACGGCGTATTCATATGCTAAAATCAGTACCAATGATGGGTCTCATTCCCCTGACCCTGAAAGAGCCTCCAATGTGGCACCACTGGGAAGGACGAGTAAAGAGAGGCCGCTAAAATCTCAGGGCTGGGACGAATGGAGACGTTCCTGAGACCGCTCGAGAAATTCGACGATCAATGGGATGAGGATTCATTAAGACAATGCTTTGGGTTGTAATTCTATGGCAAGAGATACTGGCTTATGAGAAACAAAGGTTGGAAGGAAAAAGCAGAGAATTGGGGCTGGAGCGATAGCACAGAGGGTAGGGCGTGTGCCTTGCACACGGCTGACCCGGGTTCGATTCCCAGCATCCCATATGGTCCCCTGAGCACTGCCGGGGTGATTCCTGAGTGCAGAGCCAGGAGTAACTCCTGTACATTGCCAGATGTGACCCAAAAAGCAAAAAAAAAAAAATTAAAAATCCCATTAAAAAAAAGTAAAAGCAGAGAATATACTTAAGTGATCGGCACTGCAAGCGGATTGGCACTTACTGTATGATCAGAAAGACAAAACATGAAGGGCCAGAACACGTGCCTGGCGTGCCCAGGGCATCACCCAGGACACAGGCGGAGAGAGGACACAGAATCTCAAGAGGGACCAAGGCAAAATGGTCAAAGACCCCTGGGATCCGAGCCAGCCATGCAGAAGTTGTGTGACCGGTGTGTGACAGACACGGGGCTCTTTCTGTCCTTCCAGGACGCTGCTGAAGTTGGAGACCCCAAGTGCTCCTTGAGCACGCCTCGCCTGAACTCCAGCCAGGGAAGAGCTACAGACCCCGGGCACCTGAGCAGTCCCGAATCCTCTGGGATTTGTAATGCATACCAGGTTGATAAAAAAAAAAGGTAGCTTCAAAGGAAATTCTCCTCGGAGACAGAGAGAGAGAGAGAGAGAGAGAGAGAGAGAGAGAGAGAGAGACAGACAGACAGACAGACAGACAGACAGACAGACAGAGAGGAGAGAGAGAGAAGGGGGGTCTGTCACCAGATGGGTGAATTCAGGACAGATACAGGAAGGTGGAGACCTGGAATGTCTCCTGAACGGGGTGTCGGGGTCCCACAGGAGGAAGAGAAGGAAGTTCCCGGACCTCTAAGTGATGAGCACATCTACTGGGTGTCTTGGAGGGGGGTTATCCCAGGGCCCCAGAAGGATGAGCCCTTTGCGCCGAGCAGCACATGACGGGATCCAGAATTCCTAACAAAGGAAGGAGGTAATTTTAATCAAGGCGCGAGGGTGAGATGGGAATTAGATTACCATAATTGGTGAGAAACGCTCCCCGCGACATCTTTCTGATGAGGTTCATCATCAATAAATTAAAAGCTGATCGCAGAAAGTTTGATCTAAGTGTGGTAATAAGAGCAGTCGATTGGCAGCTGAGGAATACTTGGGCCGAGTCCCTGAACCAAATGTCCCTCGCATGGATGGACTCGATGAACACACTCAGAAACTCGATCGAGGGGCTGGAGCGGTAGCACAGTGAAGAGGGCGTTTGCCTTGCATGCGGCCGACCCAGGTTTGGTTCCCAGCATCCCATAGGGTCCCCTGAGCACCGCCAGGGGTAATTCCTGAGTGCAGAGCCAGGAGTCAACCCTGAGCATTGCCAGGTGTGACCCAAAAAGCAAAAAAAAAAAAAAAAAAAGAACAAACACACGAGACTGAGAGAGATACCACCGGGCCATGGTGCTTGATGGAATGTGGCCAACACTGGTTTGACTGGTTTGATCCATGACACTGTTCGCGGTGCCCTGTGCACAGAGCTGGGAGGAGACCCCAGCCCAGCATGGCTGACATAGCCCCAAACCGTCCCCTGCAAAAAAAAAAGCACAATACCACTTCTGGGAATATGTCCCGAGGGTGCAAAAAAGCACAGTAGAAATGACATCTGCACCTGTATGTTCACTGCAGCACTGTTCACAATAGCCAGAATCTGGAAATAACCCGAGTGCCCGAGAATAGATGGCTGGTTAAAGAAACTTTGGTACATCTACACAATGGAATACTATGCAGCTGTGAGGAGAGATGAAGTCATGAAATTTGCTTGTAAGTGGATGGTCATGGAGAGTATCATGCTAAGTGAAATGAGTCAGAAAGAGAGGGACAGACATAGAAGGGCTGCATTCATTTGTGGAATATAAAATAACATAATATGAGACGGACACCCAAGGACAGTAGAGACAAGGGCCAGGAAGATTGCCCGATAGTTGGCAGCCTGCCTCATGAGCTGGGGGAGAAGACGGCTGGGATGGAGAAGGGGTCACTGAGTCAGTGATAGTTGGAGGGATGCTCGGGATGGGAGATGTGTGCTGAGAGTAGATAAAGGACCAAACTTGATAGCCTCTCAGTGTCTGTATTGCAAACCATCGTGCCCCAAAGTAGAGAGAGTTGGAGGGGAAATTGTCTGCCATGGAGGCAGGGGGAGGGTGGGAAAGGGGGCGTATATGGGGACATTGGTGGTGGGGAATGTGCCCTGGTGGAGGGATGGGGGTTTGATCCTTATATGACTGAAACTCGAACACAAAAGCTTGTAACTGTAGCTCATGGTGACTCAATTAAAAAAAAAAAAGTCCAAAAGTAAAAAAAAAAAAAAAAGAAAGAAAAGAAAAAAAACCTTATTATCCCTGATCTTGACTTGCCTTTATAGACTCCTTCCCCCAGAATCCAGGGGATTTATTCTCCAGCGCCGGCTGACGGGGGCCTCCTGCTGACCATGTGGCCAGGACAGAAACACAGGGGCTGACACACTTTCTATTGTTTGTGTGTGTTTTAGTTTTGGGGTCACACCCGGCAATGCACAGGGGTTCCTCCCGGCTCTGCACTCAGGAATCACTCCTGGCGGTGCTCGGGGGACCCTGTGGGATGCTGGGAATCGAACCCGGGTCGGCCGCGTGCCAGGCCAATGCCCTCCCCGCTGTGCTATTGCTCCGGCCCCATACTTTCTATTCCTGACTCCGAGAGAGCAGCGGCCGAGGCATTCCGAGATGACACAAAGGCCCGTCCTGGTTCCCTTTATCCCTCGCAGGTCTGAAAGTTCCAGAAAGTGGAAAGGACACAGTCTCCCTTGCCACCCCGCCACCCACCCACCCAATGGCGAGGGAGAAACTTTCTCCCCTGAGGTTCACTTTGTCGGCGGTGCCTTAGCACCCATTGGAGCTTGTGGCGTTGTGGGGCTGGAGACAGTGACAAACGGGATCTCGGCGGGGAGTTTTCTGAGTAACTGTCTCAAAGTCACTGCAATCAGGAGAGAACTCTGGGCCGACCAGAGAAGCAGGGGTAGGGTCTGAGCTGCATGGGCTGGAGTGATAGCACAGTGGGGAGGGCGTTGGCCTTGCATACGGCTGACCCGGGTTCGATCCCTGGCATCCCATAGGGTCCCCCGAGCACCGCCAGGAGTGATTCCTGAGTGCAGAGCCAGGAGTCAGCCCTGAGCATCGCCGGGTGGGACCCCTCCAACAAACAAAATGTGTGAGTTTCAGGCTGGGGGCAAGACAGTGCTCGAGTTGGCGGGCCTGCTCAAAGACTGAGGAATGGGGGGGCTATAGTGGGGACCCCCACTCCCGGCCACCAAGGTGGAGTCTAGAAGCACCCAGCATCCGACGGGGCAGGGGTGAGTGCTGGGGGTGTTGCCATCCTAACCCTCATGCTATCATCTCTGGCCCCAGACGGCCCGAAGAGCTTTGGGAAAACGGCCCAGAATCACGGGATGACGGTGCTGGTGTCGTGTGTCCGTGACCAATGTTCCAAGTGCCGGGGACCTTCTACTGCACGTGGGCACCTCGCTGGCACAGCCCCGTGCTGAGGCGAGAGTCTGAGCTCAGGTCAGCCCAGAGGAGGGTCCTTCCGGCCTCTGAGGGCCAAGGGCACATGGAGCCAGCCCTGCCGTGGCCCGAGGGAGGGGCTCTGGGGACAGACCGGGGATGCACGAGTCGGGGGTGATCGGCCCGCGGAGGAAGACGCAGCAACCATGCTCCCAGCATCCTTTGCTGTCCCCGCCTCGACGGGGCCCAGAGAGCCCGCCCGCCCGTCCCAGGATGCAGCCTCACCCCTGCACCAGCTACCTTCATCAGAGGCTCGTTGGGATGCCAAGGGGAAGGATTTTTTTTGCAAATGCAATTAAAGTCCCAAATCAGTTGATTCTGAATTAATCAAAACAGATTATCGCAGATGGGCCTGTCTTAATTAGGTGGAAGCCCCGAAGGCAGGACTGGGCCCTCCCTGAAGGGGAAGGTTCTCAGCGGTAGGAGGGGAGCACTGGAGGCAGAGCCACACCCCCTCACGCTGGGGGCCAGGTGGAGCAGAGGCTCAAACCATGACCCCTCCCCTCTTCCTTCCTGCCCCCAACCCTGTCCGGACTCGAGAGCCAGTTATTCAGCTGCATTAGTCTAGCCCCCGTAGCAAATCAAGGCGCACACATGCAAACGCACGCACATGCATACACATGCAAACACATACACTCATGCATGTCACGCATGCATGTAGTCATACACACACTCTTGAACACAAGTAGAAAGCATAGATGTTCATTAAAGCACACTAACACCCAGACACACACCAACAAAATTACATAAACAAACGTATAAACACACACGAGATCAACATACCTGTCTACATAGGCACACACATACTCATAAATATCCACACAAATATCCACATACATACCTACACATGCAAACATATAAGCACAGATAAACACCCATTAACACACATGTCTATATATGCAAACACATGCATGCATATAAACACAAACCTACACATGCAAACATTTGCACACATATAAACACACACCTATATCTGCATGCACATAAACATACACATGTATATATACAAACATACACACATATATAGACACAAACATATAGACCTATGTATGCAAACATATACACACATATAAACACACACCTACATATACATGCATATAAGTACATACATACCTACATATGTGAATATGTGCATGCATATAGATACACACATACAGACCTACATATGCAAACATATACACACATATAAACACACACCTACATATACATGCATATAAACACATACACACCTACATATCCGAATATGTACACGCATATAGATACACACATACAAACCTACAATGCAAACATACACATATAAGCACACACGTATGCAAACATATATGTGCATATAAACACAAACACACCTACACATGAAAATATACATATAAACACACAGCCCTATGTTTGCACACATGTGTGCACGCACATGGGTGTGTTATAACCGAAGGAAGAGAGGGGAGTGGTGTGTTAGGTTACTCAGTCCTAAGACCTGACGGCCAGAGTCGAATTCTCGGTTCTGCCAACCCTCCCCGGGGACAGACTCTCCACTCGCCTGTTTGCTGCACAGCGGCCGTCACCCCTCAGGTACGCAGGCGGCTCCAGGGACCAAGCTCAAGGCCTCGGGCTGGCAAAGCAGAGACCCCTGACCCCTGGTCGCCACAGCGCCCCCCACCGACAAGCCCTCGCTCTGCCAGCCCCATTGCCGGACTCTGAGAGCCTTGCGGCGGGCAGGTGGGGGGTCACTGGCTGGGGAAGGCACTTGAACCCCAAGCCTTCCCGGCTTACAGAACCCTCCTCTCATCTCGCTGGGGTCCCCGCTGGGCCCAGACATTCCTCCCTCATCCAGAGAGAGAGAGAGAGAGAGGGAGAGGGAGAGAGAGAGGGAAAGAGAGGGAGAGAGAGGGAGAGGGAAGGAGAGAGAGGGAGAGAGAGAGAGATAGAGGGAAAGAGAGAGGGAGAGAGGGAGAGAGAGGGAGAGGGAGAAAGGGAGAGAGAGAGGGAGAGAGAGAGGGGGGAGAGAGAGAGGGAGAGAGAGAGAGAGGGAGGGAGGGAGGGAGAGGGAGGGGGATAGATGGGAAGGAGGAGATAGGGAGAGGGAAGAGAGGGAGGGGGACAGGGAGAGCGGGGAGAGGGAGGCAGGGAGGTGGGAGGGGTGATGGAGAGCAGGGAGGGTGGTGGAGGGGCGGGGAGGGGGAGGGGACGCCAACTAAGCTCCCCTTCCAGTTTTGGTTCTGTCAACAGGGGCCCAGAAGCGGCAGGAAAGCAGAGACAAGGTCCTGAGGGCACCCGGCCAGGCCAACAGCCCCTCCCTGCCACTCCCCTTCCTCCCGGTCCTGGGACCCCAGCCCCGCCCTGAGCCCACCTGGCTGCCTGCACCCAGGGGAGCACCATTAAACTTAATGAGGCTGGTCACAAGCAAATGCCAGGGAAGCCGCTAAGGACGCGGCAGGGGGGCTGGGAAGGGGGCAGGCCAGGCCCAGCCCCCTCCCCTGATGTGCCCACCCCTGCACTGGCCTGTGGCCTCTCAGGCCCCCTGCAGCAGAGCCAGGATGCAGCCTCCTCCAGGCAGCCCCCCAGGGTGGCCTGTCCCCAGCCAGACATGGTCTCTGCTGGCCTCTCACTTCCCTCTCGGGCAGCTGGCGGGGTCCCCACTTTCTCCCTCAGCTTTGTTCTCCCCTTACCAAGAGGCAGTCTCCCCCCCAAAAAAACCTGAATTTTTCCCCCTTTCTCCCTATATCAGGCAAGCTCGGGAAATTGGCTTGTGTGTGTGCGTGTGTGTGAGTGTGTGTGTGAGTGTGTGTGTGTGAGTGTGTGTGTGAATGTGTGTGTGAGTGTGTGTGAGTGTGTGTGAGTGTGCGTGTGTGTGCGTGTGTGTGCGTGTGTGTGAGTGTGTGCATGTGTGTGAGTGTGAGTGTGTGTGTGTGCGTGTGTGTGTGTGTGTGTGTGTGTGCACGCGTGCTACCCCTGGGAGCAGGGGAAAGGGAACAGCTGGGCACATTCCAAGAGACACAGGCAGATTCCCGCATCTGGGGGGCGGGTGGTCAGCAGCGAAGGCTGAATCGATTTTGCTGGAAGATTTTTTTGACTCTTCTTCCCGGGAACAGCCGCACAGTGATGACCCCGGAGAGTCTCCCGCGTGGGAAACGCGGCAGAGGCTCCAAACCCGGGGGGCGGGGGTCCTCTCTCTCCAGTGCTCCTCCCACCTGTGCCCACGCGCCTGAAGCGTGAGCACACGTGCGCCTATCGGCAAGCCGACCCGAGCACGTGCACGCTCACGTGTGTGCACGTACACACATGTGTGTGTAGCCCGGTGCACCCAGCATCCTGCTGGATCAGAAGGAAACCGGCTTAGCGCCAGGGCACGGCGGAGGCAGGGGAGGCTGCGGGGACAGATGCCACCTTCCTTTTTCCTTCTTTGTCCCGAGGGAGGGTTGGGGCCACATGCATCGGTGCTCGGAAGTGACCCTGAGTGATGCCGGGAACAGGTGCGGGTCCCTGAGAGAGACTCAGGAGGCTCGGGGCTGTCAGGAGGGCAGTGCAGGGCACTGCACGGGGGCTGGCCTGCTCCTGCCAGCTGACAGGGAACCCCACTCCCGTGTCGGGCTGAACAGAGCACAGGTACACACACATTTACACACGCAAATATATACACAAGTGTGCACACACATGCACACACATGCACACATGCACACACGCAAACACATACACAAACACACACATATGCACACACATGCACACACAAACACATACACAAGCACACACACATACGCACACACATGCACACATGCACACATATGCATACACATGCACACACGTGCACAAATATGCACACACATGCACACATGCATGCACACAATGCACATACATGCACATACACATAGACACACATATACACATTCACACACATGCGCACACACAATGCACATGCATGCACATACATATATGCACACACATACACATTCACACACATGCGCACACATAATGCACATGCATGCACATACATATATGCACACATATACCACAATGCACACCTGTACACACACGTACCCCCCACACGTGCGCACATGCACACACACAGGCTCACACACACATCCACACCCCACACACACATTCACGCACCCCACCCCACTGCTGTGCCGCGTGAGGCAGCGTGCGGGGGTCCCTCCGGCTCCTCCCAGCCGGCTTCCCTGGTTTCCCCTCTCCCTCCCCCCCCCCACACAGAGGCGCAGGACAGTGGTTTTCAGGCACTGGGCACGGACTGGTCCAGGTCAGGAAAAGGCGCGACTGTGGAACGCGGCCGCGATGGCCCTTCACGCCCGGCCACCCGGCCCAGACCCTAGGGCTGTGGGGTGGCTGCAGGAGGGGGCTGGCCTATCAGGAGCCACGGGTTCGAGCCCTGCCGCGGTTGTCCTGGCCTCTTTCCCGTGACTGTCCCCAGGTGCAGGTCCAGGGGTAGAAACAGAACCGGGGGGGAATGTCCAGGACCTTAGTCTCGCACGGAGCTGACCCGGGTTCCACCCTGGCGCCTTCCCCGCGAGACCCTTCGATACCCTCCCCTCCTTCCCACCGCGACCACCCGCCCTGGCCTCTCCCTCGCCCCACCCCGCCCTGCCTGCCTCTCCCCTGCGGTCCTTCCAGAAGGGGCTCTTTGTGTCACCCTGCCCCGCCCGCCTCTCCCCTGCGTCCTTCCAGAAGGGTCTCTCTGCCTCACCCCGCCCCGCCCGCCTCTCCCCTGCATCCTTCCAGAAGGGTCTCTCTGCCTCACCCCGCCCCGCCCGCCTCTCCCCTGCGTCCTTCCAGAAGGGTCTCTCTGCCTCACCCTGCCCCGCCTGCCTCTCCCCTGCGGTCCTTCCAGAAGGGTCTCTCTGCCTCACCCCGCCCCGCCCACCTCTCCCCTGCGGTCCTTCCAGAAGGGTCTCTCTGCCTCACCACGCTCTGCCCGCCTCTCCCTGCACGCCCCCCCCCCCCCCGCGCACCTTCTGCAACTGGAGCAGCCCACCCCCACCCCCACCCCCCCCTCTCCGCCTTCCCTAACAAGCTCCTCGGAGACCCGCCAGAGGCTGCAGCTCCGTCGCTTTGAAGGGAAGGAAACTGTGACCGACGCGGAGACACAGCCCCGGGATGTTCGTGCCGCTCGGGAAGCCAATTAAAGGCCGGTCCAGCGGGCCATGGGCAGCGGTGGGGCGGAGGGAGATTTCCGGGGCCACGCCGTGGGTACCCTGATGGGGAGAGCGGGGACTTCTCGAACCCCGCGCGCTGCAGGAGATAGAGCCAAGGTGGCGGAGACGGAGCCGTGCATGTGGCAAGCCCCACGCCAGGCCACGTTGGACCCCCAGGACCCACCCCCTCTCTGTCACCCCAGGAGGCTGAGGGCCAGGACCCCCCCCAGGCTCCACACACCTTCCCCCGGCGCAGCCACGATGTGTGTGCGGGCAGGTGTGGTGACGCGGGCGGGAAGGTGCATCACACACCTGCCTCCGTGTAGGACCCTCCTGCCGGGGTTTCCCAAGTCGGCATGTATGGGAGTCGCGCGGACACTGAGATCTCCAGGCAGGCTGCCCGACCCCCCTCCTACCCCGAAAGACCAGCCTGGGGTACGCTGGGGGCCAGGCAGGCAGGGAGACGGGCAGGAGGGGAGGATTATTGAGTCTTGCCCTCATCCAAGATGTGCCAGGGGAAGGGGAGCAGGGGTGGGGGGTGGGGGGGCTCCGAAGGCAGAGTGGGATGGGCAGGCTGGCCCTGGGGCTTTCTAGGGCAGGGCTTGGCACCGTGGCAGAGACAGGGACAGGGCTGGAGACCCTGAGAGTACAAGGGGAGGGTGCTGGACTTGCAGGTGGTTGACCCGGGTTCAATCCCGGCATCCCACAGGGTCCCCCAAGCCCCACCAGGAGTGATTCCTGAGTGCAGAGCCGGGAGTCAGCCCTGAGCATCGCCGGGTATAGCCCAACCCGCCCTTCCCCACCGCAACAAAGAGTGGAGAACCCCCCCCCCCCGATGCCATACACACACAAACGACAATCACTGTCACTGTCATCCCGTTGTTCATCAATTTGCTCGAGCGGGCGCCAGTCACGTCTCCACGGTGAGACTTGCTGTGACTGTGTTTGGCATCTCGAATACGCCACGGGGAGCTTGCCAGGCTCTGCCGTGCGGGCGGGATGCTCTCGGTAGCTTGCTGGGCTCTCCGAGAGGGGCGCTGGAATCGAAACCGGGTCGGCCGCATGCAAGGCCAACGCCCTCCCCGCTGTGCTATTGCTCCAGCCCCGAAGTCAGAACTGTCTGATGGGGGGAAACCGACACTCAGACCTGGGGGGAGTCTGAGTGATCCATAGCATCACTACGCACAATCAGATCCTCCCCGCGTGTTAATGATGGAGACGGAACATGGTCCCATCAGCCCCAAGGCTCAGAGGCGACACTGGCTCCGAGGCAGGAAGTGGGAACGTTCGAGCTTCCCTCCCTTCGCGATGCAGTGCGGTCTTTTTTTTTTTTTTTTTTTTTTTTTTGCTTTTTGGGTCACACCTGGCGATGCTCAGAGGTTCGGCCTGGCTCTGCACTCAGGAATTACCCCTGGCGGTGCTCTGGGGGACCCTATGGGATGCTGGGAATCGAACCCGGGTCGGCCATGTGCAAGGCAAACGCCCTCCCTGCTGTGCTATTGCTCCAGCCCCTGCAGTGCGGTCTCAACAAGCCTCTTCCCGTCTCTGTTCCCCAGGCCCCTGCCGCCATGCAGACCTGCCCTGGGTGGACACAGCGGGCACCCAAGTTCCCAGGGCCCCGCTGCAAGCGGAGGGAGGTGGGGGGAGTTGTCCGGGAAACGGGGGCGTCTGCACATGTCTGCAGCCAAGCCAGAATCTCCCCGCGGCTGGTTATTTTTAACCACAGCCGAACAACGGGAGCCTCGCTGCCTGTCCGCCCGCCACCGCCATCAGGGGCTCTGCTAACCCCAGGCGCCGCGTCCCCGGTAGCCAGCTTTGCAGGGACCTCTTCTCTGGGCACCCCGGATACGAGTCCGGATCAAACAACTGGTCCAGTTGACCAGAGAGAGAAGAAAGCTGGGTTATGGGAATGGGGGGATGCCAAGAGCTCCCTGGGTGGGTTTCAGTAAAGACCTGTACCCCGGGGAGGGGGCAAAAAGGCAGGCGCCATGGGGCTGGAGCGATAGCACAGCGGGGAGGGCGTTGGCCTGGCATGCGGAAGACTCGGGTTCAATTCCCAGCATCCTATAGGGTCCCCTGAGCACCGCCAGGAGTGATTCCTGAGTGCAGAGCGGGGAGGAACCCCTGAGCATCGCCAGGTATGACCTAAAAAGCGGAAAAAAAAAGCACTGTAGCACTATAGCACTGTCCTGTTGTTCATCGATTTGCTCAAGTGGGCACCAGTAAAGTCTCCATTGTGAGACCTGTGACTGTTTTTGGCATATCGAATACGCCACGGGGAGCTTGCTAGGCTCTGCCGTGCGGGCAGGATCCTCTCGGTAGCTTGCCGGGCTCTCTGAGAGGGACGGAGGAATCGAACCCGGGTTGGAGCAACAGCACAGCGGGGAGGGCATTTGCCTTGCATGTGGCCGAACCGGGATATGCAAGACCGAGGTCAACTGGGCAGTATCCTGGCGCGTGGCCCACTCCCAGTGCCAGCAGGGGGCGCTCCTGAGCACAGAGCCAGTAATTGGCCTCTCAGGGCTGCAGTGTGTCCGCCGGCCCCACCCAAGCAAGCTCGGGAGGGAGAGCAGGGCTGGAGGGAGAGTCCGGCGGGGAGGATGTTTGCCTTGCACCCACCTGGCCCGAGTTCTATCCCCGGCATCCCACAGGGTCCCCCGAGCACCGCCAGGAGTGATCCCTGAGTGCAGAGCCGGGAGTGAGCCCTGAGCATCGCCGGGTGGGACCCAAAAAGAAAAATAAAGTGTGTGTATGGGGAAATTCCACCACATAGCAAGGGCGCTTTAGTCTCCTTTGGTTTATTGTCTTAACATGAAGCCAGGACGGGGTCAGAGAAGTAGTCCAGTGGGCAGGGTCCTTGCCATGTATGTGGCTAACCGGGTTCGATCCCCGGCATCTCATAGGGTCCCCCGAGCACCGCCAGGAGTGATCCCTGAGTGCAGAGCCAGGAGTCAGCCCTGAGCATCGCCGGGGAGGAAATCCCAAACAAAAGCATCAACTGCATCACGGACTCCTATATGTCTCTGCCAAGCAAGGCCCACCAGCAGCTCTCAGACAAATAAAAAAAAGGGAGGGGGTCCTGGGTGGGAGGGCCCTGCCCTGAACCCCCAAGCATGAAGAGACGGGCAGTAATCATGGGTCATGGGAACCTTCCATGTCTGCCCTGAAAGCTACAGTCCCAAAGCTCCAAAGCCCTGTCCAGGTTTTATAGCCACCCCAGCTGACCACGCTGTAGCTCCATTGGCTGACACAGAGACCGCAGGGTGGGCACAGCCCGGCCACAGTCCATTGGTGCAGGTTGCTCGACAGACAGCGGCTGTTTCATTCCAAGTAGCGTCTTGACTCTGCCCTGCTCATCCCAGCTCTATTTCCCACGCCGCTGCCTCTGGTGGACTGTGAGCTGCTCCCAGACCCCCCACTCACCAGCCCCATCACTCCCCTTCTAGTTCTGCTCCCCCCTGAATCCAAACCACCAAACTAAGCACCCTTTAAAATTTTATTTTATTTTTCTTTGGGGGCCACACCCGGCGATGCTCAGGGCTGACTCCGGGCTCTGCACTCAGGGATCACTCCTGGCGGTGCTCAGGGGGCCTTATGGGATGCCGGAGATCAAACAAAGGGTTGGCAGCGTGCAGGGAAAACGCCCTCCCCGCTGAACAGTCACCCAGCCCTAAGCACCCTTTTAAATTTTTTTTAAATTTCTTTTTTGGGTCATACCCGATAATGCTCAGGGGCTACTCCTGGCTCTGCACTCAGGAGTCACTCCTAGCGGTGCCCAGGGGACCCAATGGGATGCTGGGAATCGAACCCGGGTCAGCCACGTGCCAGGCCAATGCCCTCCCCGCTGTGCTACCGCTCCAGCCCCCTAAGCACCCTTTGAAAATCATCCTGGAAAATAACCACCGGTGCCCGTGCATAAATTCACCCCCTGTATAAAATTCCTTCAATTAACTGCAGGATGGGACGCGGACATCACAGGCGGAGAGGGAAAGAGAATCTATAAAGGCCGCCTTCCCCGCCAAACATTTATGGAGCCCCCCCCCCCACAATCAATGCGAAAACGGAATGATTTGGCGCTCGGAGCTCCGGGGCGAAAAAGCTGCGGGATCGTAAACAGGCAAACGCGCGGACGCTTGTTGATTAAAAAATGAAGTGTGAATTCGAGAGGGAGATGGTCCTTCCTGTGTGGAAGTGTTGGGTGGGGGGGTGGGGGGAAATGATGTGCTTCCAAGTCCTCACAGACCTGCTCACAGTCTGCTGAAATTCAACTCAAGCCAGGTCGGCGCGACAGTGCAGCGGGGAGGGCGCTTACCTTGCACGCAGCCGACCCGGGTTTGATCCCCGGCATCCCATAGGGTCCTCTGAGCACTGCCGGGAGTGATTCCTGAGTGCAGATCTGGGAGTCAGCCCTGAGCATTGCCGGGTGTGACCCAAAAAGAAAAAAAAGAAGAAAATTCAACTCAAGCTCTCTCTATTCATATAGACATGGCTGATCACGGGTCATGGGAACATTACATGTCTGCCCTGAATGCCTTCACGTGTGATCTAGGGTGTGGGTCATGCACAAGGCCGTCGGAGCTAGGATCTGGTTTAGTATTTCCCACCTCCCCCGTGCCAGAAGATCACGTGCTATACTGGACCAGAGCAATGGAAGATTCTGGAGCGGGGAGGGAGGGTGAACAGGAGATGAGGTGAGCCAAGACGGCGTGGGCTCGGGCGATAGCACAGTGGGGAGGGTGCTTGCCTTGCTCGTGGCCGACCCAGGTTCGATCCCCGGCACCCCAGAGGGTGACCCAATCTGGAGTGGGTGCTTAGCCCAGAGCTAGTGCTTGCCTTGTGTGTTCAGTTCCCCAGCACCAGGGGGTCCCCCAAGCACCTCAGGGTTTTCTTTAAAGATATTTTACTGTGGGCTAGAGTGATAGCACAGTGGGGAGGGCGTGTGCCTTACACGCGTCCAACCCGGGTTCGATCCCCGGCATCCCATAGGGTCCCCTGAGCGCCTCCAGGGGAGTAACTCCTGAGTGCAGAGCCAGGAGGAACCCCTGAGCATCGCCGGGTGGGACCCCCCAAAAAGCAAAATAAATAAATAATAAAGCAAATGCATAAAAAAACTAAGTTTTATTGGATCACCGTGAGATGCAGTTACAAACTTGCAGGATTGCGTTTCAGTCACACCATGCTTGAGCAACCGTCCCTCCACCAGTGCACATTTTCTTTTTGGGTCACACCTGGCAATGCACAGGGGTTACTCCTGGCTCTGCACTCAGGAATTACCCCTGGCCATGCTCAGGGACCATATGGGATGCTGGGATTCGAACCCGGGTCGGCCGCGTGCAAGGCAAACGCCCTTCCCGCTGTGCTATCACTCCAGCCCCCTACCAGTGCACATTTTCCACCACCAATGTTCCCCGTGTCCCACCCGCCACCCCACTCCCTGCCCCTGTGGCAGGTACCCTCCTTCTTACTCTCTCTCTCATTTGGGGCATTATGGTTTGCAGTACAGATACTAAGAGGTCCTCGTGTTTGGTCCTCGGTCTACTTTCAGCACGCATCTCCCATCCCGGGCGATCCCTCCAACCATCACTGACTTAGTGGTCCCTTCTCCATCCCAACTGCCTTTTCCCTCAGCACAGGGGACTGGTTTCCAAACCATGGTGAGACCCTCCTGGCCCTTATCTCGACTGTCCTTCGGTGTTCGTCTCATGCTATGCTATTTTATATTCCACAAGTGAGTGCCGTCACGCGGTGTCTGTCCTTCTCTTTCTTTTTTTTTGTTTCCCCTTTTTGGGTCACACCCAGAGGTGCTCAGGGGTTGCTCCTGGCTCTGCACTCAGGAATTACTCCTGGCGGTGCTCAGGGGACTATATGGGATGCTGGGATTCGAACCCGGGTCAGCCGCGTGCAAGGCAAATGCCCTACCCGCTGTGCTATCGCTCCAGCCCCCTGTCCTTCTCTTTCTGACTCATTTCACTGAGCATGATACTCTTCAGGTCCATCCACTTATATGTGAATTTCAATGATTCCATCCCTTTGAACAGCTGTAGACTATTCCATTGCGTAGAGCACCTCTCAGGTTTGGCCCTGGGAGTCTTTAGGCTAAGTCCAAGACATTCATATACTGCAGGGTCCAGGGAGCACTGGGTGCTCAGAGCCCTGGAATTAAACAGCTTGTCCTGTCCACTGAGAATCAGCAGGTGTGTCCCCAGGACTCCTGAGCACTGCTGAGAAAGAGAATGAAAAGACAGAGAAATAAAGTCCAGAAGAATCCGTTGTCGGCATGGGTCAATGGCCCGGAGCTATGCCAGGGGCAGTGACTCACAAGGAGATCGGTCCACTGAGTCTGTCGTTGACCTTGGGGACTTAAAGCACCACCAAGGTGCCAAGCCAGTGACCTTGGAAACTGTTCAAAAACGATTATCGACAGACAAGGTCCCCATGTCTCCCAAGGAACCTTCGTGAGAGTTTTCAGAAACACAGGATGAGTTGTCAGACTGGAGAAAAAAATCTATCTATTCTGTTGTTGCTTCTAGAAAATACTTTGGAGAGAAAGCATCGTGTTTGCTCTATCTGGTTAACACTGGGGCCTGGATAAAGGCAGGCAGGGTTTGGATGGAGTGAAACGTAACAGAAGTGAGTGGGACCTTTTCCCTTCCAGAAACTTCTAGGGAGTCATTTTTTTTAAAAAAGAAACTGCATTAATTTCAGATCTGAGAATTATTAAAAATGAGATGACATGCACAAATATAATTTCATTTATGAAAATGACAGCCCCAAATCCTTTCCCAAACCCAATTTTCAATATGGAGAAGCTGTTCGTGAGTATCTGAGTAATGCGAGGATCTTCCTGTTAAAATTACCCTGCGTCTGTGGGGAAAATTAACTCTCTGAAGTTTTCCACAGGTGCAAAAAAACGAGGGCATTTGAAAACAGGAACATTTCTACCTAACCTAAACACATAATTTGCTGGGCTAAATAAAACACGTCTCTCTGTAGGAGACATCCCTACATTTAAACCGTGGGTAGGTTTGAAAATAATTAGGGTCCGAATTTCTATTTTGTGGCTGACATTACATCAGGTTTTTTACACAGGCTCCTTTCTCTCTGGTTACAGAAAATAAAAAAGTGACCTGGCAATCCTTGATGCATCGCTAAGAAGAGAAAGACAAAGAGGCCTGACAATCAACTGCCACTTTGTTCACTGTCACTGGAGCACTGTCATCCCGTTGCTAATCGGTTTGCTCGAGCGGGCGCCAGTCACGTCTCCATGGTGAGACTTGCTGTGACTGTGTTTGGCAATCGAATACGCAACGGGGAGCTTGCCAGGCTCTGCCGTGCGGGCGGGATACTCTCGGTAGCTTGCCGGGCTCTCTGAGAGGGATGGAGGAATCGAACCTGGGTCGGCTGCGTGCAAGGCAAACGCCCTACCCACTGTGCTATCATTCCAGCTCTAGCTGTACCTCTTCCTCTTCACTCCGGTACCGGTTCTTATGATCAATACAGTTTCGTGATCGATAATTTGCAAATAACAGAGTGCAAGGCAAGGCCAAACGGCCACTTTGTTATTTGCAAATTATCAATCACGAAACGGTATTGATCATAAGAACCGGCACCGGAGTGAAGAGGAAAAGGTGCAGCTAGAATCTGCTGGTCATTTCTGGGGGCTCGTGTCCAAGCAAGCTTCAGGATCTCCATGATCAAGACTCAGCCACTAAAGGCATCCGTTCTCCTGTGCAAATCTGGCTCCTAGGATGCATGCAGGGAGAATGTCCGTATCCACACAAGTCTCAAAGATCATTGGTTCACACACTTTCCTCTAAGGGAACTTTTGGGGATCGTTTTTTAGCAGATTCGTCATAACAAGCAAAAAAAAATAATAATAAATTATTTAGGGCCTGCTTTGGGGACAGGCTTGGGTTGTGGTGGGACATTTTGAAATGACGGTGGAGGGAAGATGTAGGTGGGATTGCTGTGGAATCTTGAATTTGTAATAAATCATTGTGAACAGGGGCTGGAGCGGTAGCACAGCAGGGAGGGCATTGGCCTTGCACGCAGCTGACCCAGGTTCGATTCCCAGCATCCCATAGGGTCCCCTGAGCACCGCCAGGAGTGGTTCCTGAGTGCAGAGCCAGGAGTAACCCCTGTGCATTGCCAGGTGTGACCCAAAAAGAATATATATATATATATATATATATATATATATATATTTCATTGTGAACAACTTTATAAAAATAAAATAAAATAAAATAAAAAACCAACATTGCTTTCCTGAATCAGGGGGTGGGGTGATGGGGGAGGCAGCTGTCACGGGGAGCAGCAGAGAGTGGACTTCAGACCCCCCTGCTTTCCCTGTGGGCACCTGTGTCCTTCTCTCCATGGACGTCCTTTCTGTTGAATGTCCATGAAGATGCAATGACTGATGTGTGAGTTCCTCTGTGGGGCTAAGAAGAATATTTTTGAAGGGGTCTGGAGCAATAGCACAGCGGGGAAGGCGTTTGCATTCTGAAGTTTCTGAATCAGGAAGCTGAAGTGGAGAGGCACCTTTTTATAAACTTTCCTTGGGTGGGGGGCCCAGGTGTTAACTCAGCACCTCTAAATAAATGAGAAACCCCCAACAAATTCCAAGGAGGAGTTGACAACACTACTGAGGAAGGCAGATTTGGCCCTGAGATTCCAATTTGTGGCTATAGCACTGTAGCACTGTCGTCCCATTGTTCATCGATTTGCTCCAGCGGGCACCAGTCACGTCTCCACGGTGAGACTTGTGACTGTGTTTGGCATCTCGAATACGCCACGGGGAGCTTGCCAGACTCTGCCGTGCGGGCGGTATCCTCTCGGTAGCTTGCCGGGCTCTCCGAGAGGGACAGAGGAATCAAACCCGGGTCAGCCGCATGCAAGGCAAACGCCCTACCCACTGTACTATCCCTCCAGTCCCAATTTGTGGCTAATTCAAACATTATCTTGGCCCCCAGGATCAATATGTTGCAATTGCCTGAATCGAATTAAACAGCCCCCAACGCTACTCTCTTCTACTGCTCTAAGAAAGACAACTGTGTGTGCTTCAGACGGGGCTGGAGGAGACAGTGCTGTGAAATGCCGAAGCCAATAAACTCAGTTAATTAGAGGATTAGGATGCAGTGCAAATGTGATCATGGACGCGGTGGTGAAAGAGGTCACTGTGGAAATGCTCCGTGATGTGCTGTGAAATGGTTCTGATCATCAGGAAGACACAGGGGGTGTCTGGAGACCATAAGAAAGCTCAAGGGGCCGGAGCGATAGCACAGCGGGTAGGGCGTTTGCCTTGCACGCGGCCGACCTGGGTTCGATCCCCGGCATCCCATATGGTCCCCCAAGCACTGCCAGGAGTAATTCCTGAGTGCAAAGCCAGGAGTAACCCCTGAGCATTGCTGGGTGTGATCCAAAAAGAAAAAAAAAAAGAAAGCTCAAGGCACCAGGGCTAAGCAGAGCAGAGACAGTAAGAAGAACAGCACCCAACATCCAACGTCCAACGCCCAACACCCAACACCTAATGCCCAATGCCCAACGCCCAACGAACAACACTCAACACCTAATGCCCAATGCCCAACGCCCAACACCTGATGCCCAATGCCCAACGCCCAACACCCAATGCCCAACACCCAATGCCCAACGCCTAACGCCCAACACCCAACACCCAATGCCCAACATCCAATGCCCAACACCTAACACCTAATGCCCAACGCCTAACGCCCAACACCCAATGCCCAATGCCCAATGCCCAACGCCCAACACCCAATGCCCAACACCCAACGCGCAACACCCAACGCCCAATGCCAAACGACCAAGAAGCCCACGTATAGCCTTCCAACCAGGTCCATTATTTCCAAGAGGGTGACACACACAGAGGCTCAGAGAAAGGAAATGTCTACCAGGCAGATGTCAACTCAGCATACTTCTTTCTTCTACCAATTCCCGTATAATGTAACTTTGAAGCTTCCATTTCAATTTAATGTTTTTTTTTCTTTTTGGGTCACACCCAGAGATGTTCAGGGGTTACTCCTGGCTCTGCACTCAGGAATTACCCGTGACGGTGCTCAGGGGATGATGGGATTGAACCCAGGTCAGCCGAGTGCAAGGCAAACGCCCTCCCCGCTGTGCTATCCCTCCAGCCGGAAGGGATATTTCTAGAGGTGCATTTCTTGACCTCTAGAACATGAAAATGAATGAGAACTGTGTGACTCATGGGCTGGGAGGATCGAATTCAAGAGTGTATGGGAAATACTGAACTGCACTAACTCCACTAATAAGTGCTCAGTGATGGGACGTTTTCATTGGTGTTACGGTTGCATTTTCCTGAGAAGCCGGGTGGTATCCGCCCACCACGGCTTCAAGCAAACACTCCCGCTTGTTCACTAAGAACCAGGGACTTGCAGGGAGAACCCAGATGGCAGTGAATCTATTTCCACAAGTGGGTCACAGTTGCAGTAGGGTTTCAGGACTATTGTGTGCCCAAAGCCAATTAATTTAGGGTCACGTGGGCAACATCGAGATAGTTCCTGACAAATTACTCACCACTCTGCTTCTGGCCCCAGACATGGCTGAACGAGCTAATAAAAAAAAAGTATGAAGCCTGTCAGGTGTGGGGGACCTGGGGCTGAGATCTCCAAGCCTGTTTGGATCGGGACTGGGCCTCCTCCAGATCCCCCGTTTTCCAGTAGCTAGGCGGTCACACTCAGGGACTGCTCCTGGCGCCGTGTAATCCCACCAACGGCCAGCATCCAGAGACTATAAAACCCAGCTCCCGGACATCTTATAGCACAGTTCTCCCTCTGGGAGAACCTGGCAAGCTACCAAGAGTTTCCTGCCCCCATGGGAGAGCCTGGAAAGCTCCCCATGGGGTGTTCATATGACAAAACCAGTAACAATGCTGGGTCTCATTCCTCTGATCCTGAAAGAGCCTCCAAGGTGGCATCATTGGGAAGGACGAGTAAAGAGAGGCTGCTAAAATCTCAGGGCTAGGATGAGTGGAGACATTACTGAGACCACTCAAGAAATTCGACAATCAATGGGATGATGATGATGATGATGATGATATATATATATATATATATATAATATATATATAAAGCACACAAGGCTCAACCTTTAACAACATGTTAGTGATCTCTTATAGAAGGGCTTAATGGCCCCTGGGTGAAATAAAACAATCTTTACACTCTTTCCTCTAAGGATACTTTTTTTTTGGTAGCATTTTCAGTGGTTTTTCATAACAGACAATACAAAATATATTATTTCAATTCTGTTTGGGGTCAGGGGTTGGGATCCGGGATGGAAACACCCAAAATCTGGTGGTGGGAAGGTATCATGGTGGTGTGGAATTGGTGTTTGAATATTAAATGTCATCAAATATTGCGAACTACTTTATAAAATTTAAAAAAAATTTAAAAAGAAAGAGTCTCCACAATATAGAATTTCACATTGGTGGGGAAGAGGCGGGGAGGAAATGCCGGCAGTTGGAGAGTTTTGAAAAATTAGAAACACATCGGGCGTATTCTTATTTATTCCAGAGACCAGACTCATTCATTAAAGTTAAATGAGGGCACGTGGGGTGCTTGGTTATGTATCTTGGAATCATGATGAAATCTGAAAGTGAGCACATGCACTTGCTTAAATAGGCTGGAAGGCAAGATGATTTCAGGGAGATGTGTGTTATTGTTTCATCAGCAGACAATAAATTATTCCTAAGGAATTGTCAGAGGCACTAATGTTATCCGGGCTCCTCTTTTCCGAGTTGGCTCAAGTAGAGAGAGCTTTCGAGAAAGCTTTTGTGTTGTTGTTAAAATAATTTTTCGTACGAGTCAGAAAGAGAGAGACAGACACAGAAAGATTGCACTCATCTGTGGAATATAAAGTAACAGAGTAGGAGACTAATATCCAAGAATAGTAGAAATAAGTACCAGGAGGTTGGCTCCGTGGCTTGGAAGCTGGTCTCACATGCTGGGGGAAAAGGCAGCTCAAATAGAGAAGGGAACACCAAGTAAAATGTGGTTGGAAATCCCGCTCGGGAAGGGAGATGCGTGCTGAAAGTAGACTAGAGACTGAACACGATGGCCACTCAATACCCCTATTGCAAACCACAACACCCAATTGTAGAGAGAGATCAAAAGGGAATGCCCTGCCACAGAGTCAGGGTGGGGTGGGTGGTGGAGATGGGATTGGGGGGTGGGAGGGATACTGGGTTTATTGGTGGTGGAGAATGGGCACTGGTGGAGGGATGTGTTTGCGAACATTGTATGATGGAAAAACAAGCTCAAAAATGTGTAAATCTGTATCTGTACCCTCATGGTGACTCACTAATTAAAGAATAAATTAAAAAAATAAAATAAATAAAAAATAATTTTCGTGAGGGAATAACAAAGCCCCAAAGGCAGTAAAAATCTTGCCACTAGATTGGGGTGGTGGGGGGAGAAGTTAAGGGAAGGGGGTCACTGGAACAATGGGGGAGGGGACAGTATATGCCACAGAGGCAGGCTGGGGGGGTGGGAGGGAAACTGGGGACACGGGTGGACAGAGGTGGACGCTAGGGAAGGGACTAGGGTCGGAACATTCTATACCTAAATCTTTTTCTTTCTTTCATCTTTTTTCTTTGCATCACACCCGGTGATGCTCAGGGGTTCCTCCTGGCTCTGCACTCAGGAATCACTCCTGGTGGTGCTCGGGGGACCCTATGGGATGCTGGGGATCGAACCCAGATTGGCTGTGTATAAGGCAAACGCCCTCCCCACTGTGCTGTTGCTCCAGCCCCTAGACATTCTTTTAAAGTATTTTAAAAAGGATTTTACTTATTGATTGATTGGAGCTGGAGTGATAGCACAGCGGGTAGGGCGTTTGCCTTGCACACGGCCGACCCAGGTTCGATTCCTCCGTCCCTCTCAGAGAGCCCGGCAAGCTACCGAGAGGATCCCGCCCGCACGGCAGAGCCTGGCAAGCTCCCCATGGCGTATTTGATATGCCAAAAACAGTAACAACAAAATTTCACAATGGAGACGTTACTGGTGCCTGCTGGAGCAAATAGATGAGCAATGGGATGACAGTGACAGTGACAAAAAGGATGCTTCTGATGCCAGTGTCCATGAGTTAAAAGTGCAGACAGCCATTTTAGTCCTTCTTCGTTTTGGAAGCCTAGTTCGGCCCTGAGATTTTAGCAGCCTCTCCTTGCTCGTCCTTCTCAATGGTGCCATATTGGGGGCTCTTCCAGGGTCAGGGGAATGAGGCCCATTTTTGTTACTATTTTTGGCATATCAAATATGTCACGGGTAGCTTGCCAGGTTCTGCCATGCAAGTGGCATGTAGGGTGGCACAACCTGGCACCTGAGCTGTGCAGGAGGAAGAGAGCAGCGTGGAACACCTTCAAGAGCGTCAAAGAAGTGGTTAAGAGGACAAAGAACCTCCGGCTCCGGGCACATCTTTTCTACTCCACTGTTCTTCCTGCACTAACATACACCTCAGAGACCTGGGCCCTATGCAAACAGGATGAGAATGCTATTCGGGTCTCCCAAAGAGGAATCGAAAGAGCTATGCTAGGAGTATCACGTCTCACTCAAGTGAGAGAAGGAATCTGGAGTTCTGACCTCCGTCAACAGTCAAGAATCAGGGACGCTGTCTCATTTGCCAATGCATAGAAAATCAGATGGGCCGAACACATAATGCGATTCAGAGATGACCGCTGGACTAGAGCTGTTACCGACTGGATTCCACGGGATGTCAAAAGACTGTGTGGCCGCCCACCTACGAGATGGTCAGACTTCTTTGTCAAGGTTCTGAATGAACAGTTTGATGCTCTTTGTGTTCCTGGAGCAAGCAGATATCATTGGGCTACACTAGCATGAGACAGGGATGAATGGAGACATTACTGGAGCCCACTCGAGCAAATCAATGGGATGATTTGAGCAATGGGATGACCAGTGATACAAGTGATACAAGTGATTTTAAAGAGATAAATTCTTCTCTTCTGTCCTCCACAGACAAGAGATGATCCCTCTGCACCTCCCGGGAAGGCAGGAGGAAGGATACGGCTGAAGATGCTGGGAGAAGAAATAGCCTGAGTGCCCATCTCAGGAGGTGAAAGCCCCCAGAAACTAGCTCAGTGACACTCCACCCTGCCCCACCCACAAAGCTGCCTCAGTTTGCTTCAAGTGCCCTCGAATTTGAGGGACAAACAGAAATTCCATTTTTTTTTTTTTGCTTTTTGGGTCACACCTGGCGATGCACAGGGGTTACTCCTGGCTCTGCACTCAGGAATCACACCTGGCGGTGCTCAGGGGACCCTATGGGATGCTGGGAATAGAACCGGGGTCGGTCGCGTGCAAGGCAAACGCCCTCCCCGCTGTGCTATCGCTCCAGCCCCAGAAATTCCATTTTCAGTCTGGGCTCAGGAACTACGCTAAGGGCGAAACGGACGCCACGACAGGCGGCAGAAATCAGCAAAATCAGCTCGGCCTCAGGTTCAGTTCCTGGAACTGAGATAGTTTCCGTTTCCCATCAATGAGACTCTGTATAACTGGCCCACCTGAATCCACCTGGGAAAGTTCCTGAGCCCAGCAAGTGGCTCAATCAATCAATCAATCAACCAATCAATCAATCAATCACAATGCCCCAGAAACTGCCTTTTTTTTTTTTTGCTTTTTGGGTCACACCCAGCAATGCTCAGGGGTCACTCCTGGCTCTGCACTCAGTAATTACTCCTGGCGGTGCCGGAGGACCATATGGGATGCTGGGAATCGAACCCGGGTTGGCCGAGTGCAAGGCAAACGCCCTCCCCGCTGTGCTATCGCTCCAGCCCCCGAAACTGCCTTTTGTTAACCCTAAAAGAATGAGTTGCTTATGGAACTATAAGCTGCAGTGAACTATTGTTTAACTATTGCCTGACCACTGTGACCCTCGACACTTGCCAAAGCACCTTGGTTGGGCAACTAAGTAAGATTTCTTTCTGAAACAATAAGGCATGGACTGTTTATGTCATCAAACTCTAGACAAAGGGCTTGCTGCCTGAAGTAGGGGTCGCTATCAAGAGACCAGTCTGTGGGTGAGATGGTTCACCCCAGTAGACAGGAATCAAACTCCTACTGCTTTTTCATCATCGAGTTAGTGTCTCTGTCCGTCTCGCTGCTTGGGAACCCATAGTCCTGGGCTTAACCCTAGCACCTTGCTTGTAGCACTGTCGTACTGGCATCCCGTTGCTCATCGATTTGCTCAAGCGGGCGCCAGTCCCGTCTCCATGGTGAGATTTGTTGTGACTGTGTTTGGCATCTCGAATACGCCACGGGGAGCTTGCCAGGCTCTGCCATGCGGTCGGGATCCTCTCGGTAGCTTGCTGGGCTCTCCGAGAGGGACGGTGGATCGAACCCGGGTTGGCCGCATGCAAGGCAAATGCCCTACCCGCTGTGCTATCGCTCCAGTCTGGCACCTTGCGTAATTGTGTTAAATATAACAGAGCATTTTGGTTTTTTTTTGGGGGGGGGCATAGAACTAGCACCTTGTTTAATCAATGTAAATAGTCACAGAACATTATTTTGGAGAGGGGAGGGAGGCACATCCAGTGATGCTCAGGGCTCACTCCTGGTTCTGTGCCCAGGGAGCACTTCTGGGCTCTGGGGACCATTCGGGGTGCCAGGATTCGAACCCAGGTCGGCCCCGTGCAAGGCACACGCCCTCCCTGCTGTCTGATGGCAGCGGTCCAGTAACAGTGCATTTTAATTGGCCTACTTTCAGAGCATCCCAGGAAATGGTTCTGCTAATTAATCGGGTGATCTCATATTTCACGAAGATTGTCGGGTTATTATTAGTTTTCCCTTCAGGGCTCACGACACCCCTGACAACGCCAACGCTTCATTAATTACCGCGTCTTCGATTCCGCGTCTCCTTCTTAACAATTATTTTGATATCATATTTGCGGAGGGAGGGCTTAGGGCGGGTGTGAGGGGTGACCGGGGATGGAGAGAGAAAGAAGGTGTCAAATCCGCTTGCTGACGGGCACATCCGGGTGCTCAAAATCCAGGGGGAGGTGGAGGGGGACTTGTCCGAGGCTTCGATTTAGGTCTCATGGATGCGACTCGAAGCTCGGTGGGTGGATGCGATGGATCCACGTTGCAGGACGTTGGACCCTGTTTCCTTTACCGCAAATGTTTTCTGGAGTGACTTGGGCCCAGCTCCCCTGAGCAGGCATGGAAGGGTTAACTGAAGAGTGAGCTTGGGGGGGGGGATGCCCAGCCAGAGGGCATGTGCCCCGCAAGTGGGAGCCCCGAAGGGTCATACCTGGCACCTCCAGGAAGCTTGGGACATCAGTGCGCAGGTGACAGTGGGTCCAAACACTGAGTGGGTTTCTCCCGGCAAGTAGAGTCCGTGGTGGGGCTGGAGCAATAGCACAGCGGGGAGGGCATTTGCCTGGCATGCGGCCGACCTGGGTTCGAATCCCAGCATCCCATAGGGTCCCCTGAGCACCGCCAGGAGTAATTCCTGAGTGCAGAGCCAGGAGTGACCCCTGGGCATTGCCGGGTGTGACCCAAAAAGCAAGAAAAAAAAATAGAGTCCGTGGTGAGACTCTGAAGCTCACGTGGACTCATTTCCCTGGTCCTGACAAACGCCCAGCGGGAGGAGATGACGGAAAAAGAACAAATTGCAACGGTCTAGGGTGTGTGAGAATAATATGAAGCGCGGGGACCCTCCCCAGAGAGCCTGCTTTCACTCAAGGAGGTACACAAGAGGCCTGATTAAATTTTAAGTCAATAAATGATGGAAGACATGCCCCCCGCTGTGAGACACATTTAAAAGCAGAAGTGAACAAGGCATGGCTTCGTGTGTGTGTGTGTGTGTGTGTGTGAATGTGAGCATGTGTGTGTGTGGGTGACTGTGAATTTGAATGTGTGTCTGTGAATGTGAAGGCATGAGTGTGTGTATGTGAGTGAGTGATAGAATATGTGTGTGTGTTGTGGGTGTGTGTATCACCTCTATCACCTGTGGTCCCGTTGCTCATCAATTTGCTCGAGCAAGTGCCAGTAATGTCTCCATTCGTCTCCGTTGAGTTCAGGGTCAGGGGAATGAAGCCCATTATTATTACTGTTTTTGGCATATCGAATACGCCACGGGGAGCTTGCCAGGCTCTGCCGTGCGAGATTCTGCATCGCTCTCTTCTGGGAGCTTTGTTTTATAGTCTTTGGATCTTGGCCGTTGATGAGATTACATGGTGGGGTGTGGGGGGGGGGAGCAGTTTGTGGGTGTGGCTGCCAAGATACTGGAAAACTGGGGATCTGGGTGGAGGAGGCCCAGTCCCGATCTGAGTGGGTGTGTGTATAGAGCAGAAAGCCAGGTGTGAACTAGGTGGAGGTAGGATAGATACAGGGAATGTTCTGGAACTGAGGTCAGAAAAGGCTCAGGAATTACTAACGGGGCAGGGCACAGGGCTTAAACTTGTAATCCCAGAGTCTCTGCAAGTTTTATTATTTATTTATTTATTTTGCTTTTGGGGTCACACCCTGCGATGCACAGGGGTTACTCCTGGCTCTGCACTCAGGAATTACTCCTGGCGGTGCTCAGGGGACCCTATGGGATGCTGGGAATCGAACCGAGGTCGGCCACACGCAAGGCAAATGCCCTGTCCGCTGTGCTATCGCTCCAGGCCCCTCTGCAAGTTTTAAGCAGAGAAGACAGGAACTGATTTGCCTTGTTTTGAGGTGTTGGGAATAGATTATGGAATAGATTATGAAGGGAGAAAGAATTGGAGCAGAGGAGAGGAGAGAAAACCCTCTCATCTTCTTTGAGCAAGAGGGTCTTTGCTGGATGGGGGTATGAGACCGGCCAAGAGGGGGCCACGCAGAGGGGATGTCCCACATTGAGTGCAGGGTGCGAGCCTGGTGGCAGATAAGGTTCATCTCTGAGACGATGGAAGATTCTACTTTACACGGGATCTGGGTGAGAATGGTCTACACTCTTCCGGCTCCAACTCAGAGAAACTCTTCTGGGTCAGATTCACAGCTCTCGAAAGGGTCTTTGCTGGGTCGGGAAAACTCTTCCGGGTCAGACTCACAGCCCTCCCTTTGTGGCACTTTCCAACATGCCCCAGAAGTAAATCCCCACTGTGTTTCTCCATCCATGGATGGGGGAAGGTCTGACTGACCCACTAATCTAGGGGACCCGCCAGAATGCCCCAAAACAGACGACTGGTTAAAGAAACTCTGGTACATCTACACAATGGAATACTACGTAGCTGTCAGAAAACATGAAGTCATGAAATTTTCATATAAATGGATCAACATGGAAAGTTTCATGTTGAGTGAAATGAGTCAGAAAGAAAGAGACAGACATAGAAAGATTGCACTCATATGTGGAATATAATGTAACTGAGAAGTACAAGTTGGCAGTGATGCAATTTCTGGCAGATATTTCTCTGGACTTAGTTACTAAAATACTAAAATACAGAAACCCAAAACCGTGAGGCCGCTAAGTGCAGTCACTTGATCTCATATCTCTTCATTCTCAGCAATGGAAAACAAATTATCAAGTGCTTCCTTTTCAGCAGGTCTGACTTTAGGGGGGAGACACTCCAAACAATAATTGTGAGTTTTTTTTTTTGCTTTTTGGGTCACACCCAGCAATGCTCAGGGGTTACTCCTGGCAGTACTTGGGGGACCATATAGGATGCCGGGGATCGAACCCAGGTTGGCCGCGTGCAAGGCAAACGCCCTACCCGCTGTGCTATCGCTCCGGCCCCAATAGTGAGTTTTGTTGAAATATTGAATGTAATCAAAGTGAAAGTAAAGTGAAATTTATCAGTTACACAGGTGGGGGGGGGCTAGGGGTGTGGGGGACAGGGTGGAGCTATACTGTGATTCTTGGTGGTGGAATATGTGCACTGGTGAAGGGATGGGTGTTCGAGCATTGTATAACTGAGACTTAAAGCTGAAAACTTTGTAACTTTCCACATGGGGACTCAATAAAAAAAAAAATCTTTCCAGACACATGACCACTTGCTTGGAACAGTCAATGACCGAAGACCCCACTGTGCGCTTTGGAGCATTTTCTTGGCCCAGTTCTCCCTCTCTCCTCCCATGCTGGGGTTGGGAGGCAAAGAAGAAAGTGACAGGTATCCCGAGGTTACAAAGAGGCACAGTAGAAATGACATCTGTACCTGTAGGTTCATTGAAGCGCTGTTCACAATAGCTAGAATCTGGAAACAACCCCAGTGCCCAAGAACAGACGACTGGTTAAAGAAACTTTGGTACATCTACACAATGGAATACTATGCAGCTGTTAGGAAAGATGAAGTCGTGAAATTTGCTTATAAGTGGATGGTCATGGAGAGTATCATGCTAAGTGAAATGAGTCAGAAAGAGAGGGACAGACATAGAGGGACTGCACTCATAATATGTGGAATATAAAATAACATAACATGAGACTGACACCCAAGGACAATAGAGACAAGGGCCAGGAAGATTGCTCCATGGTTGGCAGCCTGCCTCATGAGCTGGGGAAGAAGGCAGCTGGGATGGAGAAGGGGTCACTGAGTCAGGGATGGTTGGGGGGATGCTCGGGATGGGAGATGTGTGCTGAGAGTAGATAAAGGACCTAACGTGACGGCCTCTCAGTGTCTGTACTGCAAACCATGATGCCCCAAAGCAGAGAGAGAGTATGGGGGAAAGTGTCTGCCATGGAGGCAGGGGGAGGGTGGGAAAGGGGGGATACTGGGGACATTGGTGGTGGGGAATGTGCACTGGTGGAGGGATGGGTGTTTGATCCTTGCATGATTGAAACTCAAACATGAAAGCTCGTTACTGTATCTCCTGGTGATGGTGATTCAATAATAAAAAATAAAACATAAATAAATAAATAAATAAATAAATAAATAAATAAATAAATAAATAAATAAGAGATGCCCAGAGCCCAGGGAAGAACCGAGATCCGGAGAATCTTGAACTTTTAGCAAGGGCTTCCCAACAGGTGCACGGGGGGACATGGGTGGTGGGGAATGTGCCCCGGTGGAGGAATGGGTGTTGGATCATTGTATGACTGAAACTCAACTGTGAAAGTTTTGTTACTGCATCTCACGGTGATTCCATTAAAAATAAAAAAAAGTGGCAGGCTCACGTCCACCACTCTGCACTGGCAACCAAGAGCTGGCATTGCCATGGCAACCGGAGGAGGGGGAAGCCCAGTAATCTAGACAGACTGGGAAGAGACGGCAACAGTGGTCAGTTGACTGAGGAGCAAGACAGGTGGGTTCAGACTCCATCTCAGCATCTCACCAGCCCTAGATGGAGGCACCGGCTGCGTCCCCCCCAGAGCCAACTCTGTTATGCCGGGGACATAAACTTCGGAAAACAGAAAAAAAAATTTTTTTCTAACGCGTGAGTTTTCTGCAAGCGCCATAAATAACGAATCCCCCGTGAGTCAAACATGCTACTGGAACGAGGAAGGGTGCGGTGAGGAGGGCTCTGGGGAGACCCTGTTCTTAAGTCTCTCTGGCCACCTCGGGCAAGACTCCTGGTAAAGCCATCTAGCACTCCACGAGGAGAAAATAATGAGAAAAAGGGAAAAGACGCACACCGAGGGGGGGGAAGGGGGTGATGTCTGGGAGAAACGGGAGTGCTCGCTCTCCCCGACTTCCCTTTGGGCTGGGATTCTATTGAGTCATTACAGGAGGCTGCACTGGAGGACGATGCGAATGAAAATAACTGGAGCCGACCCAAAAAAGGGAGTGCAAAGGGGATTTCGCACAGAGAAAACTCGGCATAAGAAAGGCCAGAAACCGGAAATGGAGTTCCTTGCTCGGCCCGCCAAAGTCGTGAGACTTTGGCGTGATTAAAGCGTCGGGCGAAAGTTTCTAAGAGTTGGAAAATAAGGCAGAGCTACACTGATGGTGAGGATAGCCCATGACAGAGCTCCCACCTGCCAGGATGCTTCTAGAAGTTTCAGGCTCCTTCTAGAAGGTTCTGTCTCCTTCTAGAAGGTTCTGCTTCATGAGCCACGGCCCAGTGCATTCTATGGCTGAACATGACCCTCCTTGGGGGCCATTTCTAAGAGTTGGAAAATAAGGCAGAGCACAATGATGGTGAAGAAAGTCCATGATAGAGATCTCAGCTGTTCACACCAGACTTCTAGAAGATTCTGCTTCATGAGCCAGGGCTCTACGCATCCTCTGGCTGAACATGACCCTCCTTGAGGGCGATTTCTAAGAGTTGGAAAGTTAGGCAGAGAACACTGACCGTGAGGAAAGTCCATGACTTTCCTGTCAGGCTCCTTCTAGAAGGTTCAGGCTCCTCCTAGAAGGTTCTGCTTCATGAGCCGGGGCATGTAGCTGAATATCCTCTGTCTGAACATGACCCTCCTTGAGGATGATTTCTAAGAGTTGGAAAATAAGAGCTACACTGATGGTGAGGAAAGCCCATGACAGAGCTCCCAGCTGCCAGGCTTCTTCTAGAAGTTTTGGGATCCTTCTAGAAGGTTCTGCCTCCTTCTAGAAGGTTCTGCTTCATGAGTCACGGCCCAATGCATTCTATGGCTGAACATGACCCTCCTTGGGGGCCATTTCTAAGAGTTGGAAAATAAGACCGAGCACAATGATGGTGAAGAAAGTCCATGACAGAGCTCCCACCTGCCAGGCTCCTTCTAGGAGGTTCTGCCTCCTTTTAGAAGGTTCTGCTTCATGAGCCAGGGCCCAACACATCCTCTGGCTGAGCACGTCCCTCCTGGGAGGAAAGAGCAGAAAAGCAGAAATGGGGGTACCTAGTTACACAATGGGGGGGGCTTCAGGCGTCACCGGAAAGTGGCACCCCTGGGAGAGGAGGGAGGAGGAAAGGAGGAACAGGAAGTCTCTCGAAAATCACGGAAACCCTAGAGCACGTCTTGCCCTTAGTTTCCAGATGCTCCCCAGGACCCCTGACCCCGGGCAAGCACCACAGCCCTGCCCCGTACTGGGGACACCCCTGCACCCCAGCCAGGATGAGTCATGAACCGGAGCCGGGCGAAGAGGAGATGAAAAAGTCTCCAGGCTTTGGGGTCACACCTCCAGGGCCAGGGCCAGGCATTCGGAGAGATCTTAAGCCATGCAGTGACGGGGCACCCAGCTCTCATCTGGCCCAGTTTGGGGAGCAGGGCGGAACGGGGCTCAGAACCGGGTCCATTCCCTCCCCCTCTCGCTGCATCCCGGACAGAGAGCACCCCCGTCTGCGTGGACAAAAGTTCCCTGTCCCCCCGAACCCTGCAGCCACCCCCCAGGCTTACTGCGAAGCCGCGGCTGGGCCCGGGGGTGGATGTTAGGAATCACTGCAGGGTGTGGCAGGCAGCGAAACAGCAGCTGGTTTGCAGTGCCCATGAGTCTCTCCTCTCGGAAGCTCCCACCGGAGTGCGGCTCCTTCGTGCCTGAGTCCCGGCTTCCCGCCGGCAGAGACGACGAAGATGACGGGTCCCCTGGGGTCCCCTGGGCACAAACGTTTTAATAACCTGCTTTTGAGCTCAGACTGGCCCATCCCGCAGCAGGAGGCGAAAAGGAGGAGGTTCTTGATTTGTGCCTGGCGGAGGGAGGGGGAGGGGAGATGAGGGGGAGAGGGACGAACATGGAAGATGATGAAATGGCAAATAGAATTTTTTTTGGGGGGGTGGTAAATCTGAGGTTCTGGGGCTGGAGCGATAATACAGCAGGGGGAGGGCATTTGCCTTGCATGAGGCTGACCCGAGTTCGATCCCCGGCATCCCATAGGGTCCCCCGAGCACCACCAGGAGTGATTCCTGAGTGCAGAGCCAGGAGTCAGCCCTGAGCACCGCCGGATGGGACCCAAAAAGCAAAATAAATAAATAAATAAATAAATAAACTGAGACTCTGGGGTCAAACATCCAGATTGTATCGACAATGACTTTTTTTTTTTTAATTCTAGAAGTATTCTAGAAGATTCCCACTGGTTCCCACGGTAAGCGATGAACCCCAGGTGAATCTTCATTAGTATCTGACAGCCCGTTTCTTGAACGGCAACCAATGGGTTTTGGCATTTTTCTTTGTCGTTTTTACTTAGGGGCGGGGGGGTGGTGGCTGGTCCCACACTCAGAGCTATGCCTCAGTCTGTGTGCTCAGGTGTCACTCCTGGTGGCGCTCAGGGAATCCGGGTTTGACCAGATTGCGCTCAGCCACGTGCAAGGCCAACGCCTTAACCCTGTTCCCGTCACCCACTGTGGGTTTTTGAGCTGGGCCGGTCCCGCCAGAGTCACGTTTGAGCAGAATTTAGCTTCCAAAGCTCTGAACAATGGGTTCCCTTGGATCTGATGTCAGGGGTCTGAGTGCCCCCAAATCATACTATTTTTTTCTCTAACTCAGCAAAGTCCCCCACCACGCCTGCACAGCTGTTCCTTGCCATCACCCACCAGGTCACCTGTGGAAGATTCTCCCCGCCCAGGACCAGAATCTCCGGGAACAGATGGGCAGAGGGGTGCCCGCAGCGGGGGGGCGGGGGGTTAGGCAGAGAGCAGGGCGCCCGCATTCAGCCCCCCAACCCCCGCGTGGAAACGGGCTCTTCCCCCAGACAGCGAGCTCCAAAGACCCGCTTGGAAATTTCCCGCGCGCGATCCCGAGAAAAAATATAGCCGCGCACATCCAGTGCATAAAACTCCAGTCTGTTTCCCCTCTAATTGGTAATAAATGTAAATGTTTAGTTATGCCTGACTAGGGAGCGATGAACAACACATCTGCCTGGGCTGTCTCGGCAGTTTCGAGAGGACTGTTCGTGCAGCCGTCTGCAGCCCCCCTGAGGGAAGAGACGGGGGGACGTGGCGGAGGCAGGGAGAGAGGGCCAGACGGTGACCAGGTATCTCCAGAGCCTGCGAGAGGAAGGGGGTGCATGGATTTTTTTTTTGGGGGGTCACACCTGGCGATGCACAGGGGTCACTCCTGGCTCTGCACTCAAGAATTACTCCTGGCGGTGCTCAGGGGACCCTATGGGATGCTGGGAATCGAACCCGGGTCGGCCGCGTGCAAGGCCAACGCCCTCCCTGCTGTGCTATCGCTCCAGCCCCCAGATGCATGGATTTGAGAAGGTGAGGACCCGCCTTCCCGTGCCCGGTTCCCAGCAGCTAAGGGGATGCATCAGCTGCAACGGAAAGTAGGAAAATGCAGGCGGGGGCGGGGGTGTCTGGCCTGCAGCCAATCTGAACTGGCTCTGACTGCTGGTGGGTCCCCCGAGAGCCACCCGGAGCCAGTAAGGACATGTCACCGCCACCACCAGGGAGGCTAGGGTGAGCCCCTCGCTTCAGGGCCTGGACTCGGAGGTTGAACCGCTGGCCCCCCACTCCCCATCCCTGCTGAGAATGAACCGCGGGGCCCACAAAAGTCCTCAGCAACATTTGGAAAGCCCCCCCCTTGCCTCAGCCCCTCTTTGCTACAAAGAGAAGACAAATGCTGGAGTCTGAGCTTAAGGCTGGCCAAAAGAGGGACCCCCTCCAGTGAAACCAGGACCCCCTGCCCAGACACAGGCACCCCGAAGGATCCCAGGCCCCCAGCCCCTGGCAGAGCCCTGCAAGACCTCAGCGGGGGCGGGTAGAGCACATTTGGGGGTCACCGCTCTCTGTGCAACCCCTGGCCTTGGACCCCGGAGCTGGGGCCAAAGGTAACCAAGGCATCTCCCACTCCGACGGACGTCAGGCTGGTGCGGGGTGCACAGAGACTTAGAATAATGACTGGGGGGTATCAGCAGCACCACAGAGGACAGGGGGCGTCGGGGTGAGGCTCAGGGTGCAGAGGGCCCCCCCCCCCCCCGAGAAGCCTTGGGGTTGAAGGTTGGCTGAAGAGAGGAAGGGGAGTGCAGGGGGAGGGGGAGGGAAAACGTCAGGGGCAGGGAGGGTAGACATGGGGGCCACTTGGGTAATTGGGTTTCCTGTGCCAAACAGGAAGTGGTGGGGGGAGAGTCAGCGCCAAACAGGAAGCGGTGGGGAAGAGTTAGTGCCAAATAGGAAGTGGAGGGAGTTAGTGCCGAACAGGAAGTGGGGGGAGTCAGTGCTGAACAGAAGGGGTGGCGGGAGAATTAGTGCCAAAAAGGAAGGGGGGGAGTTAATGTCAGACAGGAAGTGGTGGGGAAGAGTTTGTGCCACATAAGAAGTGGTGGGGGAAGAGTTAGTGCCAAACAGGAAGTGGGGGAAGAGTTAGTGACAAACAGGAAATGGTTTGGGAAGAGCTAGTGTCAAATAGGAAGTGTGGGGAGAGTTAGTGCCGAATAGGAAGTGGGGGGGGAGTTAGTGTTGAACAGGAAGTGGTGGGGAAGAGTTAGTGCCAAATAGGAAGTGGTGGGGGGAGAGTTAGTGCCAAACAGGAAGTGGGGGAAGAGTTAGTGACAAACAGGAAATGGTTCGGGAAGAGCTAGTGTCAAATAGGAAGTGTCGGGAGAGTTAGTGCCAAACAGGAAGGGGGGAATGAGTTAGTGCCAAACAGGAAATGGTGGGGAAGGAGCTACTTGGGGTTGAAGGTTGGCTCTGCACTCAGGAAGTGGGGGGAGAGTTAGTGCCAAACAGGAAGTGGGGGGAAGAGTTAGCGCCAAGCAGGAAGTGGTGGGGGAAGAGTTAGTGCCAAACAGGAAGTGTTGGGGGAAGAGTTAGTGCCAAACAGGAATTGGGGGGAAGAGTTAGCGCCAAGCAGGAAGTGGTGGGGGAAGAGTTAGTGCCAAACAGTGGTGGGAGAAGAGCGAGTTGGAGGGAGGGCAGGGTTAAGGGCAAGACCTCCTGGGCAGCCTGTGACCTTATTAGGCTCTAGAAGTTTCCTCTGGCCATTAGGCTTAGGAGGGGATTCGGGCTGTTGCAGAGCCCCGGGGTGCAGAGGACAGTGGCTGGAAGCAGGAGGCCGGCAGAGACGAGACAGATGACGCCAGAAACACCGGGTGTCAGAAACGGCAGCGGGTGCTGAGGGGCTGAGTGGGGAGGGAAGGAGGGCGGGAAAGGCAGCATCGAGGACGTTTAGCCCCTAGTAGGGGCTGCCATGATAAAAGACAGGGACAGATGGGGCAAAGAGGCAGTAGACGACAGGATGAAGAGAAATGACCCCTCCGTCACTCACTCACACACACACACACACACACACACACACACACACACACACAAGCACGCACACACACGCACGCACACACCACCCGATTCCCCATTTCATTTCCATACTGGGGGACCTTGGCATGGAGAGGGAAGGGAAGGAAAAGCTTCATTTGGGGCCCCTGAGGAGGGGGAGGTGCCCAGGGGACAGCTGGGTCTTGGATGCACAAGTTGGAGGGTCTGAGAGATTCAGGGCTGACAGAGACGCTCTCGTGGGGTCTCTCTCCCTTTTTTTTTTTTTTGCTTTTTGGGTCCCACCCGGCGATACTCAGGGCTGACTCCTGGCTCTGCACTCAGGAATCACTCCTGGCAGTGCTCGGGGGACCCTAGGGGATGCCGGGGATCGAACCAGGGTAGCTGCATGTAAGGCAAGCCCCTTACTCACTCTAATATCTCTATGGCCCTATAATAATAATAATAAATATAATAAGTATAATATATATTCTATTTTTGGGTCACACCCGGCGATGCTCAGGGCTGACTCCTGTCTCTGCACTCAGGAATCACTCCTGGCGGTGCTCGGGGGGACCCTATGGGATGCCGGGGATCGAACCTGGGTCGGCCGCATGCAAGGCCAACGCCCTCCCCGCTGTGCTATCGCTCCAGCCCTTCTCGTGGGGTTCTCTCTCAGGTCCGAGCTTGGTCTGAGGAGAACCATTCATTCAAGGGCAGGACGACTCAAGTGCATCCTCTCGGATTTTTCTCTGCCTCAGGTTCCCTATTATCATAAACCACTTCAGACCGAGCCAGGCGTTGGCTGCTAATCCCGGCCCGAACGCGGCGTGCGCGTCTCCACGCGCTATTTTTGGTGACATTCTGTTTATTTTTAGCCCCCATTGAAATTCACTTCGGAGCATCTTGGATTGCATCCAGGGGAGGGCGACTCGGAGAGTGAAGTGTCTGGGGGGAAAAAAAAAAGCACCCGAGGAGGTACACACACGTGCTGGGTTTCGCCCAGAACACACGCGCCCTGGCATCCGTGACAAAGCTTCCTCTGGAAGCTTCGAGACTCGCCAGCCAGAAGAAACCAGGAAGCTGACAGTGCTAGGTCCAGAGCCAGGAGTGGGAGCATGAGCAGAGAGGGTCCACTCTGACCCCAGTGAGGAATGTCGGGGAGCCCCCCTGGGCAGACCGTGCCCTGAACACGGAGACGCAACGAGGAGCCAAATCGAGTCCTGGTTTTCCTGAAAGGGAGAACCCAGAAACCAACAAGAAACAAGATCAATAAATGAAGGGTGGCAAGGGAGAGAGGGAGAGGGGGAGAGAGAGAGAAAAAGAGAGAGAGAGAGAGGAAGAGACAGAGACAAAGAGAGAGGGAGGAGAGATAGAGGGAGGAGAGAGAGGGAGGGGAGAAAGAGGGAGAGAGAGGAGAGGGAGAGGGAGAGTGGGAGACAGAGGGAAAGAGAGAGGGAGAGAGATGGAGAGAGGGAGAGAGAGGGAGAGAGAGGGAGAGGGAGAGAGAGACAGAGAGGGACAGAGAAGGAGAGAGAGGGAGAGAGAGGGATAAAGAGGGAGAGAGGGATAGAGGGGGAGAAAGTGGGAGAGAAGGAGAGAGGGAGAGGGAGGGAGAGGGAGAGAGAGGGAGAAAGAGAGGGACAGAGAGGGAGAGAGAGGGAGGGAGAGGAGAGAAGGAGGGGAGAAAAAGGGAGAGAGGGAGAGAGGGGTAGAGAGGGAGAGAGTGGAAGAGAGCGAGAGGGAGAGGAAAGAGAGGGGAAAGAGAGGGAGAGAGAGGGAGAGTGGGAGAGAGAGGGAGAGAGAGGGAGGAGAGACAGGGAGAGAGGGATAGAGAGGGAGAGGGAGAGAGAGGGAGAGAGAGAGGGAGAAAGAGAGGGACAGGGAGAGAGAGGGAGGGAGAGGAGAGAGAAGGAGGGGAGAAAAAGGGAGAGAGGGAGGAGAGAGAGGGAGAGAGAGGGATAGAGAAGGAGAGAGTGGGAGAGAGCGAGAGGGAGAGGAAAGAGGGGAAAGAGAGAGAGGGAGAGAGAGGGGGAGGAGAGAGGGAGAGAGAGGGGTAGAGAGGGAGAGAGTGGGAGAGTGAGAGAGGGAGAGAGAGAGGAGAGAAGAAGAGTGAGGGAGAGAGGGAGAGGGAGGGGAGAGAGGGAGGAGGGAGAGGGAGAGAGAGCGAGAGGGAGAGAGGAAGAGAAGAGCGAGGGAGAGAGAGAGGTAGGGGAGAGAGAGAGGAGAGAGGGATAGAGAAGGAGAGAGAGGGAGAGAGAGAAGGAGGGAGAGGGAGAGAGAGGGAGAGAAGAAGAACGAGGGAGAGAGGAAGAGAGGGAGGGAAAGTGAGAGGAAGAGAGAGGGGGAGGAGAGAGAGGAGGAGAGAGGGGAAGAGAGGGAGGGGAGACCGTCCACGGGGAGGCCGGGCGAGGAAGAACTCATCCAATCACAGCCACTGAGGAACCTGAGGCTCAGAAGAACAGGGTGACAGTGACTGTGCCGCTGAGCGTCCCAGGAAGCTGGCCTGAGTGGCTGCAGCCAGGGCGGACAGAGCAGTGAGAAGGGAGCAAGGAACAACACCCACGACCGGAATCAGTGATGCTCCCTTCGGAGCCAGGACACACCTGGGCGGTGAAGAGAGAACCCTCAGCCCCGGGCTTGGGGGGATTCAGGTGACGGGAGAATTTAGAGTGTCTGGGGCGGGGGCTGGGGGTGGGAGCACTGTGGGGAGAGTACTCGCCTTGCGGCGTCAGACCTGGTCCCCCCAGCACCGCCAGGAGGAATTACTGAGAGCAGGGCTGGAGTCAGCAATTGGGGCGTGACCCAGGAAGCCAAAATCAATCAATAAATAATTGCATCACTGTCGCACTGTCGTCCCGTTGCTCATCGATGTGCTCTAGCTGGCGCCAGTCATGTCTCCACGGTGAGACTTGTTGTGACTGTGTTTGGCATCTCTAATACACCATGGGGAGCTTGCCAGGCTCTGCCGTGCAGGCGGGATCCTCTCGGTAGCTTGCCGGGCTCTCCGAGGGGGGCGGAGGAATCGAACCCGGGTCGGCCTCGTGCAAGGCAAACGGCCTCCCCGCTGTGCTATCGCTCCAGCCCCCACCTCCTGTTTTCCTCTTTTCTTTGTTTTTTGCTTTTTGGGTCCCACCTGGCGATGCTCAGGGCTGACTCCCAGCTCTGCACTCAGGAATCACTCCCGGCGGTGCTCAGAGGACCCTATGGGATGCCGGGGATCAAACCCGGGTCGGCCGAGTGCCAGGCCAACGCCCTCCCCGCTGTGCTATCGCTCCAGTCCCTTGCAGGTATTCTTGCTGTCCTTGCAGCAATCCACCCCTGGGCTTGGATTCGGATCCTACACTGCTGTCTGGCCCCACTATCACCACTGGCTTCCCGGCGGCCCTGTCCATCGTTACAGCCACCAACCCTGTCCAGGACTGAGATTCCACCTTGTGCTGCCTCTGGCCGGGGTAACTCATGGCCCCTGAGCCTTGCATGACCCTTATGGGGGTCAGGTCCAATGAGATGCAGCCCCTGGACAAACCCTCACTCTAAGGAAGGAAGCTATCCATGGCCGGGCGGGAAGGGGGGGAGAGGTAGAGAGGACCCTTGGGGGGTCTCTGTATTACCCAAGACACTGAGTATCTTGGGGCTGGAGCAATAGCACAGTGGGGAGGGCGTTAGCCTTGCACGCGGCCGACTGGGGTTCAATTCCCAGCACCCCCTAGGGTCCCCTGAGCACCGCCAGGAGTGATTCCTGAGTGTATGAGCCAGGAGTCGGCCCTGAGCATCACCGGGTGGGACCCAGAAAGCAAAGAGAGTGGCTGGAGTGAGAGCACAGCGGGGAGGGCGTTTGCTTTGCACGCAGCCAACCCGGGTTCGATTCCCAGCATCCCCTAGGGTCCCCCGAGCACCGCCAGGAGTGATTCCTGAGTGCAGAGCCAGGAGGAACCCCTGTGCATCGCCGGGTGGGACCCAAAAAGCATAAAAAACCAAAACAAAAAGAAAAAGACACTGTCTCTTCTAATACGAGGCAGAAAGCGGAAGGCTGAGGCCTTCGCGGGGAAATCACTGTGCAAGGTCTCATGAAATGAAATAAAATTGCATTCCTCCCCACCCCTAGCGTTCGCCTATTTTCATCCTCAAATGCTGTTTTTAGATTTCTCTCCTCTGGTTTGTTTGGGGTTGAGGAAGCTCTTTTTTAAAAAAATAAATAAAAGAAAAAATTATGTTTATTTATTTATTTATTTTTGCTGACAGGATGTTTTGCTGGAGGCGAGCATATTGCTACACAGGCACAATTCCAAGCGACGAGTTTCTACATCGGCATGTTGGGCGTCTTCCTGACAATGCCGCTGACCTCCTCAACGTCCCTCACGGACAGCGGGCACTTGGGAGGGAACTCCCGAGTCAAACAGGCGCCTCTGCCAAGGGGTTCCTGGGGCTCCGGGGGCAGCTTGGTGGCACGGAGCCTGGCAAACACAAGGCTGCAGGGCCGGAGCGATAGCACAGCGGGGAGGGCGTTGGCCTTGCATGTGGTTGACCCGGGTTCGATCCCCGGCATCCCATAGGGTCCCCCGAGCACTGCCAGGAGTGAGTCCTGAGTGCAGAGTCAGGCGTCAGCCCTGAGCATTGCTGGGCGGGACCCAAAAATAGAATATATATTATATTTATTATATTTATTATTATTATTATTATTATTATTATTATAGGGCCAGAGAGATAGTAGAGTGAGGAAGGGGTTTGCCTTACATGCAGCTACCCAGGTTCGATCCCCGGCATCCCCTAGGGTCCCCCGAGCACCACCAGGAGTGAGTCCTGAGTGCAGAGCCAGGAGTCAGCCCTGAGCATCGCCGGGTGGGACCCAAAAAGCAAAATAACAAAAATTAAAAAAAAAAATCCTGGAATGCTGCAAGTTTTTACCCCTGGGGCCACCGACATGCCCTTATTCTACCCCAATGACCCTGAGAGTGAGTGGTCTCTGATACACAGCTTTCGTGTGGCACGTGGCCCCACCCGTCCATGGATGAACGAAGACAATGAATGAAAGGGCTCTTCCCGCTGAAACAAATGGCAGTGCAGGGCTGCACACAGGTAAAGGAACGCTTTTTTTTTTTTTTTTTTTTTGCTTTTTGGGTCACACCTGGCGATGCTCAGGGCTGACTCCCGGCTCTGCACTCAGGAATCACTCCTGGCGGTGCTCGGGGGACCCTATGGGATGCTGGGAATCGAACCCGGGTTGCTCCAGCCCTAAGGGAACGCTTTCGGCACACCCCACGGGCCGTTTCCTTGCTCCCCCCACCTGCCGTTGTTCCCACGTCCACTGGCCGATTCCCCGTTTCGAGCCAGAATGTGGACGAGAAACGGAACGTGAAGGCCTTGGCGGCCCCCACACTATCCCCCCCACCTCGGCCGGCCTAATCACCGCTGTCGGCTCTGCTGGCATGCACGTCGGGAGGGGGCCCGTTAGCCGGCCTGTCCCCCCTCCTCCCGGGTCCCGGCCGACGGCACCGCGGGGACAGATGGGGAAGGACGCACAGGGGAGCTTGTTGGGTCGAACCTGAGTTTCACACCTGCAAGCAAGCACTGGGCCACCTTCCGGCCCCCCGAGACCCAACTCGACATTCTGTATGTTCCGTGGACCATCCGCATCGTCACGAAATTCCTCCTGAAAGTCCCCCCCCCCCGGCTCCCCTGCAAAGATGCCCCCCGCGCCCGCCCAGATAGCCGGCTCGCCCGTTTGGGGGGGGGTTGCTACTTTCTCCCCCAAGTGTGTCTGCAGGGGCGGCTCGGTAGGGAGGCCGGGGACTCTGAGCGTCTGGGATAAGCAGGTGGAGCGACGGGGGCCACGCGACACGCCTGCCTTTCTTCCCGGGGCTGCAGAGGGAATGATCTAAGAGTAATTGAATTCATTTCCTGCGGTTGCCGCGACATACTTCCCTGACAGCGGGCAGCGGCGGCCAGTCCGAGGGGGGGGGGCGAGGGGGGGAAATGAAGTGGAAGTCTCAGAAATCATGTTCTTTACATGAGAATAGATCGGGGCGGGGGGCGGGGGTGGGGGGCCTCGGGGGCACTGGAAATAGCCTCGGGAGTGAGAGACAGTGAACAGAGAGCCAGAGGGAAGTGGAAGATGCGAGGGAGGCAAGAGAAGAGACAGGGCTGGGAATGGGGGAGATACAAGGAGGGCGGTGGGAGGGCGGGTACCAGCCGCTCACCCCTCAGGCAAAAATCCATCCCCCCCCTCCAGAGAGCATTTCAACTGGCACCAGCGGAGCCAAGACCCACTTTTCCCATCATCTACTTGGCCTGCCAGAAATATCCATTTTCTGAAGGAGGAAGAGAGAGAGGGATGGATTGAGAGAGAGAGAGAGAGGGATGGATGGATGGATTGAGAGCGAGGGAGAGTGAGAGTGAGAAATGGATTGAGAGAGAGGGAGAGAAAGGGATGGATTGAGAGAGAGAGGGATGGATTGAGAGAGAGGGATGAATTGAGCGAGAGAGGGATGGATGGATCTAGAGAGGGAGAGAGAGAAAGGGATGAATTGAGAGAGAGAGGGATGGATTGAGAGAGAGGGATGAATTGAGAGAGAGAGGGATGGATGAATCTAGAGAGAGGGAGAGAGAAATGGATTGAGAGAGGGATGGATTGAGAGAGAGGGGCGGATTGAGGGAGAGAGGGCTGGATTGAGAGAGGAATAGATCGAGAGAGGGAGAGAGAGAAAGGGATGGATTGAGAGAGAGGGAGAGAGGGATGATGGATCGAGAGAGAGGGACACAGAGAGGGATGGATTGAGAGAGGGCTGGATTGAGAGAGGGCTGGATTGAGAGAGAGAGGGATGGATGGATGGATCAAGAGAGAGGGAGAGAAAGGGCTGGATTGAGAGGGAGAGAGAGATGGATCGAGAGAGAGAGAGAAAGGGATGGATCGAGAGAGAGGAAGAGAGGGATGGATTGAGAGAGAGGGAGAGAGAGAGGGATGGATGGATCGAGAGAGAGGAGGAGGAGGGGACAGAGAGAGGGAGACAGGGAGAGAGCGTTGCCCCCAGACCTAAAACCAACGCATGCCTATTATATAAAACTAAGTAGAGAACAGTATAATGAATATGCCCCCTACCTCCCCACACACACCTCTGCAAGCAAAATTAGCATTTTAGATGCTGATTTTATCCTTTCTATGTGAGATGTGCACCTCCTCTTAGGATAAAGGCACACACACACACACACACACACACACATACACTCGCGCGCCTCCACGTGTGGGCCCCGGAATTCACTGCTGCAATATCGGGGACCACCAGGGGCCCCTAGAACGTGCTGATGGGACCATGGAGCCAGACTGAAACCAAGTGGGGTGAGAGCCAGGCGAGCACCCTGAAGTTTCGGTCATACAATGATCCAACACCCATCCCTGTTCACCAGGGCACATTCCTGGAACTGTTGCAGGGACCCGCGGAGTTCCTCCCTCCCTCCCTCCCTCCGTCCCTCTCTCCCTTCCTTCCTTCCTCCCTTCCTCCCTTCCTTTCTTCCTTCCACTTTTTGGGTCACACTTGGCAATGCACAGAGGTTCCTCCTGGCTCTGCACTCAGGAATCACTCCTGGTGGTGCTCAGGGAGAGGCCAGAGGCAACCCTGTGGGATGCCGGGGATCGAACCCGGGTTGGCTGCGTGCCAGGCCAACGCCCTCCCCGCTGTGCTATCGCTCCGGCCCCTGAGTGGGGACTTTAAAGAAATGAGGTAGTGCTTCTGTTTCCACTGCTCACGAGTGCCACGGCTGGCCCGTGGCAGGCTCCTGGGTGAGGTAGCGCCACCCCCCTCCCTCTGGCCTCTCCTCCAGTTCCCTCTCAAGTCGGGCCCCCGTCTTCGTTCTCGGCCTAAATCCCTGGCACAGTCTTTAATCATTTCATTCCGTCGGCTAGCAAGGGGGCTGTGTTCCATTAGTTCCGACTGGGCAAATATCATCTATTTTCATCACCATTTGTCCCGAGACTGGGGGACAATGGACAGAGCATAGTAAGTGCTCAATAAATATTTATAGAAGACAACAGCGGTGACGTCTGGCGCGTGTTTGTCGGACGTCTCCCCGTTGGCACAGCCAATGGCCTCTCTCAATTATTGTTCTCCTTCTCTCACGCCTCGGCCCTTGTTCTAACAAAGGCATCATTTTTATTTTTCAATCACTCTCGGAGAGTTGAATGTTTACTTGGGGATGGGCCACGCGACACATGTCACGATGCTGAGATACGGAGCCAATTCTCCCCAGCACCGCGCCATGATTTCTCTCCACCCCTCTACTCCAAGACGACAACGGGCAACGGCTCCCCATCACGGGTCTTCGGGACTGTGGAACCCTAAGTATAATCCGGACAATGTTGATTGGTTCCTTATAGAATTTTGTCTGGACCAGAGCAATGTAGTACAGCGGGGAGGGCGTTTGCCTTGCACACAGTCAACCCGGGTTTGATCCCCGGCATCCCATTGGGTCCCCCGAGCACCACCAGGAGTGATTCCTGAGTGCAGAGCCAGGAGTCAGCCCTGAGCATCGCCGGGTCTGACCCAAAAAGCAAAAAAAAAAAAAAAAAAAAAAAAAAAAAACCTCAAAATCTGCATTTTGATCTTGGCCTGACTAGGTTGGAGAATGTTTGCAACAAAACTTCTGCAGTAGAATTGATGGGTATTCATTTCCTCACCCTGGGTGAAAATGTTTTGAATAACTGTTGGGTAAAAAAAAAATTTGCGCACACACCCCCAAACCTCTTATCTCTCTCCCTTTTTCCTCTCACAGTCATCAACATTCTAGCCATGACTTCACTGTTTACTAGTATTTACTGCTGAAGAAAGCAAACCATTAAGACCATACCCGTGAGGTATTAATGCCTTGATCAATCAGCTCTTCCTTCCTTCCTTTTCTGGGGTTCCCCTTACGATTTCCAGCTGCCTCTTCATAACCCAAAACCTCCACCAGCCCATGCTTAGATGCGGGAATCATGGTCTCCACTTTTTTTTTTTTTTTGCTTTTTGCATCACACCTGGTGATGCACAGGGGTTCCTCCTGGCTCTGCACTCAGGAATCACTCCTGGCGGTGCTCAGGGGACCCTATGCGATGCTGGGAATCGAACCCAGGTCGACCGCGTGCAAGGCAAACACCCTCCCCACTGTGTTATCGCTCCAGCCCCAACATGGTCTCCACTTTTAAGTATATAAAAGCGAGTGACTTTGCCCCGTGCCCTGGAAGGTCTTCATTCAAATGCCGCAACGGTTAGCTTTGCCTCTGCAGACGCCCTCCCAATGATCTGGGAAAGCAACCGTCTCCTTGCGACTCCGTGATAACCTTCCTTCTCATTTCTCCCCATCCCTTTCCTCTGCCTGCCCAGGAAGCTTCAAATGACTCCTGGGCTCTGGGTTTCCTTCTCCCTCCATCCCCACCACAAGCTTGATTCTCGTCCTAAGAGTCTCGGGGCAAACCCAAACCCTTCCAGAGGATTCCCCAAATTGTGCTTCACAGCCGTGCACAGTTGACCCTGACTCCAGTTTTGGGTCATGACAGCCATACTCGGCCCTCGGGGACAAGCACATCTTAGGGTGTTGAACCCCCCACTCATGACGTTGTCGTGTGATTGGCCGGGGTGGGAGGTGCTGGTTCTTGCAAGCATGCCCAAATTGGGGAAACCTCCCCCAAACCAATCGAGGGGGGCAGGGGGTGAGCAGAGAAGGAAGAACGGGCCACAGGGGTGGCCAGGAGGGGCCAGGCTCTGTGGGTGAGCCCGCGTGGACACACAGCCTCGTTCCCGAACAATCAACACTGTCCGCACTGTTGTCCCATTGTTCATTGGTTTGCTCGAGCGGGCACCAGTCACGTCTCCATGGTGAGACTTGTTGTGACAGCCCTTAGATGGAATTCCACCCTTGTGGGGGATCTCCCAGCAGCAGGAGGAGACTTTGTCCTTCAGTATTTCCTAGAAGAACCTCCCCGGAAGGAAGAAGGGCTTTGCGTTGTTCACCGTTCACGAGAATGTCCAACCCCACCTTTGGGCATTGCCACCCCAGCCCATCAGGGTCTCTCTATGATGCTGCGAGACTTGAATTAACGGCCACTCATTACGAATCAGCCTGGTGGTCCCGGTTCCTGCCTTCATTCATCCATCGCCATTGGCTGGCTTGGGGGAGGGGGGGCGGAGATGATAATTTGGCTCCAAACACACCAGTGGACCCTTGAGTCACTGCAGGGGGGCTGGTGACCACCCCATGCAGAACAGTTACAGTAGAAACCTGGAAACCCACGGCAGACCAGGAGGAGGGAGGGCTCGGAGAAGACGTCTGGTTGCAAGGCAGACCCCCTGAGGTCTGGTCTCTGGAGGTTTCCCTTTGCCAGAGACCAGAAAGTTCCAGAAATTCCCTGCGCTCAGTCCTTCAAAAGGCTCATAAGGGGCTCGTTCAACGCCCCAAATCTCCCGTTGCTCATCGATTTGCTCGAGCAGGCGCCAGTCACGTCTCCATGGTGAGACTTGTTGTGACTGTGTTTGGCATCTCGAAGACGCCACGGGGAGCTTGCCAGGCTCTGCCGTGCAGGCGGGATCCTCTCGGTAGCTTGCCGGGCTCTCCGAGAGGGGCGGAGGAATCGAACCTGGGTCAGCCTCGTGCAAGGCGAACGCCCTACCGCTGTGCTATGGCTCCAGCCCGCCCCAAATCTACTGGGGCCATTTCTCTCCTCTAACTGCACCCCCTGGCTGTGTTTCTTCACCAGACATTCACCGCGCTTAGCTTGTGGATCCTCATCAATGAATTAAAAATGTACAGAGTTGGGGGGCTGGAGTGAGGGCACAGCGGGGAGGGCATTGGCCTTGCACGCGGCCAACCTGGGTTCAATTCCCAGCATCCCCTAGGGTCCTCTGAGCACTGCCAGGAGTGATTCCTGAGTGCAGAGCCGGGAGTCAGCCCTGAGCATCGCTGGGTGGGACCCAAAAAGCAAAAAAAAAAAATTTTTTTTTTGTCTAGTTTGGGAGCCACCCGGGGCAGTGCTCAGGGCTTACTCCTGACTTTGTGCTCAGGGGACTGAAGCTGGCACTGGGGGTGGAGCCAAGCCGGCCGCGTGCCAGGCCAACGCCTTCACCACTGTACAATCGCTCTGAGCATCCCGGTCTGTGTCTGTGGAAATTAAAACCGGAAGCAATCTATTCTATTCACCCCGGGGAACCCTGTGCCGTCGATCTTCATCCCGGGGCCCCGAGGGATAACTCGGGCTGGCTGTCACCACGGCGAGGGCAAAGAGAGGGGTGAGGAGAACAGAGCTGTGACAGCTTGCCTAGAACTCGGGCTGGCTGGAGGGGAGGAAGGGGAGCCGGGGCCACTAATGCAATCGGCTTAATTGCCTTCATCCAATCGACAAAGCTAACAAAGAGACCTCCCGGCCCCCGCCAGGGCGAATAATTATTTTAAAAGCACGTCCCATGCTGCCGACGCTATTGTTTGGCACAGAGAGTCAAGATTTTATTTACAGAGGGTGGGGGTAGCTTTTTGGGTCAGTCAGTCCCCCTCCCCCTCAGAAATGAATTCTCCTTCCCACAAATCTTCAAGGTGTGTGGGGTGGGGTGGGGGTGGAATTCCAGATGGGGCAGGGACGTGAGAGGCTAGAGAAGATTCTGCTTGCTCGGAAAGTGGGGTATGTGTTTGGGACTGGAGCGAGAGCACAGCGGGGAGGACGTTGGCCTTGCACACAGTCAACCCAGATTCGATCCCTGGCATCCCATAGGGTCCCTGAGCACCACCAGGAGTGATCCCTGAGTGCAGAGTGAGGAGGAACCCCTGAGCATTGCTGGGTGTGACCCAAAAAGCAAATAATAATAATAATAATAATAATAATAATAACAATAATAATAAGTGGGGTGTGCCTTGGTGTAGGGATGTGGGTTTGTCCCTTCCTGTCACCTCTGAATTTGGCCCCTGGAATTATTTTGTTTTCTGTCTGACCTGGTGTATCTACCCAATGCCACATGAAGGGGCGACATCTGACGGTGCCCAGAGGTATTTAACCTGCAGGTGTGTGTGTGTGTGTGTGTGTGTGTGTGTGTGTGTGTGTGTGTAAGAGAGAGAGAGAGAGAGAGAGAGAGAGAGAGAGAGAGAGAGAGAGAGAGAGAGAGATGAAGGATGGGAGAGGAGGAAGAGAAGAGAGAAAGAAAAAAGGAGGAAAAGAAGAGAAGGAGGGAGAGAGGGAAAGATAGAAAGAGCACGGGGGGCTGGAGCAAGAGCACAGCGGGGAGGGTGTTTGCCTGGCACACGGCCGACCTGGGTTCGATCCCCAGCATCCCATAGGGTCCCCCGAGCACCACCAGGAGTGATTCCTGAGTGCAGAGCCAGGAGGAACCCCTGAACATCGCCGGGTGTGACCCAAAAAGAAAAAAAAAGCAAAAAAAAAGATAGAGCAGGCAGGAATGAGGGAGAGAAAGAGGGAGAGAGAGTGGGGGAGGAGAAGGGAGAGGAAGAGGCGACTCCTCTCCAACCGCAGCTCTCACACAGAGTCCCACCCTGGCGTCTGGCCTGGGGACCTGTCAGCCAAGACAGTTATTCAAGGCGATCGCTCTTCCCTCCCGGGCCTCTGTCCTTATCTGCGGCGGCCACCACACAGTGCATCGGCTGCAGAAAGCTGTGCCAACAGTGTCGGAGCTCGTCCTGCGCCTGCGGACATGTTGGGGCACTGTGTTGGGGCCGGTTGGCTTCTCTGGGCCTGGGGACATGTTGGGGCACTGTGTTGGGGCCAGTTGGCTTCGCTGGGCCTGGGGACATGTTGGGGCACTGTGTTGGGGCCGGTTGGCTTCGCTGGGCCTGGGGACATGTTGGGCAGTGTTGGGGCCGGTTGGCTTCGCTGGGCTTGGCACTTCTTAGCCGACACGTGCAAGGGCCCAAACTTGGAGCCGTTTTGGCGGCTCCTCGATGTCTTCAATGTCGGGCGCCCAGATGAGCCCGTGGGGACCGTGCCACAATCCGCGTGGCCCACCTACCTCCCCGATCTCCTCTGGCTGGCCGTGGAACTCACTGGAAACTCTTCTCCCCCTCCCCTCGCCCCCGCCGCCCGCTGCTGCCGGCTAATTTCCCTTCTTGAATTCCCTCAGTCCCTGCGAATGAGCTTTCTGCTGTTTGGGGGGTTTTTCTGACACTTTTCACCAGCTAAATAAAGAATGTTCTGGACACGGTGATTGGCAGCCGCTTTGATGGGTGGAGAAGCTGCATCCCAGAGTCAAATTAGCTCGGGGTGAGTCATAAGTCCAGCGCACACAGCGGTCTCACCCTGCTTCCTGCCGCCCCCCCACCCCGGGCGCCCCCCCTGCCCCACATTCAGACAGAGTGAGTCAAAGATGGAAGCTGCTCAGTGATCGGCCCGAGGTTCACCTGGCATCTGTTTGCTAGTCTCTCTCTCTCTCTCTCTCTCTCTCTCTCTCCCTCTCTCTCTCTCTCACACACACACACACACACATGCACACACACACACACACACACACACACACGCACACACACACACACACACTCAGTGGCAAAGGGAATGAAAGGAAGGAAAGGGCCAGAAGTGGGGCCCGTGGAGGGGGGCTCAGCCCAGCCAGCTTTCAAATGCTTCTGGGGGATCCAGCCCGACCGAGTAATCTCCAGGACCCCCAAAAGAGAGAGAGCGACACGAGAGCCACCCATCCCGACGTGCAGTGTCAGCAGCTGCATCGAGGGACGCCCGGGGAAGAGGTTCCTACCAGAAGAGAAGAAGGGAAGGACGCACTTCGGGAGTTGGGAGCCCAGCTGACTTCCCAGTGGCGAGAAGGGACTTGGAGTAGGGCGGGGGGGGGGGGCACAGGCTGGCAAGAAAAAAAGGAGGAAAAGAAGTGGCCAGGGAGGGGGTCTCAGGATGGTCAACCCCCCGGCAGAGCAGAGAGGCATCTACTCATCGTGTTGAAACGCCCGACGCGGTGCAAATCTGAACATCAGGGTTTAGGAAAATCCCCTCCTGGAGAGATTCTCTTCCTCCCTGGTCCCCCACCCCCACCTCAGCCCCCCCCCCCCCCGCCATGGCTAGAAACACAATTCACATAGGGTGGGGCAGGGGCTCACCCAAGGTCAGCTGGGAATCAGCAGAGATCAACCCGTGGGGCCCAAGTTTCAGGTCCCCAAATGCGGAGAGGCCGAGTTCACTCACGATCATGCAAAAGCAAAGGAACTTGATTGACAGCCCGAGCCAGGGTCCGTCCGAGTCTCACCCGACACAGTGGAGTCTTGACAAGGACCCAAAGAAGTGGTTTATATACTGGTCTATTTTGAGTGACTAGAGCCGTAGCACAGCGGGGAGGGTGTTCGCCTTGCACGCGGCCAACCCGGGTTCGGTTCCTCCGTCCCTCTCGGAGAGCCCGGCAAGCTACAGAGAGGATCCTGCCCGCACGGCAGAGCCTGGCAAGCTCCCCGTGGCGTATTCGAAATGCCAAACACAGTCACAACAAGTCTTGCCATGGAGACGTGACTGGTGCTCGCTCAAGCAAATCGATGAGCAACGGGACGACAGTGCCACAGTGCCAGAGTGCTATTTTTAGCATTGCCCTATTGCAACAGTGGTCAGCAATGAGACGGTAGGTAACCAGTAACGGTCTGGGGTTCTTTCCGAGAAGGGTGTGGCGACCCCTCATGATGGGTCAGATCCACCTGCCCAGTTTCTTTTCTTTTTTTTTTTTTTGCTTTTTGGGTCACACCCGGCGATGCACAGAGGTTCCTCCTGGCTCTGCACTCAGGAATCACTCCTGGCGGTGCTCAGGTGACCCTATGGGATGCTGGGAATCGAACCCGGGTTGGCCGAGTGCAAGGCAAACACCCTCCCCGCTGTGCTCTCGCTCCAGCCCCCCTGCCCAGTTTCTTATCTCTAGGTGAATGACTCAATTGGGAGTTTACCAGAAACTGCACGTCCTGCTTTGGGGAAGGAGAAACTGAGGCCTGGCTGAGACTTGATTTTAGCTGCAGCCTGTCACGGCTTCTGAGGAGCCTGTTTTGGGCCTCACAAACCAAGGCACGAAGATGCCAGACTCGAGACCCGGGAAGGGAGGAGCCGCGTGAATGAAAGAAAAGCAGTCCCATCGGCACCTACTAGCCAATGGAGGCACCTCACCCTCAGGTTCCTGAGAAGATATTTCTGCCACTGTCACTGTCACTGTCATCGTCATCCTGATGCTCATCGATTTGCTCGAGCGGGCACCAGTAACGTCTCCATTGTGAGCCGTGATTTCTGCCATCATTTTTTTTTTTTTGCTTTTTGGGTCCCACCCGGTGATGCTCAGGGGTTCCTCCTGGCTCTGCACTCAGGAATCACTCCTGGCGGTGCTCGGGGGACCCTATGGGATGCCGGGGATCGAACCCGGGTCGGCCGCATGCAAGGCAAACGCCCTCCCCACTGTGCTATGGCTTCAGCCCAATCTGCCATCATTTTTTTTTTTGAGCGGGGGGTTGTTGTACACCCGGTGATGCTCAGGGCTGACTCCTGCCTCTGCACTCAGGAATCCCTCCTGGCGGTGCTCAGGGTGTCAGGGCAAAACTGACGCCAAGACAGGCGGCAGAATTCAGCCAAATCAGCCCAGGTTCAGTTCCTGGAACTGAAACAGTCTCAGTTTCCCAGGAATGAAACAATGAGTAACTAGCCAACCTGACCCCCTGGGAAAGTTCTGGGCCCAATAAAAGGGCTCAGCCAATCACTTTGCTTCAGTTAGAATGCCCCAGAAATCATCTTTTGTTAACCGTAAGGAATGAGTCGCTTAGGTAACCATAAACTGTTACTGGAGATTATTGTTTAACTCCAGTAAGAATAAGGGGACCAGGTCAGTGCCTGACCACTGTGACCCCAGACACTTGCCAAAACACCTTCGTTTGGTAACTAAGGTAGAATTTCCGGAAACAATAAGGCATGGACTGCTTAGGTCATCAAACCCTAGATAAATGGCTTGCTGCCTGAAGTCGGGGTCGCTATCAAGAGACCACTCTGTAAGGGGGATCGTTGACCCCAGTATCACTGTCACACCGTCACTGTCGTCCCGTTGCTCATCGATTTGCTCGAGCGGGCACCAGTCACGTCTCCATGGTGAGACTTGTTGTGACTGTGTTTGGCATCTCGAAGATGCCACGGGGAGCTTGCCAGGCTCTGCCGTGCGGGCGGGATCCTGTCGGCAGCTTGCCGGGCTCTCTGAGAGGGACGGAGGAATTGAACCCGGGTCTGCCACGTGCAAGGCCAACGCCCTCCCCGCCGTGCTATGGCTCCAGCCCTGCCGTCATCTTTTAACTCCGGGCTGGTGTAGCCAGGCTGATATCACACGGGCCTCGCTGGATGGTGTCAAGGAGACGTGGGTCGGGACCGTCCTGGAAACGCGGGGCAGGAAATATTGGGGCGACAATAATCACAGACAGTGAGGAGCAGGGCTGGCGGGTCTCCTGGGCGAGCGGCATGAGACGGCGCTTAATTGATCGCCCCGGGGAGGGAGGGCAGCACGCGGCCACACACGGACCGGGCGAGAGCTCCCGCCGGACCCTCTGTCCATCTCCCGAGGTGCTAAGGCCCAGGGGTCGCTGCTGGACCCACAGGCCACACCGCCTCTCGGGTCCTCCTCATCTTCCCTACGAGCAACTTGACTTTGCGGCCACGCCTGTCGCTCCTTCCCCCCTCTGGGGCTGCCACGGTCCATCCATCAGGTCGAATTAATTCCTCATCTGTAACCCGCTTCCAGCGCCATCCCCAGTATAGACCTTTCTATCACCCCTGCCGCCACCTGCATCCATCCCGGGGGCCATTTCATCCATCTTCCGGACGCTTCCTCCTGCCTCCAAGTCCATCTCCATCAATCCTTCCTTCTTCAAAGCTTCCCCCACGCCCCCCCCCACACACACACCGTGACCTTCCAAAGCCTCTACATGGTGGTACCCTTGGAACGCCAGGATCCCCTGGTACCTACAGGCCAATTCCCAAATGTTTTATAGACTCGCACCTGCCTAAAGCCAGCCAGACAGGGGCGGGAGCAACTACGCAACTACAGATGCCAGGTGAACTTCTGCCTTGTCATTTTTTTGTGGTCCCCTGGACCCTCTCTCTCTCTCTCTCTCTCTCTCTCTCTCTCTCTCTCTCTCTCTCTCTCTCTCTCTCTCTCTCTCTCTTATTGAATCACCATGAGATACAGTTACCAGCCTTCCTGTTTGAGTGTCAGCCATACAGTGATGGAACCCCCATCCCCCCACCAGGGCACATTCCCCACCACCCATGTCCCCAGTATCCCCCCATCCCGCCTTCCCCCTGCCTCCATGGCAGACAATCTCCCCCATACTCTCTCTCTGCTTTGGGGCATCATGGTTTGCAATACAGACACCGAGAGGCCGTCACGTTGGGTCCTTTGTCTACTCTCAGCACACATCTCCCGTCCCGAGCATCCCTCCAACCATCCCTGACTCAGTGACCCCTTCTCCATCCCAGCCGCCTTCTCCCCCAGCTCATAAGGCGGGCTGACAACCATGGGGCAATCTTCCTGGCCCTTGTCTCTACTGTCCTTGGGTGTCAGTCTCATGGTATGTTTTTTTTTTCTTTTTGGGTCCCACCCGGTGATGCACAGGGGTTACTCCTGGTCTGCACTCAGGAATTACTCCTGGCGGTGCTCAGGGGACCATACGGAATGCTGGGATTTGAACCCGGGTCAGCTGCATGCAAGGCCAACGCCCTACCCGCTGTGCTATCGCTCCAGCCCCAAATAAAATAAAATAAAATAAAATAAAATAAAATAAAATAAAATAAAATGCATGAACTGACAACTGCGTGAATAAGGGGACCAAGCCATCCAGGAAGTGGCCAGACGGGGCCACCGGGCCACTGCCAGGACAGGGCCAGGCAACCCCGCCAGGGCATTCTAGAGGCCTGACCTGCGTCCCCGGGGCTGTCCGCTGCCATGTGGCTGTGGTTGCTGGCGCCCCCAAGGCCGGACCCCAGAGAAGACTGACCCCTACTTCCCCGCGCCGTGAGGGACCACAGAAGGCAGAACCCAGTGACAGCTCCAACTTGAACCGCCAATTCCGGCTTCTCCACGGGGGGGCCGGGGGGCACTCCCTGCCTCCCCCCCCCCCGCACAGATGTTCCAGCCGCGAGATCTACCCGACGCCACGGAAATCATCTGGCGTTTCCAGGCCTGCCTGGGGAGAGAGGCTCGTGCGGGCACCGGAGCATGTGGCCAGCACAGAGTGGCTCTGCCAGCGGCAGGGGGGGGGTCGCCGGCTTCTGGAGCACGGCAGGGGGGGTCGCCAGCTTCTGAAGCGGAGCCCGGCCCCGGGAGAGAGTCGCTCAGAGAAACCCAAGAGTCTTTCTGGTTTGTTTTCTGTCTGCTTTGGGCGGTGCTCAGGGCTGACTCCTGGCTCTGTGCTCAGGGCTCGACTCTTGGCGGTGCTCGAGGGACCCTATGGGATGCTGGGGATTGAATCTGGGCCTCGCTGTGTGCAAGGCAAAAAAAACGGCCTCCCTGCTGTGCTGTCGCTCCGGCCCCAAGAGAATCATGGATTTGCATCAACAACATGCAGAGCACCACTGGGAGAGTCTTCGCAAAGAAGGGAGCCACAGGACATCACAGCTGGGAGTGATCACGCGGGATGAGAACTGAGTGTCGAAAGCAGGTAAAGGAGTCTGCATGATAACCTTTCAGCGTCTGTACTGCAGGCCACAGTGCCCAAAAGGACAGAAAGAGAGAGAGAGGGAGAGAAAGGGAGAGGGTGAGAGAGAGGGAGAGAGAGGGAGAGAGAGGGAGGGAGAGAGGGAGGAAGGGAGAGAGGGAGAGAGAGGGGGAGAGGGAGGGATAGAGGGAGAGAATGAGGGGGAGAGAGAGGGAGAGAGAGGGAGGGAGAGAGGGAGGGAGAGAGGGAGGGAGGGAGAGAGGGGGGAGAGGAGGGAGAGAGGGAGGGAGAGAGGGAGGGAGGGAGAGGGAGGGAGAGAGGGAGAAAGAGGGAGAGAGAGGGATAGAGGGAGAGAGTGAGAGGGAGAGAGAGAGGGAGAGAGGGAGGGAGGGAGGGAGGGAGAGAGAGGGAGGGAGAGAGAGGGGGAAGAGGGAGAGAGGGAGAGAGAGGGAGGGAGGGAGAGAGAGAGGGAGAGAGGGAAGAGGGAGAGAGAGGGAGAGAGGAAGAGAGGGAAGAGGGAGAGAGAGGGAGAGAGAGGAAGAGAGGGAAGAGGGAGAGAGAGGGGGAGAGAGGGAGAGAGGGAGACAGAGGGAGACAGAGAGGGAGAGAGGGAGAGAGAGAGGGATAGAAAGTGGGAGAGAGAGGGCGTTGGCCTTGCACCCGGTCGACCCGGGTTCAATTCCCAGCATCCCACAGGGTCCCCCGAGCACCGCCAGGAGTGATTCCTGAGTGCAGAGCCAGGAGTCAGCCCTGAGCATCGCCAGGTGTGACCCTGAAAAGCCAAAACAAGAATAAGACTCCCCTCACGTTTTCAATATTCGGGCAGGGCTCTGGCTGGCCGACCGTGACGCCACCCCGGGGGCTGGGCTGAGTGTGAATCCTCTCTCGTCACTTGCGTTCCGCACGGCCCACGGTTACCATGTGCAGTGACCCGGAGTTCCCACCATCTGTGCCGTAATTACTGGCCATGAGGCACGTGTCACCTGAATCAAACCCGGCTGGCTTGTCTTACTTAGAGGAACAGCATGAACTGGAGGGAAGGTCTGGGATGGTCCAGGCAGCGAGGAACATGGTCCAGGCAGCGAGGAACACGCTTCTAACAGGGAAGGGGATTGTGCTGAACAGGTCCTTGTGTTTGGAATAATTTTTTTTTTTTTTGCTTTTTGGGTCCCACCCGGCGATGCTCAGGGCTGACTCCTGGCTCTGCACTCAGGAATCACTCCTGATGGTGCTCGGGGGGACGCTATGGAATGCCGGGGATCGAACCCAGGTCGGCCGCTTGCAAGGCAAACACCCTCCCCGCTGTGCTATCGCTCCAGTCCCTAAATTTTCATCTTGAGAGAGTCCAAGTGCTTTTCTCACCCGGTGGGTGAGAGGCTGGAGACCCCCCTGGTTTTCAGCTGGTGTCTGCTAGGCAGGGTCACCGGGGAGCCTAGCACCCAGGGCAGTGACGGGGACAGAGGGCGGGAGGCATCTGCTGTCCGTGGAAGGAAGGAACTCAGGGCCTTCCCTGGGTGAGGAGACAGCATGGGCCCGACATTCTCCAGATTGATTTGTCTTGGGGCCACACCCAGCGGTGCTTGGGAACTCCGTGAGGTGCTGGGGGTCGAACCCGGGTCGGCCGCATTCAGGGCAAACGCCCTCCCCGCTGTCCTACTGCTCCGGCCCCAAGGACCTTGGGAGGGTAAAATACCGTTACCCTGGTATTTTTTTTGGGGTCACACCTGGCGATGCACAGGGGTTCCTCCTGGCTTTGCACTCAGGAATTACCCCTGGTGGTACTCAGGGGACCATATGGGATGCTGGGATTCGAACCCGGGTCGGCCGCATGCAAGGCAAACGCCCTCCCCGCTGTGCTATTGCTCCAGCCCCTACCCTGGTATTTTCTTTCCCCATGTCTTTCTGCTCTTGGGAGCTTGCCGGGCTCTCCGAGAGGGATGGAGGAATTGAACCCGGGTCCGCAGTGCTGGGTGGCGAGAGTAAAACCCGCGACACCTTCAACGCTTAGGGCTCCTTCTTCTGCAACAACCATTTGCTTGCAACAAGTGCCAACGGGAGGCCCCTGCAATGCCCAGTTTTACACAAGTGGCATTTGCGTGCGGAACGAGCAGGCACCCGGATCTGTCTGGCGCTACCCTGAGATGTGGTCCATGGGGAACGTGCCCTCTGACTCGGCTTCCCCATCACCCATCACCAGCCCCCCGGGGTTGCCGATCCTGCTAGCCGATGCTTTTAAGCCTGCATGGGACGTCCGATTCCTCTGCTCGTGGCAGGAGTTGGCGATCGACTTCGAGTCTATCTCCCGAGAAGAGGATGCAGAAACAAAAGCTCCAAGGATCTCAAGGCATCAACCGTGAGGTTGAGTTTTTCCCATCTTCACTGGCGCCTGCATGCCTTTAGGGAGAGATTTCAGGCTGACCGGCAGGGAGAAGCTTCTAGCACCTTCCTTGCTCACCTCTCCACCCAACTGCCCCTCCCGGGGCTGGGAGGGTTCCCATCTCCCTCCCTCTCACTGCTCCCCCCGGTTCCGAGTGGCAAATGGGCTAAGACTCACGTATGTTCCCTGGCACGCACGCACGCACGGAGACACTTGGCCAAATTAATTTCCTCCACAAAGAGGCGGCTGGTCAGGGCAGTCTAAATGGGCTCTCCCTGGTTATCGATACAATTTCGTGGCAAGAGCAATTTTCCGAGCTTATTTTCCACTCCATTGAGCCCCATGTTCCCGCAAATGAATAGATCCTTCGGTCCGGCGGTGGCGGGCACAGTTGTACGAGCTTTACGCTTCATTTGGGTAGAGTCCGGGATATTACCAGATGGGAACGGCAGCGAGGGGCCATTTGTCATCGGGAAGCCGGCGGCCCGGACCCTGGAGCCTGACACCGGGGTGGGGACCTCCAGGCACGGGAGAAAGGGGGGCATGTAGCTCCAGCTGGAATGCAACAAGGTGTGAGGAGTCGGGGTGCAGGCTGGAGCGAATGAGACTCTGTAGAACTGGGCCGTTATTGGGTATTCAACGGACGCAAGCATGAGACACATGATCAGAGCCAAAAGGCGGAAAAGTAATTTAAAAAAAAATTTTTTTTTTTTTTTGCTTTTTGGGTCACATCTAGGGATGCTCAGGGGTTACTTTCTGCACTCAGGAATTACTCCTGGTGGTGCTCGGGGATGCGTGGGTTTCGGACCCCAGCTCACTGAGGGCTGCCTGGGAGACGGGTGGCAGAATGTGGGTTTTATTTCGCCCCCTTGGGAGAGGGCTGGGGTGATAGCACAGTGGGGAGGGCGTTTGCCTTGCACGCAGCCAACCCCAGTTCGATTCTTCCACCTTTCTCGAAGAGCCCGGCAAGCTACCGAGAGGATCCTGCCCGCACGGCAGAGCCTGGCAAGCTCCCCGTGGCGTATTCGAGATGCCAAACACAGTCACAACAAGTCCACCATGGAGACGTGACTGGCGCCCGCTCGAGGAAATCGATGATACGGTTTGCAAAAAAAAGGGGGGACACCAAATGCCCCCTTTTCAAAGCTGCCCAAACGAGATCCATCCTTCCTTCCTTCCTTCCTTCCTTCCTTCCTTCCTTCCTTCCTTCCTTCCTTCCTTCCTTCCTTCCTTCCTTCCTTCCTTCCTTCCTTCCTTTCTCTCCTTCTCTCCTTCTTGCTTTCTTGCTTTCTTGCTTTTTTGGGTCACACCTTGGCAATGCACAAGGGTTACTCCTGGCTCTGCACTCAGGAATCACCCCTGGCGGTGCTCAGAGGACTATATGGGATGCTGGGAATCGAACCCGGGTTGGCCGAGTGCAAGGCAAACGCCCTCCCCACTGTGCTATCGCTCCACCCCCCAAGATCCTTTCAAAAGCCCAGTTCTTGGGGTCGAAAGGACAGGACAGTGGGGAAGGCCCTTGCCTTGTGTGCAGCTGACCAGGGTTCGACACTCACCGTGTCCAGTTCTAGCTCTGGATCTGCCAACACTCTCTCCACCCTCGAGTACTTCCAAGTGGCTCCCAGAACCCTGTCCTTCCTGGTAACCTAGCAACACTCTGAATGATAGCAACCCTCGTGATGCAGATCGAACTAGTGAGCCACATGGTATTCGTGGTCACACGACATCTCAGACTCTATAGCACTGAAGGACCAGGCGTGGTATATCACACTGGATGGGATGTAAAGTAGAAGGCACCAATCTCGATCCAGAAAATACTCGCACCCAAAGCTTCATCTGTTAACAACATGTTAATAACTTCTTCTACAAGGTTATTAGAAGAAACTACCTTCACATACTTTCCTCTAAGAAAAAAAAATATATATATTTTTGCTTTTTGGGTCACACCCAGCGGTGCTCAGGGCTGACTCCTGGCTCTGCACTCAGGAATTACTCCTGGCGGTGCTCAGGGGACTGTATGGGATGCTGGGAATCGAACCCGGGTTGGCCGCGTGCAAGGCAACTGCCTTACCCACTGTGCTATTGCTCCAGTCCCTGGAATCATTTTTCTGAAGGTGAAGAAGTGGGTAGCTTTTTCTGATTTGTTGCCTCTTCACTGCTGCCTTTGGCCTGTTCAATTTAATGATCGCCATCGGTATTCATTACCTTCTTTTTCTTCTTTTTTTTCTTTTTTGGGCCACACCCAAAATGCACAGGGGTTACTCTGGCTTATGCACTCAGGAATTACTCCTGGCGGTGCTCAGGGGACTGTATGGGATGCTGGGAATCGAACCCGGGTTGGCTGCGTGCAAGGCAAACGCCCTCCCCGTTGTGCTATCGCTCCAGCCCTACCATCTTTCCTTGTTTTTTTTTTTTATCTCTTTTTTAGGTCCCACCCGGTGATGCACAGGGGTTCCTCCTGGCTCATGCACTCAGGAACTACCCCTGGCGGTGCTCAGGGGACCCTATGGGATGCTGGGAATCGAACTCAGGTTGGCCGCGTGCAAGGCAAACGCCCTCCCCACTGTGCTATGGCTCCAGCCCCCCTACCATCTTTCTTTAGCACTTATGATGCACCAGATATTATTTGACGGCGTCACCTGTTTCAATTCATTCCACTCTCTGGCTCTTCCCTGACAGGAGAGGTGTCGGCCCTCCTCTTTGATGGGCAGCAGCTGGACAAGCTGGACGGGGAAACTTGTCTGAAGCCCTAGAACTATTGGCTCATGTCCTGCCTATGACATTCTATTTCCTCCTCTCTGCTCATTACACCTCCTCTCCAAAGAAGGACGCTTGCAAGGACCAACCCTGGGCTTCCAAGACTGGCTGTGCCCTGCAACTATGGTCCAAGATGCCCCGGAAACAATTGACCCTGTTCCAGACACATGTCACCAGCAGCAAAGAAACCTAATTTTATTAGCACGATGACCTAATCATGGTGCAACTTCTTGGGAGGCGGGCTTTTCCTTCTCTAGCTAATTTCATTATCATCAGAGGTCAGATTCTAGGAGCACCAAGGGGGGAGTCACATTCATTCAGATTTTGTTCTCTCTCTCTCTCTCTTTCTCTCTCTCTCTCTTTACTCTAAGTGAATTTTATGCTTCGATTTTTATTTTCAACAGAGATCCAGAATTATCCGACAATCTGATTTGTTGCCCCACAGATGTCTGATAAAGTGTGTTCTGGTTTTCTGATTATCCGTACCCCCGAGGAACACATTTTTCTCTAGCCAAATATTAACACAACGCAGTTATGTAAACAGCCTTCTAGAACACATCGTGCTTTGGGGATCGTTTCTGTGGGAAGACGGGACAGGGGTTAAGGCATGTGTCTTAATGGGAAGTCAATTAGCATTGGTTCCCAGAACTGCACGGGGTGTTGTAGCAACTCCCCCCACAAGTACCCCTGGGGTGACTCAGATTAGAGAGGGTGGTGGATGAGATTTGTATTTTGGAGCGGTGAACCACACGTGTGGGCTGGAGCGATAGCACAGCGGGTAAGGCGTTTGCCCTGCATGCGGTTGACCCGGGTTCGATTCCTCTGTCCCTCTCGGAGAGCCTGGCAAGCTCCTGAGAGGATCCCGCCCACATGGCAGAGCCTGGCAAGCTCCCCGTGGCGTCTTTGAGATGCCAAACACAGTCACAACAAGTCTCACCATGGAGACGTGACTGGCGCCCGCTCGAGCAAATTGATGAACAACGGGACAACAGTGCTACGACAGTGCAGTGCTACGACAGTTGCACTGTTGTAGCACAGTGCTGCGACACAGTGCTACGACACAGTGCTACAGTGCTATGAGGCACACGTGCAAGTTACTCCTGTGAAGGGGATTCACTCTTGGTGGTGTGGGTGGTCCTGGAGGTTGAACCTGAGCCCCCCTATGTGCCTCGTCTCTCTGAGCTCTCTCTCTGGACCCAAATGAGGATCTTTACCCCAAACCCCAAGAAGCAAGAGGCAACACTTGGCAGAGGAGCATGGACGGCTAGGTCAAGGAGAAACTCCTGGCGGAGACACCTGGCAAGTCAGCTGGGCATCCATCGGCCTGCAGCTGCCACTGGCCGGCCCTGGGTGACCTGTGTGCAAGCGATTGATTTGCTGCTTCTGCCAAGGAGCGGGAAGCAGGTGCTCACACGGGCAGCCAGAGAGCAGAGGCAGGGCAGGGATAAGTCATACTGACGCTTTCCAACGGCATCTGCCCTGACGAAGATGTAAGGCCCAGGTCGATGGAACAAGGCCATCGACCCACCCGGCAACAAAGCCAGCCAAGAAAAGGGGGCCTGGTGGAGAGGGGTCGGAGATTTTTTCTGAAGCTTTGGGGAGCTTGACAGAGTTTGGCTTCCAGGGCCAAGGCTGAAGGAATGTACAAGGCGGCACTGCACTGCTGCACTGGCGTTCCGTTGTTCCTCGATTTGCTCGAGCGGGCGCCAGTCACGTATCCATGGTGAGACTTGTGGTGACTGTGTTTGGCATCTCGAAGACGCCATGGGGAGCTTGCCAGGCTCTGCCATGCGGGTGGGATACTCTCAGTAGCTTGCTGAGAGGGATGGAGGAATCGAACCCGGGTCAGCTGCGTGCAAGGCGAATGCCCTACCCGCTGTGCAATCACTCCAGTCCAAGGTACATTGAATAAAAGGTTTCCTGTCCCTGGCCCCCCGGCCCTTTCCATATTATCAAGGTTGCTTGCTTAAGGGTGGGGAAATTGAAGAGGTTCGTTGAGTTAATATCAAGAATTATGGAAGTACTTAAACCCGGGAAGAGGCCGATAAATACCACTCAGAAGACGAGACGAGATTGTAGCACTGATCCCTGGGGGGCTGTCTGGCCTTCCCTTTTAATTTCCCTCCAGTTGTAATAAGATAACCAAGGTTTCGAAGACAGGCCGTGCGTAATTAAAACGGAGATGATACGACCTTCATGGCTGGGTAATTCAGGTTGCTGAACTGACCTGACCAAAATCGACAGCACCCCCCCCCCCGGCCCCAGACCCAGAGAAAATGACGCCCTCGGCCGGAGAGATAGCACAGCGGGGAGGGCGTTGGCCTTGCACGCGGCCGGCCTGGGTTCGATCCCCGGCATCCCAGAGGGTCCCCCGAGCACTGCCAGGAGTGATTCCTGAGTCCAGTGCCAGGAGGAACCCCTGAGCATCGCTGGGTGTGGCCCCAAAAAAAGCAGAAAGAAAAAGAAAAGGAAAAAAAATGACGCCCTCGGGAGAGATCCTGCTGCCGGCTTGGGGAATGCAGTTATTCCAGTGCTTCTCACTCACTCATTCATTTCATCATGGGTCAACTGTGTGCTGGCTGACGCACTGGGACCTGGGTAAGGAATATTAGACACCCACGTGGCCCTGACTTTCTGGAGGAGAGAGAGCCTGCAGCAGACATTCATCTGTCAAGAAGTTAAACACTGGATGTGGCAGGTCCAAATAAATAAATAAATTTTTCCTAAAGCTTTGGGGAGCTTGACAGAGTTTGGCTTCTGGGCCAAGGCTGAATGAATGTACAAGGCGGCACTGCACTGTTGCACTGTCATTCTGTTGTTCATCGATTTGCTCGAGCGGGCACCAGTCACGTCTCCATGGTGAGACTTGTTGCGACTGTGTTTGGCATCTCGAATACGCCACAGGGAGCTTGCCAGGCTCTGCCGTGCGGGTAGGATACTCTCGGTAGCTTGCTAGGCTCTCCAAGAGGGGTGGAGGAATCTAACTCGGGTCGGCTGTGTGCAAAGTAAACACCCTCCCCGCTATCGCTCCAGCCATACACACACACACACACACACACACACACACACACACACACACACACACACACACAGAGAACTCTGTTCCCTGGAACTGGCCCACTTCCAAAGATGAAGGACGATATACGAGTACCGTATTTCACATAATAGAAAGTCACAGCCAAGCCTGCCCCTTCTCTTTCCCAACCCCCCCCCCCACACACACACACTATGACACAACATTTTCTTGATATTGATTGGGAGGCATCCATTAATCTCCCAAGATGTTAAAATGTGGGGTGTGTATGGGGGGGGGAATGGATTGATCAATTGGTGCCTTTTGAGCAGATTCCTGAAGAGTCCCAGGAGAACTGGGGAAATCTCACGAATTTGTTTAGCTCGTGGGATACAGAGTCAGAGCGTCTTCGACAAGGACGTCAGAAAAGAAAAATGGGGCTGAATCCTTCTGACGGACAAAAGTCCTCTTGAGTCGCCCATGGTACGGGCAGACGCTCCCAGCAAGCGTCTGTCTCGAAACTTAGCATCCCTGCGAGTCCTTGCAAACTCACACAGGGGCGTTTTCAGAACGTTTCCATGGGTGCGTGTGTGTGTGTGTGTGTGTGTGTGTGTGTGTGTGTGTGCACGAGAGAGAGAGAGGGGGGGAGACGTTACTCCACACAGCAGGCAGCCCACAGAAGGAACTCATTACCCCCAAGGGATGGTACAGACGAAAAAAAGCGGTAATTTGGTTCAAAAAAGGATTTGAGATAAATTCGTGGCTGATAGCCCCATAATGGAGTCCATCCCCGCTAGAACTTAAAGACCCTTATTAAATCATCACTTCCGCCTTTTCCTCCCGTGCCAAATAACAGGGGTCCCTCCAGCTTCCCCTAATAGCCCCCATTTTCCAATCCTTCCGTTCGATCTGTCCTCCTTCAAATCGGTGGTCCCCGCTAATGAGGCCCGGCCTCCTGCCTTTCACGTGTCAGCCCCCAGCCACATTATCCCGGGAGCCATCAGGCATAATGGAACACCCCCCCCCCACCACCACTGCCAGTCACAATTAGAGTCTAATGCACATGGTGTTTGGGGACGTGTCATCTCTGAAACTCCTAATAGCCAACATAGAGACTAGGGCGCATTTTCAGTGACGGATGAATGAATGAATGAATGAATGAATGAATGAATGAACGAATGGATAAATGAAGGAGGGAACATGTGATCAGTGGTCCTCTGTCCTCCACGTACAGTTTGTGTCTATGGTGGCAGAAGTAGCACTATCGCACTGTCATCCCGTTGCTCATCGATTTGCTCGAGCGGGCGCCAGTCACGTCTCCATGGTGAGACTTGTTGTGACTGTGTTTGCATCTCGAAGACGCCACGGGGAGCTTGCCAGGCTCTGCTGAGCGGGCGGGATCCTCTCGGTAGCTTGCCGGGCTCTCCGAGAGGGACGGAGAAATCGAACCCGGGTTGGCCGCGTGCAAGGCAAATGCCCTCCCTGCTGTGCTATCTCAGGGATGCAGAGCAGAGAGTTGGGTATCTTGTCAAACAATCTGGGGGTTCAAGCGTACTTATGGCTCCTTTTATGCAGTGCCTGCCGGTGCCACAGGACTCAAGACAAGAGAGAGGATTAGGGAGCCGGGCAGAGGGTTTTTCTGACCTTGTTGTTTCCAGAGAGGGTAGAGACGCATGTTTGTTCTCACGGGAATGATGAACTTAAAACAAAACAAAACAAAACAAAAACACTGCTCTCTGCAAACCAAATATGAAATGCTCCGGGCTCGCACATTCTCGGGTGGAACCACTGGGGACTCGGCCCCCCAAGGCGAGGGCAACAGAGGCGAGAATAAACAAGTGGAAGCAACGAGAAACTTTGTGCAGAAAACGCCCTGCAATGAAGAGGCAACTTCAGGGGCGGAGAGGGAGGGCAGAGGGGAAGGTGTCTGCCTGGCAGGCAGCTGACTCTCTGCATGTGACCCTCTGAACGCCCCCAGGACAGCCCAGAGTGACCGGAGCTGAGGATGACCCCAAACCAAATAAAGCAAAGCCAGAAGATGGGTGAGTTAGTGATGGGAAGATAACTATACCCAGAATAACGCCAACATTTTTTTTTTTTGCTTTTTGGGTCACACCTGGTGATGCTCAGGGGTTCCTCCTGGCTCTGCACTTAGGAATCACTCCTGGCAGTGCTCAGGGGACCCTATGGGATGCTGGGAATCGAACCCGGGTCAACTGCGCTCCAGCCCCAAATGCTGGCATCTTGATAGGAAGCAACTCAGCCACAAGATAGGCTGACAAAGTGTCTTCCCCAAAGAAGACACACGGATGGTCCCCAGACCCCTGAAACAGTGCTCAGCTTCACGCCTCACTAGGGAGATGCAGATCTAAAGCACACAGGATTGGAAATAGTGCCACCAGAAAGGAGGAGGAGGAGGAGGAGGAGGAGGAGGAGGAGGAGGAGGAGGAGGAGGAAGAAATCCTTTAATACTGGGATGCAACTCTAGAACCCAACTCTAGATGAGCAAATAAAGGTGCTGTGCTCACGAGTGTTCATGGAGTACTATTCTGCCGTTAAAAGTGAATTAGTGGAGTACTACTCTGCTGTTAAAAAGAGTGTTCATGGAGTACTATTCTGCCGTTAAAAGTGAATTCGTGGAGTACTACTCTGCTGTTAAAAAGAGAATTCATGGAGTACTACTCTGCTGTTAAAAAGAGAATGTCCCGACTTTGGGGACCACATTTAAGGATGGTGAGATGATCGTGCGGAGTGAGATGAAAGACAATTACTGAGTGGCTTTGCTCCTAGGTGGGATGGGAGTTAGAAAACCAAGTTGCAAGATGCAAAACGAACTCCTGGACTTCAGAGAAAAACCCTGGGGATTTCTGGAGTGGAAGTCAAAGTTGGTGTGGGGGGGATGAGGGGAGGGCTTTGGTTTTTGGTGGTGGGGGTAGGAGGGTCGGGGAACTGCTGAAGTGACAGTTCAACACGTATGACACATGGAATACCCACAACACAGCCCCCTCCCCCTCCCAACCCACCTGCCAACCCTCGAAACGTCACCTGCATGAGAAATCCGTCACAAGGCAAGAAATTCCAGCCCTGTCTTGGCTTGAGCGACAGAATCCTGAAAGTGTCCCCGGGAGAGGGTGGGCGAGGGGGAAGGAACCAACAACAGCTTTCTAGAAGGTGGCGGTGGGGGAGGGGGGGTGGGCATTGAGGGGGTGCAGAGGACACCTGGATATTTCTAGCTTAAAGGGGCCGGGAGCTGTCCAGAGTGTCGCGATTGCCCGCAGGGCTGGAAGCCAGATTGTTAGGGGCTTTGTCCAATGTGACAGGAAGTGAAAAGCCGGAGTGGATAATAGACAGTGGGGGGGCGGGGAGCAGCTGTCAGAGCCTCACGGTCACAGCGAAATCCTCTTAATGAGAGAACACACCTCAGGAGCCAGGACTCCGGTGGCCTGGAGGGAAGGGACCCCCTAAGTCTGAACCTAGATGCCCACAACCCAGGGTGGCGCCCAGCGAAAGGCACCCCAGTGTCATCCTTTAAGACACACGGGGGTCGGGGGAGAAAACCCCAGAGATCATTTTTAAAAGCTTCTTTATTTTGGAAGGTAGGACTGGAGCGATAGCACAGTGGGGAGGGCGTTTGCCGTGTATGCGGCTGACCCGGGTTCGATGCCTCCGTCCCTCTCGGAGAGCCCGGCAAGCTATCGAGAGGATTCCGCCCGCACGGCAGAGCCTGGCAAGCTCCCCGTGGCGTATTCGAGATGCCAAACGCAGTCACAACAAGTCTCACCATGGAGACGTGAGTGGCGCCCACTCGAGCCAATCGATGAGCAACGGGAGGACAGTGTGACAGTGCTAAGGTAGTTCACAATATTTGATTCCATTTAATATCAAACACCAATCCCACCACCATGACGCCTTCCCACCATCATATTTCGGGCGTTTCCATCCCAAACCCCAATCCCCGCCCCAAAGCAGAACCGAAATAATAGAATATTTTCCTCTAAGGTCGGTTGCCTCCTACTTTGAATCCCGTCCAATGTGGTGCAGTGCTCTTGGAGTCTGGGTAGGGCGTGTGCTACGAAGTGTCGCACAGCTGCATTTGCGACCAAGAAAAGGTTCTCTTGGGGCTGGGAGGGGCCTCACCTGCCCGCTCCTGGCACTGCTAACGGAGGCCGTTTCTGCCTCCAACGGGGAGAGGGAATGAGTGAATGAGGTAATGACTGTCACGCAGAATGACTAGGGTGCCTGATCCCAAGTAAATTGACGAGAATTAGTGCTATTTCAGGGGCTGCATCGAGAGCACAGTGGGGAGGGCATTTGCCCTGCACGCGGCAGACCCAGGTTCGATCCCCGGCATCCCATAGGGTCCCCTGAGCACCGCCAGGAGTGATTCCTGAGCGCAGAGCCAGGAGAAACTCCTGTGCATCGCTGGGTGTGACCCAAAAGGGAAAAAAGAGAGAAGAAAAAAAAAAAGGAATCGTTGCTATTTCACACGTGTCGTTGTCAAAGGGGACCCTGAAAAGTTTGCGAATTCACCGACGACTGAAGAAATGAAACAGCGGAGAAAACGGGCAGGTAATTGCTTTTCCCCACCCCCTGATAAATACACTTAGCATCGGTGATATATGAGCTTTACACAAAGGTTTACTCAAGCGATAATAAAAAACAAGAAGTCACCGAATCAATGAAGGCCGCGGGGCTGTAAAATTAAAGGAAGATCTTTAATTGTGCTTGGAAGCTTTCAAGTTCTAAAGGTTATTAAGGCCCAGGCTTCGGTGCCTGCCCTTAAAAAATTAATCTGCTTGTTTCAAGCAGTAACGGGGTGAGCCCCCCTCTCCCCCCCACCCCGCCTCCCCCCTGCTTTCCGGAGATTTTTCTTGCTGGGGAACGTTTCTTCCTTACCACTTGGCCTCCGCCCGCATCAGAGGAGGCCTTAATGAGGTTTCTAGGGAAATAGAGACCAAAACACTTATCCTTTGGATTTAGATCATGCTCCAGTTCGCTTTTGCGGCAGAATCAACCGCGTCCACACTCAGAGACGTGGCCGGCTATTTGACTCGTGTTGGGAAGGGCGGTGCTTTTGACCCGGGCTGGGTTTGAGTGCGTCTCTAGTCTCCGGTTGCCCATGGCGTTCAAAGGCTTGATCTATAAACCTGCCTGGCCCCCGGCCATTAGCGCGGAAGAAGACGGAAAGCTAGTAAATGTTTTCCAAATGAATTAATGGGCGGGTAAGTGGAGTTATCGGCGGCCGAGCTCTCTCTAGACACCGTGATGTAGGATTCTCTCTGAGAGGAGAGGAAAGCGAGGAATTTATTTTCTCCGGTTACTTTGCGGACCCGGCATGCTCCGGCTGTGTCTTCTTAGCGTCACGCTCCAGCCCTGCATCTCTGAGCCTCCTCGTTTATCAATAATCTTCCCCCCCCCCTCTTCAGAATGCCTGGCCCTTCCGGCCCTGAGAAAAACAGCAAGTTCCCCCCTACACCCTAGAGCAAAGACAAATCAAACACCCCCCAGTGTCAGGGCCCGGAGTCAGGCAGAAGGTGGCTGGAATCTGGGGTGCTTCCAGCTTGAGCTTAGTTTGGGGCCACACCTGGCCGTGCTCAAGGCTTACTCCTGGCTCCTCGCTTTGGGGGTGGGGCGGAATTTAAAACAAAAATAAAATTTAAAACAAAACAACACAAAAAACTAGGGGCTGGAGCGATAGCACAGCGGGTAGGGCGTTTGCCTTGCACGCGGCCAACCCGGGTTCGATTCCCAGCATCCCATAGGGTTCCCTGAGCACCGCCAGGGGTGATTCCTGAGTGCAGAGCCAGGAGTGACCCCTGTGCATTGCCGGGTGTGACCTAAAAAGCAAAAAAAAAAAAGACCAAAAAACCAAAAAACAAACAAACAAAAAAAAACCCTACCATTTCCTTGTGGGGATGGAACAAACATTCAGCAGGTTGGGCGGCTGCCTGGCAGTGACCGGCCCGGGGTTCGATCCCCCGCCCCTCAAAGGGTCTCCAGAGCCTCACAGGGCCAGGAGTCAGCCCCGAACAGCACCCAAGATGCGGCCCCCAAACCCTAAATGAAACTCCTCCTTTCCCCCTCACTGTGCTGGGAGAGTGAAAAGAAAACAGGAAAGACCCTCCAGGGTGGGGGGGGCAGCAGCCTGGGAAGCCCGCCTGGCCCGCCCATCTCTGACCCAGGTGGGCAAACTTCAGCCCCCGGGTGGGGGGTGGGGGAAGGAGCCCCCCAACTCCAGACCCTTTTGCCAGCTGGGATTTCTCTGCCTCTCCCTCTCCCTCACTCTCTCATTCTCCCTCCCTCCCTCACTCCCTCTTTCTCTCTCTCCCTCTCTCCTTCCCTCTCTCTCCCTCTCTCCCTGTCTACCTCCCTCTCTCCCTCTCTCCTTCCATCTCTCTCCTTCTCTCCCTCTCTCTCCCTCTCACTTCCTCTCTCTCCTTCCCTCTCTCCTTCCCTCTCTCCCTCCCTCTCCCTCTCTCTCCTTCCTGTCTCTCCCTCCCTCTCCCTCCCTCCCTCTCTCTCCCTCTCTCTTTCCCTCTCTCCTTGCCTCTCGCCTCTCTCTCCCTTTATCCCTCTGTCTCTCCCTCTCTCTCTCCTCCCTCCCTCCGTCTCTCCCTCTCCTTGTTCCCTTTGTCAGAGATTATGCACAGATGGATAAGCAAAGCCCTTAGCCTGACAGCCAAGCTGAGCTCAGCGCTGAAACAGAACAAAGGCCCGAACAACGTTGCTTTCCATGCAAGGGGCGGGGGGGGGGGGGGGGCAGTCGGTTTGGGAAGCCGCTTCTCCCTGCCACTTCCCTCTGGCCCATCTGGGCGGGAGCTGGACCCCCGGCCAGCCGCAGGCTGAGAGGACCCAGGGGGTCCCGGGTAGCGGCCCAGAAGGAAGTAGGAAACAGGGCAGGGGGGCTCAGCGCGCCCAGGAAAGTCTCCCAGCTGCCCGCTGCCCTGACCCGGCGTGGACCACCCCCATCTCCCGAAGGGGTGCGAGGGGGCAGGAAGGGACAGCCTGGGCCCCGTCTCCGCCTCCAGGCTCCCCGCCTTTGCCAACCAACACTCAGGGCCACACCCGGCCCCTAAGGCACTCAAGGGCTGGATGTCCTGGTCCCTTCCATTGATTGATTGATTGATTGATTGAATGATTGATTGCCTTTTGGGCCACACCTGGCGATGCTCAGAGCTGACTCCTGGCTCTGCACTCAGGAATCACTCCCGGCGGTGCTCGGGGGACCCTATGGGATGCCGGGGATCAAACCCGGGTCGGCCGTGAGCAAGGTGTTAATTTTATTTTATTTTCTTGCTTTTTGGGTCCCACCCGGCGATGCTCAGGGCTGACTCCTGGCTCTGCACTCAGGAATCACTCCTGGTGGTGCTCGGGGGACCTTATGGGATGCCGGGGATCGAACCCGGGTCGGCCGCGTGCCAGGCCAACGCCCTCCCCGCTGTGCTCTCGCTCCAGCCTCTTTTCCCCCAGGTCTTAGCTACAACTTTTGGATCCCGGTGAGCCAGTCCAGAGAGGGAGCCTAGAACGGTGTGTGTGTGTGTGTGTGTGTGTGTGTGTGTGTGTGTGTGTGTGTGTGTGTGTGTGTGTGTGTAGACGGCCGTGGGCTGTGGGGAGAAGGACACACAAATGACAGGGCCGGGTGTGTGTGTGTGGGAACATGAACCCCACCATGGCTCGAATAATGACACACCAGTTCAAGGCTGAACTGGAAACACGTTATCCACCCCTCCCCAATGCTGGCTCGACAAGTACCCCCAGGAGAAATGATTTTGGCCTGGGCAGAAAATTAAGGTGACGGGGAGGGTATTGGCCTTGCACGAGGCCGATCCGGGTTCGATTCCCAGCATCCCTTAGGGTCCCCCGAGCACCGCCAGGAGTGATTCCTGAGTGCAGAGCCAGGAGTCAGCCCTGAGCACCGCCGGGTGGGACCCAAAAAGAAAAAAAGAAAGAAAAATTAGGCAGACAACTCATGGTGGGTCAATTTGACTTAAAACAGACGAACACAGGCTCAAAGGCAAATGTTTGGGGACGACCCCCCCCCCCTGCGGCCCCTCCACCCCCCCCCAATATCACTTGACTTTCTTTTTATTTATTTATTTATTTTTTGCTTTTTGGGTCACACCTGGCAATGCACAGGGGTTCCTCCTGGCTCTGCACTCAGGAATCACTCCTGGCAGTGCTCAGGGGACCCTATGGGATGCTGGGAATCGAACCCAGGTTGGCTGCGTGCAAGGCAAATGCCCTCCCCGCTGTGCTGTCGCTCCAGCCCCCGCTGGACTGTTTCTTGTGCTCTCTGTTGCATGCGTCCTTTCTCCCGTGCACGGAACGTTCGCCACACGCCAGGCCCCGGGTGCAAGGGCCGCAGACAGAACGCGGAGGTCTCCCCGGCCCCAGAGCAGTCGCGGGTAAAGGCATCCTAATTGATGGCGAGACAGGAGGTCACCACGGGGGTCACCGTGTCCGGGCGCCCGTATCCCCGAAGGAGGCCTTGGATTAAAATATACGCGTCTATGCACAAAATTAGAATCATTGAAGAAATGCATAATTGGAGTAATTACGGGAGTTAAATGAGAGAGGCGGGTCAGGGATTTTAACAGCCGCGTGATGGATGGGCTCCGTTAATTAGCTCAGGCCTCCACATTACACAGATCCCTTCCACCCGTGGGGGTGGGGGGCCTGTCCTTTGTGGGGGACCCTCCTCTACCTTCTAAGGACAACTGTCTCCCGTCACCGCCTCCTGGGGACAAAGGCCCTGAGGACGTTTCCCAGAAAGGCCTGGCCCCTGCTAAGGCAAGAACGCGGGACCCCTGTGTATGCTGGCCGCCAGCCAGCTGAGGGATTTGGGAAAGCGTCAGACCCCACGGAGGCTGAGAATTAGCCAAGACATCCAGCCGCTTCCTTCAGAGCTGGAAAGGAGACCAATCCCAGGTCCTGCGAACAGCCAGGGACTTGGAAGGATGAAAACACTGTTTTTGTGTCTTTTTTATTTTTCTTTTTGGGTCCCACCCGGCGGTGCTCAGGGCTGACTCCTGGCTCTGCACTCAGGAATCACTCCTGGCGGTGCTCGGGGGACCCTATGGGATGCCGGGGATTGAACCCGGGTTGGCTGCGTGCAAGGCCAACGCCCTCCCCGCTGTGCTATTGCTCCGGCCCTGGGAAATAAGATTCTTTTTTTCCTTCCTAGTGGGCAGAAGCTCTAAGAGAACCAAGTTCTCCTCCTTTTTGCTTATTGTGATTGGCTTTGCAATTAGGGCTCAGTGCAAATTGAGTCAGAGAGAGAGGGACAGACATAGAAAAACCTGCACTCATTCGTGGAATATAAAGTAACAGAATGGGAGACTAACATCCAAGGACAGTCGAGATAAGGGCCAGGAGGATGGCTCCACAGCTTGGAAGCCGGCCTCACGTGCTGGGGGAAAAGGCAGCTGGGATGGAGAAGGGAACACTAAGTGAATGATACTTGGAGGCCTGAAATACATGCGTGCTGAAAGTAGACTATGGACCAAACATGATGGTCATTTACTACCTGTATTGCAAGCTATACTGCAAACCAGCAATGGGTAGGGCATTTGCCTTGCACGCGGCTGACCCAAGTTCGATTCCTCTGTTCCTCTCAGAGAGCCTGGCAAGCTACCGAGAGGATCCCACCCATACGGCAGAGCCTAGCAAGCTCCCCATGGCGTATTCGATATGCCAAACACAGTCACAACAAGTCTCACCGTGGAGACGTGACTGGTGCCCGCTCGAGCAAATCGATGAGCAACGGGATGACAGTGCTACGGTGCGATTGCAAACCATAACAGCCAAAAGGGGAGAGAGAGAGAGAGAGAGAGAGAGAGAGAGAGAGAGAGAGAGAGAGAGAGAGAGAGAGAGAGAGAGAGAGAAGGAATGTGCCACAGAGGCAAGGGAGGGGGGATGGAGTGGGGGTGGTGGGAGGGACACTGGGAACACTAGAGAATGGGCACTGGTGGAGGGATGGGTGCTTGATCATTGTATGACTGAAACGTAAGCACGAAAGTTTATAAGTTGTCACTGTATCTCACGGTGATTCATTAAAAAAATAAATAAATAAACCAAATTAGCCATATAAGAGATGAGGATTCTCTTGAGTTCTCGGGACCAAAACCTGCTTTACTCACTTCTCTGATCAGAAGCAGAAAGTGTCTCTGTCCTACAGGCACCCAGACGCCTTCTGAGGCAAGGCTGCAAGACAGACAGAATCACGGCTGGAGCCAATGCCACCAATCTTTCCTAAATATACGTAACTGGGCAGGAGGGATGGAAGGGAGGGAGGGGAGCCAGTGAAAGTTTTTCCTCTGAATTTTCCTCGATTTTTTTCTTCCTTGGAGAAAATGACTGGACCTGCCACATTGGAGGCTTACAGCTTTTGACATTTCTGAGTCGCAATCACAAGAGAGAGACTGAAGTATCTTCCTTGAGAGGGGGAATTGAAACCAGTGGGAAAGGATTGGTGCCTATTTTCCCAAACAGGAGAGAGAGAGAGAGAGAGAGAGAGAGAGAGAGAGAAGCAACAAAGCACAAAGCAACACCCTCATTTGTGGTGAGCTAGGAGGCATCACGATTTCCAGGCAAGCTCCTTTTGTGCTGAGAGAATCTTCTGGAAAATGGTCGTGGAGAGATGACCCAAAAGATACTCGCTTCTAACTGTAAGAGCTACTAGGATTGGAGGGTCCGTGGGGCAGTTGGGGGGTGGGTGGGGGTTCTGAATTGTGCCGGGTCCCTTTTCTGTTCCAGGTCCAAGGTCAGGGTGAGATGACAGATCATGAAAAGATGAGCTCCCGGCCCTGGTGAGATGCAGATCATGAAGACACTGATTTCTGTTTGGTTTGGGGGCCACACCCAGAAAAGCTCAATAATTACTCCCAGTGGTGCTCAGGGATGCCAGGAATCAAACTTGGGTCCGCCGCGTGCAAGACAAGTGCCCTTCCTCCGGTACTATCACTCTGGGCCCAGGAAACACTGATTCCTTTTTATTATTATTTTTTTTATTAGTGAATTACCGTGAGGTACAGTTACAGACTTACCAACTTTCGTGCCTTGCATTTCAGTCATACAATGGTCCAGTGCCCATCCCCCCACCAGTGCCCATTCTCCACCACCAATGGTCCCAGCATCCCTCCCGCCACCCCCACCCCGTCCCCTCCACCCCACCCCGCCTCTGTGGTAGGGCATTCCCTTTTGTTCTCTCTCTCCTTTTGGGTGTTGTGGTTTGCAGTAGAGGTGTTGAGTGGCCATCATGTTCAGTCTATAGTCTACTCTCAGCCCGCATCTCCCATCCCGAGCGGGCCCTCCTAGCACCCTGTACTTGGTGGTTCCTTCTCTGTCTGAGCTGCCTTTCCCCCCAGCATGTGAGGCTGGCTTCCAAGCCATGGAGCCAACCTCCTGGTACTTAATTCTACTATTCTTGGGTGCTAGCCTCCCATCTTGGGAAACACTGATTTCTTTTTTTTAAAATTATTTTTAAAAAATTTTATTGAATCAGAGCCTGGCATGCTACCTGTGGCATACTGGATATGCCACAAAGAGAAATAAGTCTCACAATGAGAGATGTTATTGGTGCCCGCTCGAACAAATCGATGATCAACGGATGACAGTGACAGTGACCGTGAGATAGTCACAAGCTTTCATGTTTGGGTTATAATCTCACAATGATCAAACACCCATCCCTCCACCAATGCACATTCCCCACCACCAATATCCCAGGTATGCCCCCCCTTTCCCACCCTCCCCCTGCCTCCATGGCAGACAGTCTCTCCCACACTCTCTCTCTACTTTGGGGCATCATGGTTTGCAACACAGACACTGAGAGGCCGTCACGTTGGGTCCTTTATCTACTCTCAGCACACATCTCCCATCTGAGCATCCCTCCAACCATCACTGACTCAGTGACCCCTTCTCTATTCCATCTGCCTTCTCCCCTCCGCTCATGAAGCAGTCTTCCAGCTATGGGGCAATCCCCCTGGCCCTTGTATCTACTGTCCTTGGGGAAACACTGATTTCTAAGGAGTTAACATTCACGGTGTCTCCAGCATGACCCTCCAACCATCTTTTGCATGTGGATAGTCCTGAATCAGGAAGCCAAGGTCCGCCAAGACGAGAGGCAGGTGAGGACACAGAGCGACTTGATGGAACAGCCAAGAGTGGAAACCCGGGTTTTTCTGACCTCGTATCCAGGACTCATTGATTGAGCCCTAAAAGATGGCTGGAACTGTCCGGTAAGCTAAGCTCCTAGTTCATCAAAGCAAGGTGCCACTCTGCATCTTCCTGCTGCCATGGCAACTCAAAGAACAAGTCCAGGTACCAAGGCACAACTCAAAGGACAATGATTTGGAGCAAATTCAAGTAGATTTCTGGCTCACTGGCAAGACGCGAGATGATGAAAGGATCTCACTTAATAGTAGCAGAACTTCTAAGCTCTGCCTCGCCCGGGGTCAGGGAATGAGACTAACCGTGTTGAAATGGAATAAAAACATCCAAAGGATTTAGTCTTCTGTGGTGTGCCTCCGCTGTAGAACCAACAGAACTGAAAGGATAATACACAAACTGCAATAATTAAATGATCGAGAAGAAGGCTTGAGGCTTGGAGGGGAGATGGGGAATCCCCCTGCTACCCTGTTACCCTCCCATCCACCTCTTCTTTCCCTCCCTCAGTTTCTTCCCTTTCCTATCCTCAGTTCTATAATACAGGATCCAGAGTAATCTGGGTATATCCCCCACGCTGATGCCTGCCTTTCCTTCTATGTACCATCTATCTGCCATCCATACATGCGTGACTTCATCTGATCTGTCTTGGCTTACTTCCATCCAAGTTGTAGCAAATTGCATGGCATTATCTTTCTTTGTTGCAGTTCATATAGTCACACAATGAACTGCTACAAAGAAGGATAATATATACTATATATATATACATATATATATGTATATATATAGAGAGAGCCCAGCAGGCTACCAAGAGTATCTTGCTCACATGGCAGAGCCTGGCAAGCTCCCCATGGCATATTTTATATGCCAAAAACAGCCACAAGTCTCACAATAGAGACATTACTAGTGCCCGCTCAAGCAAATCCATGAACAATGGGATGAGGTGATGATATATATGCACAGCAGAACCTGGCAAGTTCCCTGTGGTGTATTCGATATACCAAAAACAGTAACAATGATGGGTCTCATTCCCCTGACCCTAAAAGAGCCTCCAATGTGGCACAGTTGGGAAGGACGGGTAAAGAGAGGCTGCTAAAATCTCAGGGCGAGGATGAATGGAGACGTTACTGGCGCCCGCTTGAGCAACTCAATCAACAACGGGATGATGGTGAAACAGTGATGGTGTGTCTCAAATTTTTATGCACACGTTACAAGTCCACCCATGAATATGACACATTTCGACTGGTCAGACTTCTTTGCTGCCTGTTTCTGGTACCACTCCTGCACGCCCGGCTCAGAAAGGCCCACGGCGCACTGAGCCATGAGTTCTCTGTTCCCACACAGAGGGACAGCAGGAACAAATGTCTCCCCAGGGCTTCTCAGATCAGGCAGGGGCCGTGTTTCAATAAAGTTTTATTGATACAAAACAGAAAGTGAGCTGGATTGAGGCCCCCCAGTCCAGAGCGGGTCAACTTTTTGCATCCTTTGTTTACCGCAAATGAGACGGGGGATGCCAACCTTGGGAAAACCTCACTCCAGTCGTTCTCTGTGGTCGAGATTTCAGACGAGGGTCTGAGATGAGCGGCTTCGGACAGAGGTCCCTGTCAGTGGCGGGTACTGGAAAAAAAATCCCGATGTCTCCTTTGATATGCTAAGAACTGTCAGCCCGCCTGCGTTCAGAAGGGTTTACAAAGAGCTCTTGGGTGAAATGAAGAATGAGCAAGTGCTCTAGACAAAACGCGGCCCTGCCCGAGTGCTGACTCGTTAGGGAAGAGTTGTGGGCGAAGAGATTAAAATGATCAATGAGTCGAGACATCTCTGCCAAACAGGGATGTTTGGTTCCTCGAACCCGTGTTCTCACTGGCACACATAATCTGTCTTGCTCGCTGCTGTTTACTGATTATTTCCACTCCGGGGAAGCCTGTGTGCTCTCTGGAGCACGTACTTCTCCCTCTTTCTCCCCTCACATTTTTCTTCTATTATTTTAAATTTAACTTAATCTTTCTAAAGTTGTTCACAATTGTTCATTACAGATAATATTCACACTCCCATTCTACCGCCGTGCGTCTTCCCACCACCATAAGAGGAAAGTGTGTGAAGAGTGTTGGATTTCATCCTGGAGACATATAAGCCCTTATAATAAGAGATTACAAAGCAGTATGTTAAACCCAAACAAGAATGTGCTACTTTTGGTACATCAGCGGGCTAGAGTATATATAAGAGGACAAATGTGCAAGCTCCAAGACATTCTGTGGCGCTCTCTTCCGGGAGCTTTGTTTTACAGTCTCTGGATCTTGGCCGTTGACGAGATTACACGGTGCTGGGGGCAGTTTGTGGGTGTGACTGCCAAGCTACTGGAAAACTGGGGATCTGGGGGGAGGAGGCCCAGTCCCATTCAGAGCGAGCTTGGAGATCTCAGTCACAGGTCCCACATAGCTGGGCTTTCTGCAGGTTCCCTCCGTTTCTAAGTGGGGAGATGCAAGCTCACCCCATGGGCAGTTTTCTTTTCTTTTTTTTTGGAGGGGCACACCCGGTGATGCTCAGGGCTGACTCCTGGCTCGGCACTCAGGAATCCCTCCTGGAGGTGCTCGGGGGACCCTATGGGATGCCGGGGATCGAACACGGGTCAGGCGCGTGAGAGGCCAACACCCTCCCCGCTGTGCTCTCGCTCCAGCCCCTGGATAGTTTTTATCCTCAGAACTGGGGTGTTAGCGATGCCTCCTCTCATGGCTCTTATGCCGCCTCCCTCCCTGTGGACCTGTGTTCCTTAGGCGGGTACACAATTACCACGTGTTATAGTTGGTGTAGACCCTTACTGAATGCATCCCCTTATCACCCCACCATGAGCTTCTTTGATCATGTTTTCCTTTGGGGGGGGCTTCTAGTCCATTCCATTTATTTTTTGGTGGGGGTGGGGTCACACCCAGCAACGCTCAGCGGTTCCTCCTGGCTCTGCACTCAGGACTCACTCCTGGTGGTGCTCAGGGGACCCTATGGGATGCTGGGAATCGAACCGGGGTCGGCCGTGTGTCAGGCCAACGCCCTCCCCGCTGTGCTATGGCTCCGGCCCCTGTTTCTCCTTTTGAGAGGCTGTCGTGCTCAGTCGAGGGGATTGGACCATCCTCTCCTGAACGAGGAAGGGGAAGGGGAGACGGAGAGCAAAAAATTAAAAAAAGTTGCGCGTGTTTGGGATCTCGTTTCTTCAAAAACAACAGTGAACTGCACACTAGATTTAGCAGGTTAATTAAGGAGTCTGTTAGCGGTGCAGTGAGAACTGGCACGTTCCCAACGCCGGCAGACAGCAGCCAAGGTGCAGACATAACTGATGTCTCTCCAGTGCAGCTGAGACGCAGCCGGCTGGGCGGGCCCCCAGGAAACGCATTTGCTCTGCCAGGCCGGGGGTCCGCCTGGAGGCCAAGGGGCTTCCGGCGTGTTCGCGTCAAGGAAGAGGACAGCAAAGAGCAGAGTCAGCTGTTTGGTGCTGGGGGTGGTTGAGATGGAAGGGACAGGGCTGGAGCGACCGTCCAGTGGGAAGGACGCGGCATCACACATATCCAAGTTGGGTTCGATCCCCTGCACCCCAGAGAGTCCCCGGAGCCCTGCCCAAGAGTGGTCCCTGAGCTCAGAGGCAGGAGTCAGTCCAGAGCACAGAGCCAGGAGTCAGTCCTGAGCACAGAGCCGGGAGTCAGCCCTGAGCACAGATCCGGGAGTCAGTCCTGAGCACAGTGCCAGGAGTGAGCCCTGACACGGAGCCAGGAGTCAGCCCTGAGCACAAAGCCGGGAGTCAACCCTGAGCACAGAGCTGGGAGTCAGCCATGAGCACAGAGCCAGGAGTCAGCCCTGAGCACAGAGCCAGGAAGTCCGCTCTGCAGTTTCTGACTCAATGGGGCGTGGAAGAGGGAAGTTAGCCAGGACCCCGACTCTTAGCTGCTCCTCCCTTGAGGGTGTGACTCGAGGAAGATGAATCAGGGCTGGGGCTGGAGTGATAGCACAGTGGGGAGGGCATTTGCCTTGCACGCGGCCAACCTGGGTTCAATCCCCGGCATCCCATAGGGTCCCCCAAGCTCCTCCAGGAGTGATTCCTGAGTGCAGAGCCAGGAGGAACCCCTGAGCATCGCCGGGTGTGACCCAAAAAGCAAAAAAAAAAAAAAAAAAGAATCAGAGCCGACGTCAGGTCGTTGCCTCGAGTGCTCCTCAGACACCCAGAAATGGGTTTCTTGTTTTTTTTGTTGTATTTTCCCCCCTATTGGCTTTTGTTTAATATGTGTCCCAGATTGAGAGCTGGTAAGGTGGAGATTCCAGGGTAGTTTTTTTTCTTTTTTTTTTTTTTTTGTAATTGAATCACCGTGAGATGCAGTTACAAGCTTTCATGTTTAAGTTTCAGTGATACAATGATCCAACACCCATCCCTCCACTAGGGCACAGTCCCTACCACCCCTGTCCCCAGTATCCCCCCCATCCCGCCCTCCCCCTGCCTCCATGGCAGACAATCTCCCCCACACTCTCTCTCTCCTTTGGGGCATCCTGGTTTGCAATACAGACACTGAGAGGCCGTCACGTTGGGTCCTTTATCTACTCTCAGCACACATCTCCCGTCCCGAGCATCCCTCCAACCATCCCTGACTCATCCCCTTCTCCATCCCAGCCGCCTTCTCCCCCAGCTCATGAGGCAGGCTGCCAACCATGGAGCAATCCTCTTGGCCCTTGCGTCTACTGTTCTCCTGGGTGTCAGGAGGGAAGAAATATTGGCATTTGGGGGAATTCACATGGGCTAGCCATAAAAGGGCACAATCGACTGCATTGGAGGCCAGAACCCAGCACGTGTGGCACTCACAACCATGCTAGTGGCAAAAAAAAAAAAAGGGCTTAGCAAGCATGACGGGACTGGGGGCGGCTCATGGGGGCAGCTCCGGTGCACTGGCCCGGCTGGGCAGGGGTGAGCGGCCCCCTCCCCTGTCCACTGGCGTCCTTGCAGGGGCAACACAGTTCAACTGAGCTCAGAGCGCCTGCTCTGTTCTTCTGTGGTTTTTCACTCACAACGAACTTTGTAGCAGTCAGCCGCAAATCTACAGGAAATGCGGAAAGAAACGCCCCGTCTAAAATTTTCGCCTGGGTTCACCAAGCGGTTTTATTTTTCTCTTTGACACAAGTGGAGGGAAAAATAAAGCAATCTGTGTGTGTGTGTTTCTCTCTCTCTCTCTCTCTCTCTCTCTCTCTCTCTCTCTCTCTCTCTCTCTCTCTCTCGCATCCACAATCACACATAAAACCTGAGAAACACTGTTCCAAGTTTGTCAAACCAAATGTCACTTTAGCAGATCTATCTGGACTTTTGGGGGGAGGACAGGGATGGGATGAGAACTGGTGGTGGACGTCTGGGTCACACCCAGCACTGCCGAGGGCTAACTCATAGCTCTGCACTCAGAGATCACTTCTGTGGTACCTGGGGGGGCCCCATGGGGTGCCAGGGATGGAACAGGGGTCTGCCACATTCAAGGCAAGCGCCCTACCCCCTGTCCTATCAATCCAATCCCTGTAAAACTTATTTTTCTTAAAAAACACAAAATCGGGTTGTTTCGATGAATTGCCACAAGCAAGGTAAGAACCCCCAGGAGGGTCCGAGATGGTTCCCCGAGCCGGATGTCAGATGCAACAAAAGAGCTGTAGAAAATCATTCCTGGGCTTGCACGGAACAAGGGGGAGGGGGAGGCAGCGACCAGAGTTTGGGGGCTCCAGGAAGGCCAAGTCAAAGAGATGCCCAGACTGGTTAAAGAAACTTTGGTCCATCTACACAATGGAATACTATGCAGCTGTTAGGAGAGAGGACGTCATGAAATTGGCTTCTAAGTGGATGAACAAGGAGAGTATCATGCTGAGCGAAGTGAGTCAGAAAGAGAGGGACAGACATAGAAGGTCTGCACTCATTTGTGGAATATAAAATAACATCATATAAGATGGACACCTGAGGGCAGTAGACACAAGGGCCAGGACGATTGCCCCATGGTTGGAAACCTGCCTCATGAGCTGGGGGAGAAGGCGGCTGGGATGGAGAAGGGGTCACTGAGTCAGGGATGGTTGGAGGGATGCTCGGGACGGGAGATGTGTGCTGAGAGTAGACAAAGGACCCAACGTGACGGCCTCTCAGTGTCTGTACTGCAAACCATGATGCCCCAAAGTAGAGGGAGAGTGTGGGGGAGATTGTCTGCCATGGAGGCAGGGGGAGGGTGGGAAAGGGGGGGATACTGGGGACATGGGTGGTGGGGAATGTGCCCTGGTGGAGGGATGGGTGTTTGATCATTGCATGACTGAAACTCAAACATGAAAGCTCGTAACTATCTCCCGGTGATGGTGATTCAATCATAAAAATTAAAACATAAATAAATAAATTAAAAAGAGATGCCCAGAGCCCAGGGAAGAACCGAGATCCGGAGAATCTTGAACTCTTAGCAAGGGCTTCCCAACAGGATGCATCTTGTCCAATTCCCGAGCCTGGGGGGGCTTGGAAGGAGCAGCTGCCCCCCTGGAGGAAGGAAGGAGGTGGTGGGAGAGGAAAGATGAAAGTCGGCATTGCTGCAACCGATCACAGGAGGAGGGAAGAAAGGAAAAACAAACCCAAATCAGCAGAGCCTGCCTCAGGGCTGAGATTCCCTGCCAGGCTCCCGAGAGAAGCCACCTGCGAGCCGGTCACCGTGACATGGAGAACAAAACCGAAGGGGGGTGGTGGTGTGCGCGTGTTCTTGGTAAATGGCACCAGCAGGACCCGGGGATGTGGCAATGCCGCATTGCCAGGGACACCGCGGAGTGCCTCGTCCCACAGACAATAGCCTTCTGGTCGACCTGCCAGAATTTCCCCCCAACGGGGACTTCCTGATGAAAGCGATGATTTTCATTTTTGTCCGTGCAAGAAGAAGCTGGGCATGTGTGTCCCTGCCCATCCACCCCCTCTTCCTCTCGTTCCCTCCAGCGGGGGGCCAGCTCTAGGATGGAGGGGGGAAAGGCTCCCCTTCCCAGCCCCTCCCTCTCCTCCTGCCTCTCTCGGAGGAAGCAGGAGCAGAATTCCTATCCCTTCTCTTTGCAAGAACCACCCCTGGAACGCGCTCTGCTCCCGCTCCCGATGTTCTTACAGGGGCTCTGCCAAAAGCAGGGCTTGCTGAGAGCCAGCTGGGGGCCGCTTAGACCCCAGAGAGGAGGATTTAGGAGCCGTGGTTACACCCCACAATCCCCTTCTTGCTCGGTCAATGCACAGCAAATCTGCAGGAAACTTCAGGGTAAAATCCCAGGGTGTGGGTTAAAGGGCTAGTGCGGGTGGGGGGGAACCGGTACCCACATGGGGGGGGGGTGCGGGCGGAGTCCAACTTAATCCCTGGCCCGACGGCAGGGCCCCTGAGCCTTGCCAGGAGCAATTTCTGAGCACAGAGCCAGGAGTCAGCCTTGAGTGCCACCGACCAAGAGGAAAAACCACCATATCCTGAGGGGGTGGGGGTGGTCCAGCTGGGTGGGGTCTACAAGCTGGCCCTATGGGCAGCTCCATGCAGAGCCCCATGGCATGGTGGCCCCGTGCTGGAACCTTCTCTGATGGGGCACTACTGTCCCTGCGAGCAGAAGCCCAAAGTCCCCTGGGATGCTTGGAAGCATTAGTGTCCTTGAAGCTGCTGGTGGTCACTCATCTGTGCCCTCCCCCAAAAAACCCCACCTAGTACCAGCACTGCCACAGAGCAAACCTGCCCCCTCAACTCAAAGCACCAAAATGCACCCCCCAAGCCTCCCATAGCACTGGAGGCACCAACCCCAATTTCATTTTGTTTGTTTGTTTTGTTTTGTTTTTTGGGTCCCACCTGGCAATGCACAGGGGTCACTCCTGGCTCTGCACTCAGAAATCACCCCTGGCGGTGCTCAGGGGACCCTGTGGGATGCTGGGAATCGAACCCGGGTCGGCCGCATGCAAGGCAAACGCCCTCCCTGCTGTGTTATTGCTCCAGCCTCACCAACCTCTATTTCCACCTCACTTGGGAGGTGGGTCCTTTTCTTTTCTTTTTTTTTTATATAAATTTATTTACTGAACCACCGTGAGAGCAGTTACAAAGCTTCCGGGTTTAAGTCTCGGTCATACAATGATGAAACACCCGACCCTTCACCAGTGCACATTTCCCACCTCCAAAAACCTCAGTATACACCCCCCATCCCACACCCTCCCCCTGCCTGTGTGGCAGATGATCTCCACATTGCTCTCTCTCTACTCTGATTACATTCAATATTCCGCCACCAGATCCACCTTTAAGGGCTGGAGCGATAGCACAGCGGTAGGGCGGTTGCCTTTCACGTGGCTGACCCGTGTTCGATTCCTCCGCCCCTCTCGGAGAGCCTGGCAAGCTCCCCGTGGCGTATTGGATATGCCAGAAACAGTAACAATAAGTCTCTCAATGAGAGACGTTACTGGCGCCCGGTCGAACAAATCGAGGAGCAGCGGGATGACAGTGACAGTGACAGACCCACCTTTATCCGTTGGGGATTTGACCCCAACACTCAGACCTGCTGAAAAGGCAACAATTTGTTTTCTATTGCTGTATTATGAAGAGCATAGGATGTCGAGGCTACTGCCGCTGCGCGATTTTAGAATTTCAAAATCTTAATAATGAAATCTGGAGGGATTTCCGCCCAGAGCTGCTGGGTTCCGAGATTCGTTTATTTTTTTTCTTTTTTTTTTTTTTGCTCTTTGGGTCACACCTGGCTCTGTGCTCAGGAATTACTCCTGGCGGTGCTCAGGGGACCCTATGGGATGCTGGGATTCGAACCCGGGTCGGCCATGTGCAAGGCAAACGCCCTCCCCGCTGTGCTATCGCTCCAGTCCCCCCCGAGATTCGTTTCTGAGTCTCTGGGATCCTGGCCTTAGTTAAGCAGCTTGATCAGAAGCCAGGAAGCCAGAGGGGCCGTTTGAGGGCAGTGACTCGGGGTCTCATCGGGGCGGGGGGGAGGGGGCAGGGGAGGAAAGGGCCGGCTCCACCCCCATCCCGTGAGACCCCATGTGCCTCCTCACTGCTGGCCCGTACCTGACTGTCCGCTGGCCCCTGGAAGACGGCGGCCACCAAGCCGCCAGGGGGAACAGGCGGATGGACGACACCTTTTCCCAAGGTGGGTCCTTTGCACCTTGATCTTTGGGAGAAAGGGTTGGGGCACACCCCCCTCCCGGTCACCCTGCGGAGGCCCAGGGAGGAAGCCCGGCCCAGACGCAGTCAAGGCCTGCTACCCCAGACGCGCTCGCCGGCCCCACTTCTAAACCACCCCGGCTCTGCTCGCTCAAGTTCAGCCCCGTTGGGGACACGGCCAGCCCCAGGGACCTGCCACAGCAGCCGGGGGCTCGGGACGTACATCTACCAGCGGGAGTGAGATGAGGGCGTGATGGGCACAGGGCGGAGACAGGTAGAGCGGCCAGGGGAGGGGCAAGGGTGTCTCTGCTGCACTTTCTTTAAAAGAATCATGTTTCGAGGAGTCACTGTGTTGGTCATGGTTGGGTTTCGGTCACACAATGGTCCGACACCCGTCCCTCCGCCGAGTACATTTCCCCCCCGCCAGTGTCCCCAGGGTCCCTCCTGCCACCCTCTCCCCAGCCTGTCTCCGTGGCAGACACTTTCCTTCTCTCTTGCTCCTGATCTCTGCCTTCCTGTCTGTCTCTCTTGGTCTCTCTGTCTCTGTCTCTTTGTCTCTCTCTCTCTCTCTGCCTCTCTCTGTCTCTCGGTCTTTCTGTCTCTGTCTCTTTGATTCTCTCTGTCACTTTCTCTGTCTCTTTGTCTCTCTGTCTCTTCTCTGTTTCTCTATTTCTCTTTGTCTCTGTCTCTTTCTATGTCTCTGTCTCTTTCTCTCTGTCTCTTTCTGTCTGTCTGTCTCTTTGTCTCTGTCTGTCTCTTTCTGTCTGTTTTTGTCTCATTGTCTCTGTCTCTGTCTCTCAGTCTTTGTCTGTCTCCCTGTCTCTCTCCATCTCCCTGTCTATCTCTCTCTGTCTCTCCATCTCTCTGTCTCTCTCTGTGTCTCTGCTGTCTCTCTGTCAGCCTGTCTCTGTTCCTTTGTCTCTCTATCTCTTTCTGTCTGTCTCTCTCTCTGTCTCTGTCTTTCTGTCTCTGTCTCTCTGTCTCTTTCTATCTGTCTCTTCTCTATCTGTCTCTTTGTCTCTGTCTCTTTCTGTCCATCTCTGTCTCTTTGACTCTGTCTCTTTGACTCTGTCTCTGTCTCTTTCTGTCTACCTCTGTCTCTTTGTCTCTGTCTCTTTGACTCTGTCTCTGTCTCTTTCTGTCTAACTCTGTCTCTTTGTCTCTGTCTCTTTGTCTTTGTCTCTGTCTCTCTCTCTCTCTGTCTCCCCTTGGGCATTCCCGTCTCTATTCCGAATAGGCTTCCCCTGACCGGGTGCACCTGCCCAGCCCTGAACCAAACTGTGCCCAGGAACAATCCCCCCCACCCCCCCGCATCTGACGGGGTGGGGTGGGCCTGCCTTCCCCTGGGGCCCTGCCCTGCGGAGCAGGGGGCAGGGGGTCTGGGCAGAAGAAAGTGCAGGCTGGCGGGGGACTGGCTCCTGGCTGCGCCCGCCCCGCCCCCACCCTCCCTCCCCTCCCCTCCCGCTGCTCGTCCCCAGCCCCCACCGCCCGGGAGCTCTGATTTCCCGCCTTCAGCGGCCCGGGTCCCTGTGCAGCCGCCCGCCAGCTGCTTCCTTTGCTCCGAGCCGCGTTTCCCCTTTGGTGTGGATCACAGACGCGGGTTCGCCTCTGCCGCCCTGGCAGCCGGGGGAGGCCCTTCGGGGGCGCTTTCTTCTTCCTTGGCGCTCGCGTCTCTGGGGGCGGCTTCAGAGTCCGGGCCAGGGGGGGCAGTGCTGGGACCGACTCCTGACTCGGTGCAAGCGACACTGGCAGCAAGCCCTGCCCGGACTCTCTCGCCCAAACCTTTCTGTCTGGCTTCGGCGGTTTAATTTTTGATAACAACAGCGTGTGGCGGGGGCGGGGGGGGAATAAAACCATCAAACCATCGCCAGCGGCAGTGACTGCCCCCATCTGCACCCCCCCAGCCCGGGTTCAACACAGGGTCCTCAGGCTCCTGCCATCAGGTGTCTCTGCCCCTCTCCACCCCCCTCCTTCCTCCCCGTGGACCCCCGTCCTATCAGGTGCCCTCTTGATCTTATTCTGCTAGGACTCCCAACCCCCCCCCCGCCACTTGCCTGATGCTCCCCTTTGCCCCCCTCCCCTTGGAATATCTGGGAGAAACCCCCCAGTGGAACCGTCTGGCTCCCACTGAGAAATGCTGACTTGTAGGAGCGGACGCTGCCCTCCCATGCACTCCCTGTGCAGTGCTCACAAGAAAACCACGGAACCTTCCAGAATGGTACAGAACCATCTGTCTCGTGGGGTACGGTCGCACTGTTGTCCCATTGCTCTTCAATTTGCTCGAGCGGGCGCCAGTCACGTCTCCATGGTGAGACTTGTTGTGGCTGTGTTTGGCATCTCGAAGACGCCACGGGGAGCTTGCCAGGCTCTGCCGTGTGGGCGGGATCCTCTCAGGAGCTTGCCGGGCTCTCCAAGAGGGACGGAGGAATCGAACCCAGGTCGGCCTCGTGCAAGGCCAACGCCCTCCCCACTCTGCTGTCACTCCAGCCTCCTGGAGCTATGATTTTTTTTTTCTATCTTGGCTCCCACCCGGTGATGCTCAGGGGTTACTCCTGGCTCTGCACTCAGGACTCACTCCTGGCAGTGCTCGGGGGACCCTATGGGATGCTGGGAATCGAACCCGGGTCGGTCGAGTGCTAGGCCAACGCCCTCCCTCCCCACTGTGCTATCGCTCCAGGCAAAATCAAATAAGTCCCAGGACTTGTCCTGAGCTTGGAGAAGGCCCCCATATTTGAGGCTGACCCCCACCCCCCTCTGGTCAATGAGAGTGTCCTGCATGTGAAGGGCCCCAGGGGCCACGCCTGGGGCGGGGCAGACAGTGACCTCACCCTTCACCTCCTCCCTAGCATCCCTCAGAGTCCCCGCGGGGGGGGGGGCCCTCTGAGCGACACCAGAAGCACCCAGAGTTCCTGAGGTAACTATGCAGATTAGACCCCATCAGGCTCGGGCAACTGAGAGTTCAGGCGAGATGCTAATAAGGAACTAAAAGCAGGGGAGCGGGGAGGAGGGCAGGGGGAGTTCAGGGGGGACGCAAAGTTCAGGCCCTTCCTGGTGGAGGCTGAACCCCAGTCCGCCCCCCCAGACACACACACACACCTGCTCTGTGAACCCCCACAACGCTGCCAGCCAGGAGCCTCTCCTCACGGGACGCCTCTCCCCACCCCCCCACCCCTGCACCCGCCCTGACTCCGAACCTGGGGCCGGCTCAGGGCAGACGCGGGCGGGCGAGGTAAGCCTGCCTTGCAGGTGACACGCCGGGGACAGCGATGACGAGGGTGACACGACAGGGCCCGGTGACAGGCGCCTCTGCCGTGCACCCTGGAGGCGAGAGAGGCCACAGGGAGGGACCCAGCCAGCTGCGAGGTGGAAAAAAAAAATCGCTCCAGAAGTGACTGAACTTCTGAACCCAGGAACCCCACCCTGGAAACACAGAATCCAAAGTTCCACCCCGGGGTGCGAGTCTGCACAACACTGGAGGTTGGGGGCACGGCGGGGCAGGCTGGGGAGGGGGCGTCAGGCAGCTGAGATGGGGTCGGTGTGTGTGTGGGGGGGGGAGGCATTGGCGGGCAAAGAATGTCCCGCTCCGAGATTCTTTTTCATTTTTTTGCTTTTTGCTTTTGGGGTTCCACCCACTGATGCTCAGGGCTGACTCCTGGCTCTGCACTCAGGAATCACTCCTGGCGGTGCTCGGGGGACCCTAGGGGATGCCGGGGATCGAACCCGGGTCGGCTGTGTGCCAGGCCAGCGCCCTCCCCGCTGTGCTATCGCTCCAGCCTCCCTCCCTCCCCCCCCCCCCGCCCCGATGCTTACTAGCCCCAGAAGCAAAGTTGAGAGCCGACAAGTGATGCTTTTCCCTCCGTGGGGGCTGGAGGTCTCGCAGGGCGGGAATCTTCTCCCCACCCCCCTCCCCCACCAGAAGGGGACATTTCAGGAACAGGAGCAACAAGCAATGAAGCATGGGAACACGGCGGGCTGCGGGGACAGCGGGACCCCAAAGTCAAAGGTTACCCCCGAGAGCCACCGAAGGTGGGAGCGGCTGCACCCAGGGTCTCCCTGAGGCGCCTCTGGGCTGAGGGCAATGACACCCCCAGGACCAGTTCAGGGACTGGGTGATTTGGTCAACTGGGAGTCACAGAGGGACGCCTTCTGGGAAAGGGTCTGGCACCGGAAATATCTCAATACATCGCTGCAATAGCACAGTGGGGAGGACATTGGTCTTGCATCAGCATCCCTTAGGGTCCCCCGAGCACCGCCAGGAGTGAGTCCTGAGTGCAGAGCCAGGAGGAACCCCTGAGCATCGCCGGGTGGGACCCAAAAAGGAAAAATAAAAAACAAAACCAGGGGCTGGAGTGATATAACACAGCGGGGAGGCCGTTGGCCTTGCACATGGCCGACCCTGGTTCGATTCCCAACATCCCATAGGGTCCCCTGAGCACCACCAGGGGTAATTCCTGAGTGCAGAGCCAGGAGGAACCCCCGTGCATCGCCGGGTGTGACCCAAAAAAGAAAAAAAAAACAACATCGCTCAAGTTGCACACAGACACACACACACACACTTCATTTTTGCCTAGATGCTGACTAGATAGTGGATGAGGAATGACAGATGACGGATGGAGAGAAGAGAGAAGGCAGCTAGACTCACAGATGCGGTCATGATGGGGGAAGGGGAACGAATGAATGAAACAAGGCAGGAAGGAGGGATGATGGGTGGATGGCTGGATGGACAGACAGACAGATGGATAGACGAATGGAGGAATGATAGACACAAGACATAACCTACGTACACCCTGCCATGGAATAGACATGTGCCTGTTCTGTCGTAAAATCTAACCAATTTGCTGAGACTCAGCTTCCGGACCCCCGTGTCCCCCCAAACACAACCTTCTACTCAAATCAAAGCTCCGACCTACGGCCCAAACCAGTTGACGTCACCGAATCCTGTGGAGATTCTGCCCGGATCAGCCCAGGGCTTCCCCTGACCCCAGATTGGGAAGCCCCTCCCCACACTCACCTCTGAGGCCGTCGGCCCACCCAGGGACCCCCCGGTCACTGCGGTGCCACCACACTCAGAAGCCACAGGAAGTGCGTTCCCAGTGGGACACTTCCCAAGGCCACGCGAGTGTCCACGGGAACTTTCGCTCACGTTGAGGAAAGGGTCGGCGATGTTGCTGGGGGGGTGGGGTGAGGTGGGGAGGGTCTCTGAGAATTCACTAAAGGCCACTCTCGGGGGAGTCACTGCACCGGGGCACGGTCGAGCCCAGAGAGCGCCACCTGCGTTGGCACCTGCAACTTCCTCGTCATCGTGCTGCGCCAACACGGTGGGTACTGGGGTCCCAGGTGGCATTTCGGAACAGGCTTGGGAAGTATTGACCTGGACCCGTCACCCTCCATCCTCCAGCCCCTCATGCCTCAGGTGACTCATTCCCAGTGGCGCCATTCCTTGGACGCTTGCCCTTAGAACGGCCAACAGCTCCAAGAAGCAACAGACGCTCCCCGTCACACCCTTTTCACCCCTGCATGCATCCTCCGACTACGGTGACGGATTCTCTGCTCCAGTGACACGGGGGATACTAGTGGTCTTTCCAGAACTGCCCTTTCGCTTCTTTGTTTCTTTTCTTTCTTTATTTTCGTGGCTTTTTTTGGGGTCCCACCTGGCGATGCTCAGGGCTGACTCCCGGCTCTGCACTCAGGAATCACTCCTGGCGGTGCTCGGGGAACCCTATGGGATGCTGGGAATCGAACCTGGGTCGGCCGCGTGCCAGGCAAACGCCCTCCCTGCTGTACTGACACTCGAGCTCCCGGGGAATAATTTTGAAGGAGTGGGGAGATCTGATTCGATATGAAACTCATCCGTGTCAGCCTGCGCACGGCCTACAGGACGTGAATCAAGGCCTCCTCTTCCTCGGAAGACCCCCACCCTCCAAACCACTGTCTCTCCTCACGGCTGCAACAACTGTTCAGACCATCTGCTTCCTGGCCGTGGACGTGAAACCTATAGGGAGTGATTTATTTTTTTCCCCCTGTCACCTCTCACCGATAGTTTAACACAAAGCAAAGCAAGGTAACAATTTAAGGCATTAACTGGGGTTGTCCCACCATCTCCAACGACCTGATAGCTCTTTCTTCCCCGGTTCCGTAGAACCTACCACTTACCTCTCCGGGGGGGGGAAAATTACGGGCCAGACACACACCGAGAGATGCGCTCACGTTTCAAGTCTCCAGGTAAGTGACTGACAGAGACAATTGAGAATAAAGGCTTTTCCGTTACCGAGCTGGGTTCTCGAGGAAAAGTCAAAGGCAAACGGCCAAGTACGAGATAAAATCGAACGTAATATACTTTAGACGCCAGAGGTGAAAAGACATATATGTAAATGAGGCGAGGCGTGCTAGGACTCGGTCTTAAATGGTTTTAATTTTCTTATTGACATAGGTCAAAATCACACTGGAATCACACCTCGTCTCTTACTGATTTCTGATCATTCTATTTGCCATTTTTCTTCAAGTTTTGTCGGAAGGAGCATAGGAGATGAATGTGTAGGGGGGCTGGAGCGACGGTATAGCAGGGAGGGCGTTTGCCTTGCACACGGCCGACCCAGGTTCGATCCTCGGCATCCCATAGGGTCCCCCGAGCACCTCCAGGAATAATTCCTGAGTGCAGAGTCTCTGAGCATCGACGGGTGTGGCCCCAAAGGTAAAAAAAAAAAAAGCAAAATGAATTTGTCCTGTGCCTAAGGGGTAAGGTTGGGATGGGAGGGGAACGACAAATCTTGGTGGGGGGAGGTCACACTGGTGGTATTGTGACACTCAACGCTTCAAACAACGGCAACATGGACAAGTTTGTCAGTCGTGGCGTTTTTAATGAAAACTGATCTACGGAAAAGGAAGGGAAAAGGTTGTGGGGTTACCGGGCTCGGTACTTGAGGAAAAGTCAACGTTCTGAAAGACTGTCCAGGGGCTGGAGCGGGGAGGGCGTTGGCCTTGCACGCGGCTGACCCAGGTTTGATTCCCAGCATCCCATAGGGTCCCCTGAGCACCGCCAGGAGTGAGTCCTGAGTGCAGAGCCAGGAGTCAGCCCTGTGCAATGCCGGGTGTGACCCAAAAAGCAAAAATAAATAAATAAAATAATAAAAGACTGTCTAAAGTTTGATGCTGATAAACCCACATTGCGGGCGGTCAGGGGAAGGGTCTACACCGCCCCACCCCGTGATAAAAGCCCCCTCACTGTGAATGAGGCCAGGGTTTACGCTCAAGAGGAAGCAAGGAGCCCAGTGTCGAGGGCTCTTGAGAGAAATGCTGTTACTGGGCTGGAAGCCAAGTTTCCAGGAAGGGGAGGTGAGGAATTCCAGGAAAATTTGGGGGATTTGACACAGGGGGTAGTCCCTGAGCACCACTGGGGGGTCACTCCTGCCAGGTACTGTAGCACTGTTGCACTGTCATCCCGTTGTTCATCGATGTGCTCGAGCGGGCGCCAGTCACGTCTCCATGGTGAGGCTTGTTGTGACTGTGTTTGGCATCTCGAAGACACCACAGGGAGCTTGCCAGGCTCTGCCGTGCGGGCGGGATCCTCTCGGTAGCTTGCCAGGCTCTCCGAGAGGGGCGGAGAAATCGAACCCGGGTCGGCCGCGTGCAAGGCCAACGCCCTCCCCGCTGTGCTATCGCTCCGGTGTCCTCCCCACAAAAACCCTCAATTTAGCAAATATGGGAAAAAAAATTCTCTTGCTTGACAACGGAAGGTTCGTCAGTTCCCAAACAGCCCGGGACTAACTCCGCTTCCTCCCCCGAGACGCCGTGAAGATGAGGCGAAATTTGATTAATGCAGGGAACAATTCACGGGTTATGAAGTGATGTTTAAATATGAGTTATTGCGCGTCCCCACATCCCAGCCGTGCCTTGGGTAAGTGAGAAACTGGTGGTGGCGGTGGATTCAGGGTAGATTCATCTTCCCTGAAATAACTAATCGCGGCTGGGACAGGTGGAGCGTTTGGGGACGACAAAGGCTGCCTGGCGCATTTTATCTCGATCCCCGTGTAAACGGGATGTTTGCAAGTTCATTAACTCCCGAATTAGCAACTTGTTTACCTCTGAGCTCGCTCGCTGGGCCCGTCCTGGGTCGGGCCGGCTGATAAATCGGGGGGTGAGAGAGTGGGGAGACGGGGAACCCATCTCGATGGCACTGAGGGGGCCCCCGAGCCTGGCAATTGGAGAAAAATTGAGTTTTCAGGGGACTCCAAGCAAGGGCATGAGACCGACAATGCCAGGGGGTGGGTCTCGGGGACAGAAGAGGGTGTGGTGAGATGAACACCGGGCAGGAGTCTGGCTAAGCCCTTCTTGGGGCAGGTGAGACTCTTTCCAGGGGGCCTGAGCAAACCAACCTTCTTGGTCAAATGAACGATGACAAAACTCTCGCATAGAGGCAGTCTGGGAAGCTCCCCTGCCTCCAGCCACCTTTCTTTTTTTGGGGGGGGGGGTTCACACCGGGTGATGCTCACGGGTTCCTCCTAGCTCTGCACTCAGGAATCACTCCTAGCGGTGCTCAGGGGACCCTATGGGATGCCGGGGATCGAACCCGGGTTGGCCGCATGCCAGGCAAATGCCCTCCCCGCTGTGCTATCGCTCCAGCTCCCCCTTTATTTCTTGGGAGGCTAAGGCTGAGGACTGGAGAGAGAGGACAGAGGGGAAGGTGTGTGCTTGGGACCAGGTCAGTCTAGGTTTGACATATCGTACCCTGTGGCCCCCCGAGCACCCCATCTGTGGCCCCCAAGTTCACCCCCACCCCAAATATGTACCACTGTCGCACTGTCGTCCCGTTGTTCATGAGTTTGCTCGAGCGGGCGCCAGTCACGTCTCCATGGTGAGACTTGTTGTGACTGTTTTTGGCAGCTCGAATACGCTACGGGGAGCTTGCCAGGCTCTGCCGTGCGGGCGGGATCCTCTCGGTAGCTTGCCGGGCTCTCCGAGAGGGGCGGAGGAATCGAACTCGGGTCAGCCTCGTGCAAGGCCAACGCCCTCCCCGCTGTGCTATCGCTCCCCGGTCACCCCAAATATATCCAAATGAAAACGAACTCTGGGCAGAAACAGATATCAGGCAGGAGTGGGGCGGGGCTCACAATTTAACTTGTTATCGGAGCAGGGACAAACCCAGCAGTGCTTCGGGGTCACCCAAGGGGCCCAGGGCAGAAGATGCAGGGACCCAGCCCCCCCTGAGCCCCAAGTGGAAAAGCTCCAATTCTGGCCCTTGGTGCCATCTTCCCGGACCCACAGTCCATTTCTTTGCTTTGCCTCTGCTCTGCCATTATGGGGGTCTGCTCAAGTGGGCTTGGGAATCTCCCAGGGGTTCTCAGCCAACCAGAACCCTGCACGGGGTCTCGGGACACCCCAGGCCATTACGGCGATGCTGGGGACTCAAGGCCAGGCCTGAGAACCACGTGGAGCGGGGGTTGAATCACGGTGGGCCACCCGGAGGGGGGAGCGTTGACTCCCGGACCAGCTCTCTGGAGGCTGTGACTTGGTTCTTTCCCTGAAGAGTCATTAAGGCTGGCCTCGGAGGAGAGAGATTCAGACGCAGGCAGAGAAACCACCCAGGGGGCTGGAGCCATTGCACAGCAGGGAGGGCGTTGGCCTTGCACGTGGCCGACCCGGGTTCGATTCCCAGCATCCCATAGGGTCCCCCCGAACACCGCCAGGAGTAAGCCCTATGCAACACCGGGTGTGACCAAGTTTGGCTCTTCCTAGGAACATCTTGCCGTATGTTCCGGACCACAGTCCTCAGGCCAAGTTGGTCTTCCCAACCCCAGCAGGGTCCTTATTCAAGTCACCTCTTTTTTGGGGTCATGACAGAGTTTGTCCACGTCTGTGCTCTTAACTTATAGTTCAGTATGATGTCGCTTGGCCTGGCCCATTCCGATGCCAGGGTAGCTCACAGCTTGCCCTGGGTGCCTCTGGTCCCCTTGTTCGGACCCTGCTCTTGGGGTGCTAGGAACTAAGGGCAACTGAGGCTTGAGTCAAGTCAATATGGATGCCCAGGAATAAATTTTGGAGTCAATTAACTCCCATGTTACATAGCAGAGAGTCTCTTGCCCACACGCCTGGCTGTCTTCCCCGGGGACCCTCGGAGGGGATGGGCTCCAGCTTCCCTCCCCACCCCGAGCAGAGCTCCCGGCGGCCGAAGACCACCGGAACCTAGCTACAGCCATGCTGGAGGCCCGTCTCCACACGTTCAGACAGGCCTCATGCATGAAGGTACTGACAGAGGAACCCAGGTGTGTGTAATCCCATCAATGGCCAACATCCAGAGAGAGACTTAAAAGCAAGCTCCCAAAAGCGATATCTTTAGCCTACTTCTCCCTCTGGGAGAAACTGGCAAGCTTCTGAGAGGTTCCTGCCCACATGGGACAGCCTTGCAAGCTTCCCATGGTGTATTCATATGCAAAATCCAGTGACAAGCTGGATCTCATTCCCCTGACCCTGAAGAGCCCCCAGTGCAACATCGTTAGGAGGTCCGAGTCGAGATAGACTGCTAAGATCTCAGGGAAAGGACGAAATGAGAGGTTACTGAGCCCGCCTGAGAAATCGGTGATTAATGGATTTCGTGATTTGTTACATAGCATAGCATGAACTGTCTTCCTGTGTCTCTACAAAAAGGACGTTGCTAAATAAGCCATGCGAATGACATAAAGGAGAGAGAAAAGCAACGTAGAATTATTAGTGCCTGATGGAATTGGGTGTGCCTCAGTTGCACAGTTGTGGCAGTGGCTCAATAAACCTTAAGCTCCCTTTGGGAGCAGCAAAGGCAACCCAGTGTATTCCAACAAGGGGAGGGGGGCACTTTTTCTCTATTTTCACCTTGTCTCTGGAGAAGTTATGACGCCCCCAACCCCCAATAACTGATTCCAAAAAATGTACTAGTAGGCTAAAAGCAAAATGGAATCGGAGCCATAGAAAACTGCCTTTAAAAAACATTTCCTTTTTTTTTTTTTTGTAGGTCAACAACGGTCGAACATCAGCAGTTTCCTCCGGCTCAATCTAATATCAAATGACTGCCCGTAAGCTGCTCAGGACCGGAAGAGACGCAGCCGAGATCTCTGAAGAACTGCACGGTCACAGCAATCTCTGAAGAACTGCATTTTCAGAGCAGAGTTCTCAGCAATCTCTGAAGAACTGCACGGTCACAGCAACCTCTAAAGAACTGCATTTCGAGAGCAGAGTTCTATCTGTGGATCTGGCGCTGGACGGGACTTACAGAAGCGCCTTCAGCAAGATTCCTAACGCGCTGATAAGAAGGTGTGGGGAAGGGAGAAGTGTCAAAATATTGTTTAGTATTTTGCTCTGTCTTCCCTCTCCTCTGTTGCTCGAGAAGTGGGTTGTGGAAGGAAGAAAAATATCCCCCAAGCTAATAGAACAGGGCTGAGAGAGAGAGAGAGAGACTGAGGGGAGGGGAAGATGCTATCTCTTTGGATTTCAGCTGGAAAGAAGAAATTCCAGACCAGGGTCCGGAAAAGGGGGGTGGTCTTCTTTGGGGATGATTTGGAGGGGTCCCGGGGGCCAGGAGTAACAACAGAAACAGCGTGCTTCGAGCTGGCCCGGACTCGGTCCAGCAACCCCAACACGCATGTACACATAGGTACACGCTTGTGAAGAGCCACGCATACACGCACAGGCGTGTAGGACCACACATTTATGGCTTCTTCTTATCTCCCGCACACTCAGGCACACATGGACATACATGGACTGCCACGCGCACACACATATAGATATTCCCCCCACCACCCACACACACAGACACACACACAGGCACACGCAGGCACACGGCTCCTCCCTGGATGGTCACGTGAAACGGTTCTATTCCGAGCACCGGGATCCTGTGATCACACAGAGACCCGGCGACAAGCTGTGATTCCCACCAGGCGCTGGGGAGAGGGTGACTGGGGGGCCGTGTCCCTGGTCCCGCCATCGACATGGACAGTGGCCCCCAACCTCACCCCAAACCTGGAGACTGCAGGCTCACCACCAGCGCCAGAAAGCAGGGGTTAGGGTGTGACAGACCCCAGGGGGTGCGCCCCGACAGACCCCAGTAGCCCAGCTGACGTTAGCCCTCACCACTGGGACCCCAACCTGCTGGGATCCCAACCCCCTAAGGATCCCCCCACCTCCCCGGAGCTAGTGACACAGTTCCTCGTGGCTGCAGACCCCGAAGGGCAGAGTGGGGGGGAGCCTGGGTTTAGGGGGCTTGGAAGCCCCCAGGTCCCGAGCGACAGAGGCATCTGGGACCCCCGTCGATGACGGGAGCTTCCTCGTGCAGGCCAGCGCTGGTGTGGAGACCCCAGTCTGCAGGGGGAGGCAGGGGTGAGGGTAGCAGGCAGGCAGGGGTGGGTGGAACCTGCCTCCCACCCAGAGCTCTGGCCCAAGGCAGGCCTGGCAGTGGAATGGGGAGGAAGGGGGTGAGGGCAGGTGCCCCCGACAGGAGCCAGGCAACCGGAAAGCAAGAGATGCTCTCCCTGGCACCCCGAACCCTCCGGGAAAGAGGCCGTGAGCCAGAGGCGCCGTTCCCTCCTAAAGGAGACGTTTCTCTCAGATGCACCGAGCACGCGGCTAGTTCTTGATCATCATCACTGTCATCACTGTCATCGATTTCCTCGAGCGGGCACCAGTAATGTCTCCATGATGAGACTTGTGACTGTTTCTGGCATATCGAATATGCCACGGGGAGCTTGCCAGGCTCTGCCGGGCGGGCGAGGTACTCTAGGTAGCTTGCCGGGCTCTCCAAGAGGGACGGAGGAATCGAACCTGGGTTGGCCGCGTGCAAGGCAAATGCCCTACCTGCTGTGCTATTGCTCCAGTTCTTGATCAAAAGCAAGAAATCAAAGATGGTCAGAAAGAGAGGGACAGACATAGAAAGATTGCACTCATCTGTGGAATAGAAAGGAACAGAATGGGAGACTAACACCCAAGAGTAGTAGAGATAAGGACCAGGAGGATTACTCCACAGCTTAGAAGCTGGCCTCGCATGCTGGGGGGAAAAGGCAGCTCAGACAGAGAAGGGACCACCAAGTAAAGGGTGCTAGGAGGGCCCGCTCGGGATGGGAGATGCAGGCTGAGAGTAGACTAGAGACTGAACACGATGGCCACTCAACACCTCTACTACAAACCACAACACCCAAGAGGAGAGAGAGAGCAAAAGGGAATGCCCTGCCACAGAGGCGGGGTGGGGTGGAGGGGACGGGGTGGGGGTGGCGGGAGGGATGCTGGGACCATGGGTGGTGGAGAATGGGCACTGGTGGGGGGATGGGCACTGGACCATTGTATGACTGAAATGCAAGCACGGAAGTTTGTAAGTCTGTAACTGTACCTCACGGTGATTCAATCATCATCATCATCATCATCATCATCATCATCATCATCATCATCATCTTATCTTATCTTACAATCCCGTTGCTCATCAATTTGCTCGAGCGGGCACCAGTAATGTCTCTCATTGAGAGACTTATTGTTATTGTTTTTGGCATATCGAATACGCCACAGCGAGCTTGCCAGGCTCTGCCGAGTGGGCACGATACTCTCGGTAGCTTGCCGGGCTCTCCGAGAGGGGTGGAGGAATCGAACTCGGGTCAACCGCGTGAAAGGTGAACGCCCTCCCCGCTGTGCTATCACTCCAGCCCTAATAATAATGATGATGATGATGATGATGATGATGATGATGATGATGATGATGATGATGATGATGATGATAGTAATAATAAGGCAAGAAACCCAGGATGACGCTTCCCGCACGGTCGTGACGGGCACGCCCCCTCCCACGTGTGACCCCAAAGGTGACGATTAGCCTCTCTGGGTGGGCCTGGGCCTTCTCCCCCTGCAGGAGGGCGGGCCCCTGAGAGCAGGGAGGACTGTGTCCTGCATCCCACAGTGCCGGGAGCTGTTGCCAGCGTCTCCTGGGCCGCCAGCACGTGATGCAGGGCAGACGCAGCCCGTGTCCTGGCCCCCAGGCTCTGAACTCAGCCTCATGGGGGGCCACTAACACCCCCAGGGCCCTGATCACCTTTGGCTCCTGGGTTTGGGGGGGTCTCCTTCCTTGGGTCTGTGTGAACTGAGCCCTGAGTCTCTTCTCGCTGTTCCACTGTTCCTGGGACTCTCACCCCCCACCCCATCTCTCGAGCGCATTAAGCCCGCTGCTATTCAGGAAGTCCTATAATTGGGCATAAAATAAAGGAAACGCAAGTCCCGCCCAAGGGTCTAAATCCTCTGGCTCTGGGGGTTGGGGGGCAGGAATAAAATGGAATAAGTGCAGAAACGAGAGCAGGGCGCCAGGCTTCCGAAGGCCTTTTCATCCGAGACGGGAATGGATGGTGGCGCTATGAAAAACGGCTGCACACATTAGCCTAAAAGCTTGGCTGGACTCTCAGGGTGGGGAGTGCGGGTGGGAGCCTCGGAGCTGCCAGGGTAACTGGGAGCCTGGGGCCATTGAGACGGGAGCAAGGCTGGAGCGACAGCACAGCGGGAAGAGCATCTGCCTTGCACATGGCTGACCCGGGTTCGATCCCCCGCATCCCATAGGGTCCCCCGAGCACCGCCAGGAGTGATTCCTGAGTGCAGAGCCAGGAGGAACCCCTGAGCATTGCTGGGTGAGACCTCAAGACACAACAACAACAACAAAAAAGGGTTTAAAAAAATCAAGCCTGAAGTCACCAAATAGTCATGAAAATAAAAGGGCATGGGGGGGGGGGGCTGAAGCAATAGCACAGCAAGTAGGGCATTTGGCTTGCACATGGCTGACCCAGGATCGATTCCCAGCATCCCATAGGGTCCCCTGAGCACCGCCAGGAGTAATTCCTGAGTGCAGAGCAAGGAGTAAACCCTGAGCATCGCTAGGTGTGACCCAAAAGGCAAAAAATAAAAAAAGGAAGGAAGGAAGGAAGGAAGGAAGGAAGGAAGGAAGGAAGGAAGGAAGGAAGGAAGGAAGGAAGGAAGGAGAGAAGAAAGAAAGAAAGAAAGAAAGAAAGAAAGAAAGAAAGAAAGAAAGAAAGAAAGAAAGAAAGAAAGAAAGAAAGAAAGAAAGAAAGAAAGAAAGGGGCCGGAGCAATAGCACAGCGGGTAGGGCGTTTGCCTTGCACGCGGCCGACCCGGGTTCGATCCCCGGCATCCCATATGGTCCCCCAAGTACTGCCAGGAGTAATTCCTGAGTGCAAAGCCAGGAGTAACCCCTGAGCATCGCTGGGTGTGACCCAAAAAGCAAAAAAAAAAAAAGAAAGAAAGAAAGAGAAAGAGAGGAAGGAAGGAAGAAAGAAACAAGAAAAGAGAGAAAGAAAGAGAGAAAGAAAGAGAGAGAGAAAGAAAGAAAGAAGGAAAGAAAGAAAGAAAGAAAGAAAGAAAGGAAGGAAGGAAGGAAGGAAGGAAGGAAGGAAGAAAGAAAGAAAGAAAGAAAGAAAGAAAGAAAGAAAGAAAGAAAGAAAGAAAGAAAGAAAGAAAGAAAGAAAGAAAGAAAGAAAGAAAGAAAAGGGGAAATCAAGTTGGGGGCAGGACCAGCAGGTGGGGCCTGTGGCAAAATTCAGAATATTGGGGACTTCTAATCATGGAATGACCCGACGGAGAATATCTAGCACACAACCCTGGGGTTTGGTTTCATTGAGTCCAAATGCAGAAGGAAAAGAAAAAAATCCACTGGGAAATACCCTGGGAGGTGCAGCATGGGACACAGAACTTTCCAGAGAAAGGTGGTGATGTTGAGGCAGGAACAAAGCAGGTGAGCAGCGGAAAGACATCAGAGCAGGGGCCAGAGCAACAGCACAGCGTGGAGGGCGCTGGCCTGGCACGTGGCCGACTCGGGTTCGATCCCCGGCATCCCATAGGGTCCCCCGAGCACTGCCAGGAATGAGTCCTGAGTGCAGAGCCGGGAGTCAGCCCTGAGCATCCCTGGGGGAAGCCCCCACACAGATAAACCAAAGGAACAACCTCTTGAAGAAAAGCAAATATTTGCAATGAAAATGACGGTCACTTTTCTAGAATGTGAGCTCAGCACGGGTCCAGGGATATAAGGAGAAACCGACACAAACATTGATAAGTCACGCCGAGGCAGCCGGAATAGAGAAGGGGTCACTGAGTCAGTGATGGTTGGAGGGATGCTCGGGATGGGAGATGTGTGCTGAGAGTAGATAAAGGACCCAACGTGACGGCCTCTCAGTGTCTGTATTGCAAACCATGATGCCCCAAAGGAGAGAGAGAGTGTGGGGGAGATTGTCTGCCATGGAGGCAGGGGGAGGGTGGGAAAGGGGGGATACTGTCCCCAGAGCCGGGAGTAACCCCTGAGCATCGCCGGGTGGGACCCACAAAGCAAAATAATAATAATAATAATAATAATAATAATAATAATAATAATAATAATAATAATGACACTCGCAAAGGTGAAAAAGCCAACTCTGCCACTAGCAGCTTTCATGAAAGAGATTCTCGGGCTCAGAACACGGGAATCGAGGGAGGAAGCGACTTCAGCGAGGAGGTCTGAGTTAGAGGGACGGGGGCAGCAAACAGAACTTACTTAAATCAAAATGAACGCTGCTGAAAATAACAGTGATATGCAGGTGAAACACTTCAGGATTCAGAGAAAGTCGGGCTGAGATAATAGAAGGGAAAGCCAGGCAGAGAGATGCAGGAGACAAGAGTTAATGGAAGAATTAAACAGATCAAAGGCCGGTTGCTCGTGGAGACGAATAAATGAAAGGCACTTTTGCTGAGATCTGTAGAGAAAGAGGTGTTAAGGCGAGTAATGGGATGAGAGAGAGAGAAAAAAACATTCAGAGCCAAAGAAACTGAGATGAACAAATTACTGACCAAAATGTTGAAGATTTAGCTAGCCCTGTCATCTCCTTGTTCATCGATTTGCATGAGCGGGCGCCAGTCACGTCTCCATGGTGAGACTTGTCGTGACTGTGTTTGGCATCTCGAATACGCCACGGGGAGCTTGCCAGGCTCTGCCGTGCGGGCGGGATCCTCTCGGTAGCTTGCTGGGCTCTCCCCTCTCAGTAGCTTGCTGGGCTCTCCGAGAGGGGCGGAGGAATCGAACCCGGGACGGCCGGCCGTGTGCAAGGCAAACGCCCTACCTGCTCTGCTATGGCTCCAGTCCGAAGATTTAGCTAAAGTGGGGGGAAAAAATCAGAAAAAAAATTCATTTTAAACATTTAACCAAGAAGGCCTATTGAGTTGATGAAATTCCAAGGAGATATTCAGGTGTGTTGAAGGTTTTTGTGAATCCATCCTGAAATCTGTACTGAGGAACGGGCGGACAGTGAAGACCTTCCTACAGATTAGAATCCTGCCAACAGAAAGCACAGTGGTGGGGCCTGGAGCGATAGCACAGCGGGGGACGGCATTTGCCTTGCATGTGGCCGACCCAGGTTCGATTCCCAGCATCCCATAGGGTCCCCCGAGCACCGCCAGGGGTAATTCCTGAGTGCAGAGCCAGGAGTAGCCCCTGAGCATTGCTGGGTATGACCCAAAAGGCAAAAAAAAAAAAAAGAAAGCACAATGGTGTGTGGGGCAATGGTTTGTCCCGCATGCAGCTGACTTGGGTTCGATCCCCAGCATCCCATATGGCTCCCCGGGACCTGTCAGGAGTTGATCCCCGAGTTCGGAGCCTGGAGGAAGCCCTGAGCATGGCCAGGTGTAGGGCACCCCCAAAAAATCCAGATGTGTTTGAAAGCTATGCAGTCGTTCACTAGGACAGGGGGGCTGACACTGATTGTTAAGCAGACAGGAGGGGAGAGAGAACCCATAAACAGATCCATGTAAATATGGAAGCTTTTTGTCCCAGGGTGGCACGCTGCAAGTCCATGTAGGCGGGAAATGATTCAAGGAATATAGCAATTAGGAACAATAGGATGAAAAGAAGAATTGGATACTTAAAAAATATATATATATATATATATATATATATATAATATAGACCCAGACTGTCAAGCCCCACACTCACATTTTAAAATATAGGAGAATGTGTTTATAATTTGAATAAAAAAAGAGTTTGTTATATAAGACACAAAAAGCGGTTGCTATACGAAACATGTTCAATGTGATTTCGTAATAGTAAAGAAGTGTTTCAAGGAAATCACAGAGAGGAAGGAAGGGAGGGAGGGAGGGAAGGAAGGAAGGAAGATGGAAGGAGGAGGGAAGGAAGGAAGAAGGAAGATGGAAGGAAAGAAGGAAGGAAGAAGGGAAGGAAGGAAGGAAGGAAGGAAGGAAGGAAGGAAGGAAGGAAGGAAGGAAGGAAGGAAGGAAGGAAGGAAGGAAGGAAGGAAGGAAGGAAGAAGGAGGGAAGGAAGGGAGGGACAAAGGGAGGGAGGAAGGAAAGAAAAAAGATGGAAGGAAGGAGAGAAGGAAGGAAGGAAGGAAGGAAGGAAGGAAGGAAGGAAGGAAGGAAGGAAGGAAGGAAGGAAGGAAGGAAGGACGGAAGGAAGGAAGGAAGGAAGGAAGGAGGGAGGGAGGGAGGGAGGGAGGAGGGAGAGAAGGAAGGAAGGAAGGAAGGAAGGAAGGAAGGAAGGAAGGAAGGAAAGAAGGAAGGAAGGAAGGAAGGAAGGAAGGAAGGAAGGAAGGAAGGAAGGAAGGAAGGAAGGAAGGAAGGAAGGAAGGAAGGAAGGAAGGAAGGAAGGAAGGAAGGAGGGCTGAGCTGGGTTCGATTCCCAGCATCCCATAGGGTCCCCCGAGCACCACCAGGAGTAATTCCTGAGTGTAGAGCAGGAGTCAGCCCTGAGCATCACTGGGTGGGACCCAAAAAGCAAACAACAACAACAACAACAAAATAACAGGAACTGCGGTGACTGAAGGCGGGAGAGCGTGTGCTGGCACTCGAACCCAGGGACACAGCGACTCCCTGGGATACTCCCTGGAGAAGCTCTAATCGAGGCATCTGACAACACAGGAATAAAAATGTCCAAATCATGATTATTTGCGATGACAGAGAGCTGGGCAGCTCCAAACGCCAATCAGCGAGAGAAAGGATGAGTAAATTATGGTACGCGTAAATATGCAGCAATTAAGCTCTTCGAATCCATCAGCGGCGGGAAGGGGCGGGTGCGCCCGGACAAATACACAAATACTGAGAGCTGTCCCGGAGACTGCTCTGGGTGACCGGCCAACAGCAACCGAAATTTTAGAAAAATCCAGGGAGGATAGTACTGTTAGCGCCTTTATATATATATATATATATATATATATATATATATATATACATATATATATTTATATATTTATACAAACATTTACATATATTCATCTAAATATTTAACTGTCACTGTCACTGTCATCCTGTTGCTCCTCGATTGGCTCGAGCAGGCACCAGTCACGTCTCCATGGTGAGACTCGTGGTGACTGTGTTTGGCATCTCGAATATGCCACGGGGAGCTTGCCAGGCTCTGCCGTGCGGACGGGATCCTCTCGGTAGCTTGCCGGCTCTCCGAGAGGGACGGAGGAATCGAACCCGGGTCGGCCGCGTGCAAGGCAAACACCCTACCAGCTGTGCTATCGCTCCAGTCCCATAAATATATATATATTGCTTTTTGGGTCACACCGCGCGATGCACAGGGTTGCTCCTGGCTTTGCACTCAGGAATTACTCCTGGCAGTGCTCAGGGGACCCTATGGGATGTCAAGGACTGAACCCGGGTCAGCCGTGTGCAAGGCAAACGTCCTCCCCGCTGTGCTATCGCCCCAGCCCTAATATATATATATTTATTTATAAAATTTAAATATATTTATATTTATTTATATATATTTATTCATATATATTTTTTCTTCTTGGGGGGCAGTGATGCTCAGGGGTTCCTCCTGGCTCTGCACTCAGGAATCACTCCTGGCGATGCTCGGGGGACCCTATGGGATGCCGGGGATCGAACCCGGGTTGGCCGCGTGCAAAACAAACGCCCTCCTCGCTGTGCTATCTCTCCGCCGCTTATCAGGTCCTTTAAAGAGAGGATGGCGCTGGCCAGAGAAGAAGCAGTTAACTAAATCGACAAGGACGGAATTCAGATATGACATACAACACTTCCGCTGTTTGGGTTTTGGTCCTCACCCGGCAGTGCTCAGAGCTGAGTCCTGGCTCTAAGCTCAGGAATCACTGGTGGTGCTAAGGGACCACTAGGAGGAATCAGGATTGAAGCTCTGTCAGGCGCGTGCAAGCCAAGTGCCTTGCCCATTTTGCTTTCCCTGTCAGCTCTCGATACTTTCTTTTAATAAAACTTGAATTCCAGGGGCCAGAGAGATGGTTCAATGGTCTGCGTGCTCTGCAGACAGGAAATGCTGCGGTCGGAGATGACGGTGCAGTGCCTTGTACACCCCGCTTCTGTCTGCATTCCATACCCTCTGCTTGGATCAGAGTCGCACCTGCAATTCGTAACCTTTCAAATCACTCTTCAGAGGAGTTTGCTTCTGAGCTCTGGGCCTCAACGCACAGCAAAGAGATGTTGGCACGAGAACTGGCACAGGTACCACAGGACAATCTGTGTGTGTGTGTGTGTGTGTGTGTGTGTGTGTGTGTTTGTGTGTGTGTGTGAGCAGGGTGGAGAAAACATCCGATTTGAAGACAATCCGCTTCAAATCAATGGTTATGACGGAAATAAAATGATCATGATCAGGATCACGAGATCCCGTTAATAGTCGATTTCTCGAGCAGGCTCAGTAACCTCCCCATTCGTCCTTTCCCTGAGATCTTAGAAGTCTCTCTCAACTCGGCCCTCCCAATGATGTTGCACTGGGGGCTCTTCAGGGTCAGGGGAATGAGATCCAGCTTGTGACTGGATTTAGCATATGAATACACCATGGGAAGCTTGCAAGGCTGTCCCCTGTGGGCAGGAAACTCTCAGAAGCTTGCCAGTTTCTCCCAGAGGGAGAAGTAGGCTACAAGATATCTGGGAGCTTGCTTTTAAGTCTCTGGATGTTGGCCATTGATGGGATTACACACACCTGGGTTCCTCTGCCGGTACCTTCATGCATGAGGCCTGTCTGAACATGTGGAGAGGGGCCTCGAGCATGGCTGTAGCTAGGTTCCGGTGGTCTTCGGCCTCCAGGAGCTCTGCTCGGGGTGGGGAGGGAAGCTGGAGCCCATCCCCTCTGAGGGGCCCCGGGGAAGACAGCCAGGTGTGCGGGCAAGAGACTCTCTGCCAATGAAATGAATGGTCATAAAATAACCTCTTTTTTGGGTGGTGGTGGGTGGGGGGGAAGTCTGGCACACAAAATGCAAAACTCTATTTGACCCTTACAAGATACACTCTAGCAATTTCTCTGTCGCACACAACTCCAAACCAGCACATAGCTACTTTCTGCTGAAAACTGAGACTCATTAAGACTCATTAAGAAATAATAATGAGGGGACATTTGCCGTCTTCACGGCCAACCTGGGCTTAATCCCCGGAGCGATAGCACAGCGGGGAGGGCGTTTGCCTTGCACGTGGCTGACCCGGGTTCGATTCCTCCGCCCCTCTCACAGAGCCCAGCAAGCTACCGAGAGGATCCCGCCCGCACGGCAGAGCCTGGCAAGCTCCCCGTGGCGTATTCGAGATGCCAAACACAGTCACAACAAGTCTCACAAATGGAGATGTTACTGGTGCCCACTCGAGCAAATCAATGAGCAACGGCATGAGGCATGACAGTGCTACAGTGCTACATCTATGATTCCCTCACCCCTGTGAGCACTGCCAGGAATGATCTCTGAGAGCAGAGGTTGAAGTAAGCCCTGAGCACAGGTGGGTATAGTCCTTAAACCAATAGATAAATAAATAAAGAGGGAGAGAGAAAGAGAGAGAGAGAAATCATAAAATAAGTCGGAATAACCATGAAGACTTCTTGCTTCTGCTCCAACAAATACAAGCCGAGAAGTTGTCATTCTTCTATACTCATTTGTGGAATATAAAATAACATAATATGAGACTGACCCCCAAGGACAATAGAGACAAGGGCGAGGAGGATTGCCCCATGGTTGTCAGCCTGCCTCATGAGCTGGGGGAGAAGGCAGCTGGGATAGAGAAGGGGTCACTGTGTCAGGGATGGTTGGAGGGATGCTCGGGACGGGAGATGTGTGCTGAGAGTAGATAAAGGACCCAACGTGACGGCCTCTCAGTGTCTGTATTGCAAACCATGATGCCCCAAAGGAGAGAGAGAGTGTGGGGGAGATTGTCTGCCAGGGAGGCAGGGGGAGGGTGGGAAAGGGGGGATACTGGGGACATTGGTGGTGGGGAATGTGCCCTGGTGGAGGGATGGGTGTTCAGTCATTGTATAACTAAAACTCAAGCCTAAAAGCTCGTACCTCTATCTCATAGTGAGTCAATAAAACAAAAAGAAAGAGAGAAGTTGTCATCCTTGACCTCACGGCAAGAAAAAGACAGGACAACCTAAAAACCAGTGACAGTCTAGATGCCATCCAAGATTATTGCATTATTTTGCAGTAATCACTGAAGTCAGAGGCAGGGGAACAAAGATGACCTAACCCAAAGCAAAGAGAACAGACCACACAAATCCTTATGAGGCAGTTCACAGGAGACGGGGAAGTCGGGGGTTGGGGGGCCACAAAAGGCAGAAGAAATATCAGAATCAATTATTGCATTAGAATCAACTATTGCATCAGAATCAACTATTGCATCAGAATCAACGATTGCATCAGAATCAACTATTGCAAACTTAAGCGAGGCCCTTCAGCCACAGACCTTGTCGCTTGCAGAAGAGAGCAAGCCAGAAGTTACGGCAGCAGACCCCCCACCTGTAAGACCCCTGCAACGGAGACTTCTCTAATCCGAGGGCAGAGAGGAAAAAAATCTTGAAAGGAATCCAAGACTGTATCAGCTTATCTCAGAATGACAGAGAACGTCTTGGCACGCGAGCGAGCTCGGGTGAGGTGGAACTATTTTTAGTGTTGGAAGATTTCATCAGGACCCTAACCAGAAATTCAAGTGTCAGTGAAATGATCTCCCCCTCCCCAAAATAAAAAAAAAAAACCATAGTACGGGACTATCACTCAAGGGCGGAAGAAATGAGGACCAGGAGGAATTGACCTGCAGTTGGAAGGGTGCCGTGAGTGGTGGGGGAGGGTAGCTGGACAGAGAAGAGACCACCTGGACAGTGATACTTGGGAATGGTCACTTAGGCAAGAACTGAATGCTGAGAAGAAGCAAAGGGATCTACATGATATCCTTTCTGTACCAGACAGCACAGTGGGGAGGGGGTTTGCCTTGCACGCGGCTGACCCCGGTTCGATTCCTCCGCCCCTCTCGGAGAGCCCGGCAAGCTACTGAGATTATCCCGCCCGCATGGCAGAGCCTGGCAAGCTCCCCGTGGCATATTCGATATGCCAAACACAGTCACAAGTCTCACCACGGAGACGTTACTGGTGCCCACTCGAACAAATTGATGAGCAGCGGGATGACAGTGACAGTTATATGTTCTGTATTTATATAATACATAAAATATAGTCTGTATCTATACATATTTCATATTATACACATTCTATATAATTTATATTTTATACATTTATAATAAGGATAGCACAACGGGAGGGTGTTTGCCTTGCACGTAGCCGACCCGAGTTCAATTCCTCCATCCCTCTCGGAGAGCCCAGCAAGCTACCGAGAGTATCCCACCCACACGGCAGAGCCTGGCAAGCTCCCCGTGGCATATTCGAGATGCCAAAAACAGTCACAACAAGTCTCATAACGGAGACATTACTGGTGCCTGCTCAAGCAAATTGATGAACAACACGATGACAGTGCTACAGTGTAGTATGCAAATATAATGTAATATGTATAATATGTAATATTATCTATAATATTTGTATAATATTTTTATACATTGTCACTGTCACTGTCATCCCGTTGCTCATCGATTTGCTCGAGCAGGCACCAGTAACGTCTCTCATTGAGAGACTTATTGTGACTGTTTTTGGCATATCCAATACGCACGGGTAGCTTGCCAGGTTCTACCGTGCGGGCAGGATCCTCTCGGTAGCTTGCCGAGCTCTCCGAGAGGGACAGAAGAATTGAACACGAGTCGGCCACATGAAAGGCAAATGCCCAACCGCTGTGCTATTGCTCCAGCCCATTATGTATTATTATATGAATTTTTTTTTTAATTTTGGGCTCCACCTGACAGTGCTCTGGGCTGACTCCTCGCATAAAAAGCTCAGGGGACCGTACGTGATACTGGAGATCGAACCCGGGTCAGCCACATGCAAGCTAAACGCCCTCCCCCCTTGCACTATCACTCTAGCCCCTATAAATATATTTTATATTACATAATATAGCCCAAGTATCTGGAAATTGAGCTACACTCTCTTACATCGCGGGTCCACGAAGAAACTCGTGGTTAAAAATGATTTTTAACTCAATGAAAAAACGTAACATCAATATTTACGAGGAGACACCGGTGCTTAGAAGGACTGCCTTGGCAGTCAAGAGTGCGTATAAGAAGAGAGATCTGAAATCAATACTTGAGCTTCCACCTTTGGGAAAATGGAAAGAGAAGAGCAAATGAAGCCGAAAATAGGCAGCAGGGGGGAAATCAGCTTATTGAGAGCAGAAACCAATGACATTAAAGAAGCAAAGGGAAAAAAAATTAGACAATGAAAGTCAGTGGCAGCCCCCGAGAGACCCTCACTCATCGGCTTGAGAGGCGGGTGGGATTCTGGAAACTGCGCCTTCTGGTTCGTGATGCGTGGGGACACTTGGCCTTTCTCAAAGGGATGCAGCTGGGGACCACCCCCCCGGGGTTTGGGGTCTTCAGCCTTTGAGTCCAGGGTCACCAAAAGCAAGCATGCACTCATAGGGACTTGCTGGGTTTGTCACGGAGGGGTATTTTGTGTGTGTGTGTGTGTGTGTGTGTGTGTGTGTGTGTGTGTGTGCGCTGGTGCGTGTGGGGTCCAGCAATCTGTCACTCTGAATCCCTCTGTTCTTTTTTGGTTCAAGGTTTCCACCGGTGTGGAAAACTTGTGTGTGTGTGTGTGTGTGTGTGTATCCTGAGGGTCTCACACCCATCACACACCACCAGGCTGTCCCCACATTTTTGGGGGGACAAACTCACTTATGACTCCAGCTTCTTCTGGGAGGGCTCAGAGTCTCCTCTCCCTCCCCTCCTCTCTCTCTCTGTCCCTTTCTTCTCTCCCTCTCTCTTCTCTCCTCCCTCTCTCTTTCTCCCTCTCTCCTCTCTCTCCCTCTCTCCCTCTCTCCTTTTCTCTCTCTCTCTCTTCTCTCCCTTCCTTTCTCTCCCTCTCTCTCTCTCTCTCCCTCCCTCCCTCCTCCTCTCTCCCTCCCTTTCTCTCCCTCTCTCCTCTCTCTCCCTCTCTTTCCTCCTCTCTCTCCCTCTCTCTCCCTTTCTCCTCTCTCCCTCTTTCCCCCTCTCTCCCTCTCTCTCCTTCTCTCTCCCTCTCTCTCCTCTCCTCTCTCCCTCTTTCCCCCTCTCCTCTCCCTCTCTCTCCTTCTCTCTCCCTCTCTCCCTATCTCTCTCCCTCTCTCTTCTCTTCTCTCTCCCTCCCTTTCTCTCCCTCTCCCTCTCCCTCTCCCTCCCTCCCTCTCTCTCTCTCTCCCTCCCTCTCTCTCTCTCTCTCTCTCTCTCTCTCTCTCTCTCTCTCTCTCTCTCTCTCTCTCTCTCTCTCTCCCCCTCCCTCTCTCTCACTAGGGATGACAAGACAGCAAGTCTCTGGATCTTTCTGCAGCTGGCCCGGCTGGGAATTTCCCAAATCAGCCAACTCATCTCGAACCATCCGTCTCGCCCAGCTCATTGCACCAAGAAAGCCAGAGAGAGGATTCACCCCGCGGAGCAGACTCCCGCGGGAAATCCGAGTGTGCCGTGCGTGGTTTGGCTGGTTGTGTCCTGGAGGGGCAGCTCCTGGCTCTGGTGCTCGGTGGCACGCCTGGAGGGGCTCCGGGGACCATGCGGAACTGGGCATCAAACCCGGGTCCTCCGGCTTGCAAAGCGGGCCCTTCCGCCGGAAGTTCCCCGTTCCCAGGTCACATCCAGGAAGCAAACCCAGACAGTTGGTCCCGCCCGGCCCTCCCGGCCTCCTCCCGTGAGGACTCTGCTTCCAGTGCTCCAGAGTTGTCGTTAGTATTCGGTATCTTCCCCGTCACCAGCCCAGGACCGCCCCCCACCAACCTCTGCTAAAATCTAGCACCCAGATTTTTCTTTTAAAGTCACAACCCAAAACTCGGCTCCCCCGGGGAAAGCAAGCACGAAAGGGAGCGAGAGGCGCATCCCAGCTCACATGGCCCTCAACTCTCAGAGAAGCACCTTCCTCCAGTGTGAAGTGGAGCCCAGGTGCGATTCCTGGGGTTCCCTGACCTACAAGAAGAGCCAAGATGGGGCCGGAGCGATAGCCCAGCGAGGGAGGGCGTTGGCCTGGCACTCGGCCGACCCCGGTTCGATTCCCAGCATCCCATAGGGCCCCCCAAGCACCGCCAGGAGTGAGTCCTGAGTGCAGAGCCAGGGAGTCAGCCCTGAGCATCGCCGGGTGGGACCCAAAAAGCAAAAAACTAAAAATAAATAAACGAAAAGCAGAGCCCAGGAAGGAAGGTCTCGGGGAAGAGTTTCCTCCCAGTTTCTGCTTGGTCCTGTCCGCACACTTCCCGCTGGGGCTTATTCCTTGGAGCCCCCTTCGTAAGCCCTTCAGTCCCTTCTGCCCGGGAGCCCCCCTGCCCACCCCGGGGCGGCCCGTTTCTTGAGAAGGACAAGTTTCCGCTGATTTATATTCCAGCCGCCTTCAGGAAGGGGCTACGGTCCAGCTGCACATTTGTATATTCATTGAGCTGCTCTCCTGACTCTCAGCGCCTCTGACAGCTGCAGATGGCGAAAAACCATTTTTCACGAGGTCTGAGAGAAGGGGAGAGGGGCTGGTGACGTGGCACCAGAGGAGACGCTGACCAAGAACGGGGACCTGGGGGTGTGTGCAGAGAACGTCGTGGCAGTCTAGGACCACAGGCATGAAGGGCCCAGACAGGTCCTCCCCGCCCCCCCCCCCCGAGATCCGTTACTGATGCACACGCTATCAAAATGCCCTAACACTGCATTGACGAGCCGCCAAGCCAAGGCATTAGAGTCTGGCCGTCTCAGCCACTTTCTTCCTTTTTGGTGTTATGACCTTGGGGGTTATTGAGCCCTCGGGTGAACACGCAGTTCAGGGATGGGAACAAGGAGTAAGATGTAGAAAGAACCCAACATGTCTGGGTAGGAAGGACATAAAAATGCGAAGGGTCATAGGCACAGAGATGGAGGCAGAGGTTTCCAGAGAGGAGGGAAGAAGGGAGAGACACAGGGAGAAGGGAGGAAGAGAGAGAGAAAGAGGTAGAGAGAGAGGGGGAGAGGGAGAGAGAAGAAGAGGAGATAGTGAGAGGAAGAGAGAGGGAGAGAGAGAAGGAGAGAGGAGAGAGAGGGAGAGAGGGAGGGAGAGAGTGGGAGAGAGAGAGGGAGAGAAAGAGGGAAAGAGACATGGAGAGAGAGGGAAAGAGATAGGGAGAGAGAGGGAGAGAGAGAGGGAGAGGGAAGGAGAGAGATGGAGAGGCAGAGAGAGGGAGAGAGAGGGAAAGAAGAAGAGAAGGAGAAAGAAGGAGAGAAAGACAGAAGGAGAGAGGGAGGGAGGGAGAGGGAGAGAGAGGAGGAGAGAGATAAGGAGAGAGGGAGAGAAAGAGGGAGAGAGAGGGAGAGAGGGAGGAGAGAGGGAGACAGAGGGAGAGAGAGGGAGAGAGGGAGACAGAGGGAGACAGAGGGAGAGAAGGAGAGAGGGAGAGAGGGGGAGGGAAAGAGAGGGAAAGAGGGGGAGAGAGAGAGGCAGAGAGGAAGAAAGAGGGAGAGGAAGAGGGGGATAAAGGGAGGGAAAGAAGGATGGAGAGAGAGAGGTTGGGAGAGGTTGGGAGAGAGAGGGAGAGAGAGGGAGAGAGGGATAGAGAGGGAGAGAGAGGGAGAGAGGGAGAGAGAGAAAGGGAGAGAGAGAGGGAGAGAGGAGAGAGAGGGAGAGAGAGAGGGAGAGACAGGGAGAGAGATTGGGAGAGGGAGAGAGAGGGAGAGGAGAGGGAAAAGGAGGGAGAGAGAGAGGGAGAGAGAGGGAGAGAGAGCACGCACTTTTTTTAATCCCTGTTAGCCACTAGAGAAGAGAGATTCGAGCAGAAGAGCGGAAATATGATTAAGGGTCTCGGGGAGATTCAGGCTGTTTCTGAGGCCCCGCTGTGCCACAGAGGCGCTGGGTTCCCCCCTCTGGTCTGTGTCCCACGAAGCCCCTGGGGGTCCCCCCAATAAGGGCCCCACCCTGTGGGCTGAGATTCTTCCCGACGATCAGCTGCACCATGAGTGATGGGGGTATTCCGCGTGGATAAATCTTCCGGCTATAAAACAACCTCCCTCTCATCACCGGAGATATCTCAGGATCAGAGAGATTCTACCTGGGCCTGGAAATTCATCACATCTGCCCCGCGTGCCAGAGGTGGGCGCTTTGCAATCAAAGCCGGCTCAGCGAGGACCCCCCAAGCGCCCTCTGCCAACCCTGCCTCCCCCCCCCCCACCTTTGTTTCTGAATATAGAGGATTCAAGTCAGATCCGTGATGTAGAACACACCTCAGACACGGCAGGCCCAGCTCATACATGGTCCTGATTCCACTAGAAGTGAGCCCCGAGCATTACCAGGCATCGCCCCCAAAGAAACAAACAAAATTTAAAAAAATTTAGGGGCTGCAGCGATAGCACAGCGGGGAGGGCGTTTGCTTTGCATGCGGCCAACCCCGGTTCGATTCCCAGCATCCCATAGGGTCCCCTGAGCACTGCCCAGGAACCCCTGAGCACTGCTGGGTGAGCGCCAGAAAGCTAAAAGACAATAACAAAAAATTCTTCGATACGCCAATTCACTTCTAGAAAGACCCTGGCACTTCCTCCCAGTCTCTCCCCTCTGTCTCTCCCTCCCTCCCTCTCTCCTTCCCTCCCTCCTTCCTCTCTCCCTCCCTTCTTTTCTCTCCCTGTCTCTCCCCCCCTCTCTCTCCCTTTCTGTCTCTTCTTCTCTCCCTCCCTCTCTCCCTTCCTTTCTCTCTCCCTCTCTCTCCCTTTCTCCCCTTCTCCCTCTCTCTCCCCCCTCTCACCCTCCCCCCTTATCTCCCTCCCTCCCTCCTCAGGCCCAGACCCACAGCAGACCATTTCTCAGCCCCCCCAGCTGACCACAGGGAGGAGTGGAGGCCCTCGCAGGCACGTGAACCAAGTACTCTTAGTAACACAGCAGGAACTGTGAGTGGGGGACAGTGATCAAGTCTAGGGGTTCCTTTCTTCCCACCCCAGGGAGAAAAACTGGCGTCTAGTTAATCACGGGGTGCCAAGTGAACCCCAACAACACCATGGGGTTGAAGCCCAGGCTTATGGCATTTCTGCTCAGCGGGTAGGGTGTTTGCCTTGCATGCGGCCGACCTGGGTTCGATTCCTCCGCCCCTCTCAGAGCCCGGCAAGCTACCAAGAGGATCCCGCCCGCACGGCAGAGCCTGGCAAGCTCCCCGTGGCGTATTCGAGATGCCAAACACAGTCACAAGTCTCACCGTGGAGATGTGACTGGCGCCCGCTCGAGCAAATCGATGAGCAACGGGATGACAGTGCGACAGGGATTATTTTTTTTTTGCAGGGGAGAGGGTTGGGTCCCACCCGGCGATGCTCAGCGGTTCCTCCTGGTTCTGCACTCAGGAATCACTCCTGGCGGTGCTCAGGGCACCCTGTGGGATGCCGGGGATCGAACCCGGGTCGGCCGTGTGCCAGGCCAACGCCCTCCCTGCTGGGCTGTGGCTCCTGCCGCCTTTCTACGTTCCTTTGCCTCCTCCTCTCACTCTCCTCAGCGACGAGGCTCCCTCCGGCTTATCGCTCATGACCGGGAGCGCGGAGTTGTACGGGGAGAGATAAGCGTTTCTCAATGCTGGAATAATACGGGTCGGATTCTCCCGCGTTATCAGAAACCAAGTGTTGGGGGGTGGGTGGGGGATGGAGAAGAAGATGGCGCCGGGAGGAAGGAGAGGGAGCATGAGACTCAGGGAGACCCGAGCGTGAGCCCCAGCCCTGGGCATATCCCTCGTCTCCTCTGAGCCGCAGTGTCTGAAAACAGAGAGAAAACACAGCCCGGGGGGTTTCTCCTCCTCCACCTGGCTAGCCAGCCTGGAGGGTCCACAGACACTCGGACAGGCTTGCGTGTCCTCAGTGGCCATCGCTGCCCGCCCCCACCTTCCCTCTGACATAACCTCGCGCATCTGAGTTGCATCCATCTACACAGCCCGCGGCCCAGCTGGGAACACCACTTGAGTGCCCCAAACAAAAAATCCTGGGCTGGAGCCATAGCACAGCGGGGAGGGTGCTTACCTGGCATGTGGCCGACCCAGGTTCGATCCCCGGCATTCCCTAGGGTCCCCCGAGCACCGCCAGGAACTGATTCCTGAGTGCGGAGCCGGGAGTCAGCCCTGAGCATCGCCGGGTGGGACCTCAAAAAGCAAAAACTAAACAAAAAACGAAATCCCATTTTGGTGTCTGCCCCGGACCCAAGAGTACATGTGTGTGTGCGTGTGTGTGTGTGTGTGTGTGTGTGTGACCTATTGTGGCTGAAACGTTGCAAATACACAATGCCCTTCTGTTTGCCAGTGATCTGACACAAAGGGAGAGAACCCAGTGCAGCGAGAGCAATGACCAATGGACAACGGGAAGGGTAGGGCCGCCAAGGGAACTTCCTGGGTAGGGGAAGGGTCAGGAGAGTGGGCTCGCCTGGGGTAGGGCTGTGCGGGGGTCACATCTCATGCCAATCTCCTCTGAGATCAGCATCAAGGTAATTTAGTAGGAAGAGGCCCAGGGGCCGCCCACCCGCCCCACTCATGACTTTTCAGCGAGTGCTCAGAGAACGCGGCGTGTCTGGTCAGATCCACTTAGAGAAATGGAAGTGAAAGCACAAGTACAGTGTGACTCTGGTCACTCTCGGGCGGTGCACACGACCAAGCTCATCGCCGCCCGCCCGCCCGGAGTCCTTGTGTGATGGCATTAGGCTAAGTGCTGTGCATGCATTATTCATGGGCTCCCTGGACGATCCCATGATGCAGTAAGTGGAGTTGCATGAAATCGTCGATATGTGACCCCCTGGCCTCCCCAAATGGCCACTTTATACACTTCCACCTAACAGAGAGCCATTACCGCCCCCTCACCCACCCGCTGCCACCCATTTACGGACGCTGGATTGGAGGTGGAGGCAGCGCTGGGCTGAGAAGGACCCAGGCAGCCGGAGAACCAGACAGGAGATGCCCGGCCGCGAACAGGAACTGGGAACCAACCAGCTCGTCCGGGGCGATGAACCGAGGCCAGCGGGCAGATGGGGCAGAGGCAGCCGGGAGTTCTCAGGGAATCAGGAAGTCTCAAGATGGGATTCAGAGAACTGACTCTGCAACCGAAGCACCCCAAAAGGGGTGGGGGACACACAGCGCCCGCCCAAACAGAGGCCCAGCTGACGAAAACCTCTACCCTCCACATCTGCCACCAGTTGAAAAGCTAAGGTATATGGGTTTGTGACTGAAATCTCCAGGTTTCCATGGGGTTGGGAATGGGCTACCTCCCCCCATCTCCCTGTACTTCCGGAAGCCCCCCCCCCCCGCAGTCATGGACACGCCCCAAAGCTATCACCCAGTTAAAAATTTAACTCCAGTTGTACCACCCCGTTAAGAATGTGGCTGTGAAGTGAAATGAGTCAGAAAGGGAGAAACAGACATAGGAAGATCGCACTCAACTGCGGAATAGAAAATAACAGAGTGGGAGACTGACACCCAGGAGTAGTAGAGATAAGGACCAGGAGGTTGGCTCCACGGCTTGGAAGCCAGCCTCGCATGCTGGGGGAAAAGGCAGCTCAGATATAGAAGGGACCACCAAGTAGAGTGCTAGGAGGGCCCGCTCAGGATGGGAGAGGCAGGCTGAGAGTAGACTATAGCCGGAACATGATGGCCACTCAATACCTCTACTGCAAACCACAGCACCCTAAAGGAGAGAGAGAGCAAAACTGAATGCCCTGCCACAGAGGTAGGTCGAGATAGGTCGTGAGGCAAGCGGGAGACGCCTGTCCCCAGGCGGCCATCTCTCTGCTCCCCACGTCACCCGACTCGTCCACCACAGAACCAAGACGATTCGGACGCAGTGACATCCCAGGCTAGTTGCTGCTCTCCTACCCCGTCAAACCTTGGTGCTGAAGACAGCTGGGTACTGACTCCGCTGAAGGACCCAGCTGACGGGGAGAGGAGAGACGTACTTCCGGGGCAGCATTGGGAGAGGGAGCGACCGTAGGCCAACTCTGGGTCCGTGTGGACAGTAGAAGGACAAGAAAGAAGAAATCGTAGAAGAACAAGAAAGAGGAAAGCCCAGGCTGGTGGCCCCTGGGAAAGAGCAAAGGCCAGAATCCACAGAGCTACAGTCCAGACCTCAGCATGGCACCAGCCTATGTTTTATCGCTACTTTTGCTGCATCCTGCAGTTAATAGGACGTCCAGAAAAAAAGTGAGCCAGCTAGCGAGTCATTTCCCCAAGGGCTGTATGGGGCAGAGGTGGGTCGCTGAGAATCTGGTTGATGGGGGGAGAGGTCAAACTCCTAAAACTTGACCTATGTACCAAATGCCACAGGTGACAGGGCAGGGGTGAGGGTGCAGTTGACAGAGGGGAGGAACACGAAGGGAGTCCGAGTTTGAATTCTTGGCTTCCCCTCAAGCCAGTCCCAGGAAGCAGGCTGAACAGAGGCACCCACCAGAAAGCTCTGAGATATGCATGAGGCTGGGTTCACACCACCAGACAGCCAGGAAGGATCTCTCCATGCGCTAGACAAGAAGTCAATGGGGTAATGATTGACCTCTCTCCCCTCCGCCGGCCAGCCCCTGTGTGACGGAGCAAATGAAGACATCGGAAACACACTGGGCGGTCTCTGTAAACAGGAAACGCGTGTGTGTGTGTGTGTGTGTGTGTGTGTGTGTGTGTGTGTGTGTGGAGGAGGGTTCTGTGTATCACTCTCTGCACCCGGAGGAAAAGAATTAAATTCATTTGGCCCACTAACATGTGTGTTTAAGCGCAGCCAGACACAGCAGCACCAGAGTCAAAGAAGATACACCTGGGAAGGATCCGTTGCTGAGGACACCTGGAAACTGGAAGCGACAGCGCCTCCTCTGGCCAGGTACAGTATTACACCGCAGCTGTGTCACCTGGAAACAGGAAGTGACAGCGCCTCTCCTGACCAGGTGTAGTATTACACCGCAGCCATGTCACTGGAAATAGGAAGTGACAGCGCCTCCTCTGGTCAGGTATAGTATTACACAGCAGCCGTGTCATCTGGAAACAGGACGTGACCGCGCCTCCCCTGGTCAGGTATAATATGGGCTGTGAGGAAGAGAATCAACATGGCATGCAGGGCTGGAGCGATAGCACAGAGGGGAGGGCGTTTGCCTTGCATGTGGCCAACCCAGGTTCGATTCCCAGCATCCCATGGGGTCCCCTGAGCACCGCCAGGAGTGATTCCTGAGTGCATCAAATATTGTGAACTACTGTATAAAATAGAAAAAAAAAATTTAAAAAAAGAGCTGTGGGAGAAAGCTCTCAGACAAATGGTCTTTAGCAGGGAGTGCCCTTGTGAGCTTGAAGAAGGCAGGGAGATGTCCATCATGTAATGTGATGGGACTGGAACCCCACCGACCAAGGCTTAGTGATGGTCAAAATGTTCCCCCCTACTGTGGCCGGGTAAAGCAGTAAGACTCTGTCCACGGCACTGCCTGGACCACAGAGATGAATGCGGAGAGGCATCTTTGGACCAGAGCGGGGCCCAGGCAACCTCCCCTGCAGGGACGTGAGGTGCAGAAGGTTAGCACTGTAGCACTGCACTGTCATCCCGTGTTCATCGATTTGCTCGAGCGGGCGCCAGTCACGTCTCCACGGTGAGAATTGTTGTGACTGTGTTTGGCATCTCGAATACGCCACGGGGAGCTTGCCAGGCTCTGCCGTGTGGGCGGGATCCTCTCGGTAGCTTGCCGGGCTCTTCGAGAGGGGTGGAGGAATCAAACCCGGGTTGGCTCCATGCAAGGCGAACGCCCTCCCCGCTGTGCTATTGCTCCAGTCCAAAGAAGGTTAAGGCAGAAGAAATGGCAACTGGTCAGCCACTTCCGGTCTGGACTGGGGTGTGAGCTGAGATAGCACTGGGGCCTTTCTCTCTCTCTCTGTCTCCCTCTCCCTCTCTCTCTCTCCCTCTCACTCTCTCTCTCTCTTGTGAGCTGAGACAGCACTGGGGCCTCTCTCTCTCTCTGTCTCTCTGTCTCTGTCTCTGTCTCTCTCTCTCTCCCCCCAGGCCGCAAGCCCAAAAGGCTCCAACAACTCTGCTCACTGCCTCACTTCCCCACAAGGCATCACTCACCCCGGACTTAAGCACCGGATCCAGCCCATTCGTCCGAGTGTCACATCTGGGCACTCAAACATTAAGCGATAAATCCCTGGCAGAGTGCGGGGCTCCGGGAGGAAGGAAGCCCACTCCATCAACCCGGCGGGCGCGAGGAGCGGGTGGAAGTCACAGCCCCTAATGAAAGGAATCAATCTGACGGAGAAACAGCGGCACGCAAGCCGTTCAGAGCGTCTCCACTGCCCACCCCCCCCTACCGGCTTCATAGCGGGGACACGGGGGTGGGGGATACTCATTCTTTAGAGATTCACTGCCTTTATTCACACTCAGTTCCCTTCAGGACAGAGGCACCCTGCTGCTTCCTAGAACCCCATGGTTGACTCCCGTGCTGTCTCCGTCAGGTTCAGTTCGAGTGGTGCTGACTCAGCAAGGCTGAATCAGGAGGGCTCCTTGCAAAAGACTCACAGCCCCCTGCTCCTATGGACCATCATCAAGGATGCGCTGTGACACTGGCTTTTAGGTTGAGGCATCTCAGGACAGGGAGCACTCCAACTCAGAGTAGCTGGAGCACAGCTTTTGGGAGCACACTCCCCGTCAAAGACAAATCAAAACCAAAGGGCCCCGGGATTCTCTCATTCCTCGCTCTGCCGGGAACAGAAGCGCTGGGAGCTGGGTCCGTTTCTCTTTCCTTTCTGACTGCTCTGTTCTAGAGTCTACAACAGTCTGCGGTGCAGTGACGAATGAGTGACAGCCGGGGCTCTATCGCCTTCTGGAAAGACAAACCTACCAAGGCCACCCCTTGAAGAATTTCCACCTTTCAATACCTTTCGAGGTATGACACTCAAGAAAAAGGAGGTGTTGATCAAGAAACAGCAGAGGGCGGGGGGTCGCTGGAGCGATAGCATGGCAGGGGGGGAGGGCATTTATCCTGCACGGGGCCAACCCGGGTCATCCCATAGGGTTCCCCTGAGCACTACCAGGAGTGATCCCTGAGTACAGAGTCAGGAGTCAGCCCCAGGGTATGGCCCCAAAACGACAACGAAAGAAATAGCTAAGTCATTTATTGAGATGCATCCCAAAAACCAAACGTAGCCTCAGAAAAAAAGAGAAAGGATGAGGCTGGAGCAATAGCACAGCAGGGAGGGCATTTGCCTTGCACACGGCTGACCCGGGTTCGATTGCCAGCATCCCATAGGTTCCTCTGAGCACTGCCAGGAGTGATTCCTGAGTGTATGAGCCAGGAGGAACCTATGAGCATCGCCGGGTGTGACCCAAAAGGCAAGAAAAAAAAAAGAAAAAAGGGAAGGGAAGGGGTGAGTGGGGAGAGAGAAGAACAAACATTCCTGAAAGGAGGATGCAAGTCGTGTGCAAAGAAGAAAGACAGCAAGGGACGGAAAGTGCAGAGGACAAAGGGGCTGTCCTCTGCGCTCTGTATCCCTGGGGACAAGGGGACATGAGGGCACATCAGATGTATCGTGGGCAGAAGCCTCTGACTCCTGGAACTGTGCTCGCATCGATACGAGCACGATCAGATGGATTGATTGCCCATTTAGCCCATGACTCCGACGCTTCCTCTGAGAATTAAACGTCTATGGACAGAGACTCCCCCCCCCCAAAAAAAAACGCTTCCTTTGAAGCGAGCGTTGGCTTGTTTTCCTTCCGTCTTGCATGCAAGACCTAGAGCGTCGGTGCATGTCTTAGTTCTGAGGGGAGCAAGTCTTCAAAATGATGTCCGAGGAGATATAATATGCAAATATTAGCTTTATACTCGAGATGAGGCGTCCCGGGCATAAAACCAGGGCAATTTACTTTCCTGGGGACATTTGAAGCTCCCACAGTGCTCATTACCTTCCAACAAAAGAAAGATGGGAAAGTCTAGGGCAATTTTTACGGTAGACATCGTTCTGCCTGCCCAACGGCCCACACACACCAGAAATTCTTTTTTTGTGGTTCTGTAGCGATGTTGTTCTCACATTGCATCCGGGCTGGCTGGAAAACCCGGAGTCGGACGCGAGCAAGAGCGAGTTTGCCAAATCATGTCTAGGGTGGATAGCACCAAGCACATAAAATTTTAAGTCCAGAGTAGTTAAGCAACTTTCATAACCTGGTTGCCAAGACGGTGGTAGGGGGGAAACACATGACCAAGCAGCCGAGCCCACGGAGAGTTCCCCAGAAAGAGTCAGAATAGAGCCATGAGAAGTTCCACCTCTTGGCATCCCCCCCACCAAGAGACAGATGGGAAACTGCACTATCCACTGAAGTAGACACGGTATTGTTCATTGTGGCATCCAGGATGGTGGGCAGGCTACGGACTCAAGTCAAGTGTTCAATGACAGGTGAGAGGTTGATGAAGATGTGGTGTGTACACACACACACACACATGTATATACATATGTATACATATATATATGTGTGTGTGTGTGTGTGTACAGAGAGTCTCTTGTGTGTGTGTGTGTGTACAGAGAGTCTCTTGCCCGCACACCTGGCTGTCTTCCCCGGGGCCCCTCAGAGGGGATGGGCTCCAGCTTCCCTCCCCACCCCGAGCAGAGCTCCCGGCGGCCGAAGACCACCGGAACCTAGCTACAGCCATGCTCAAGGCCCCTCTCCACACGTTCGGACAGGCCTCATGCATGAAGGTACCGGCAGAGGAACCCAGGTGTGTGTAAGCCCATCAACGGCCAACATCCAGAGACTTAAAAGCAAGCTCCCAGAAGATATCTTACAACCTACTTCTCCCTCTGGGAGAAACTGGCAAGCTTCTGAGAGTTTCCTGCCCACAGGGGACAGCCTTGCAAGCTTCCCAGGGTGTATTCATATGCTAAAGCCAGTCATGAGCTGGATCTCATTCCCCTGACCCTGAAAGAGCCTCCAGTGCGACATCCTTGGGAGGGCCAAATCGAGATAGCCTTCTAAGATCTCAGGGAAAGGACGAAAGAGGGGTTACTGAGCCCGCCCGAGATATCGACGATTAACGGGATTTCGTGATCATAATATATATATGTATATATAGTATATATATATATGATGGAATACTATACAGCTGCAAAGAATGATAAAGCCATGCAATTTGCTGCAATTTGAGTGGAACCAGAGGAAATTATGTTAGGGGAAGTCAGATAGAAGAAGGAGGATGAGTCCTGAGTGCTCTCACTCATCTGTGATACATAAAACAACATTACAAGAGAATGCAATGAGTCTCTCTGAAGACAGGCTGGGGAGGGAGCGAACCTAAGGACATTGGTGGACCTTTGATGGACCTCTTGCAAAGCACAGTGCCTCAATTAAAAAAAATTTTTTTAATGGAAGAGTAGGGGCTGGAGCGATAGCACAGCGGGTAGGGCGTTTGCCTTGCATGCGGCCGACCCGGGTTCAAATCCCAGCATCCCATATGGTCCCCTGAGCACTGCCAGGAGTAATTCCTGAGTGTATAACCAGGAGTAACCCCTGTGCATTGCCGGGTGTGACCCAAAAAGCAAAAAAAATAAAAAATAAAAAAAATTAAAAATGGAAGAGTAAAGATAGAAAAGAAACTGGTATCTAAGATATTCACTTCATTTGGGCAAAATGTCAAGGTAATAAATATGGTAAGGAATTTCTTAAATAATGAGCCAGTGGATTTGCATATATGGAAATTTAACCAGAGACAAACACCCACACCCCCTGCTTTACAAAATAAGACATTAATTTTAATCACTTCTCTTTCTAAAGGTGAAAGCTTACACGGTTATTATTATAACTTGGGAAAAAAAGGAAAAGTGTCTTAGGCTGAACACAGAAATCAATAAGCATAAAAGAAAAGCGAATTGACAAATTGACTTGAGCAAAATTTAAAACGTTTGCTCATCCATTAGAAGTCATTAAGAAGTAGATAAGCCACGGGTTGGGGGTAAAATATTTGCAGCACACGCCCGGCAGAGAATTCATATCGAGTTAACGTGGAAAAAAAAAATCCTACAAGTCACCGCTAACAACGGTTTCCTAAGAAATGGGCAAAAGATTCTAGCGGGCAGGTCCCAAAGACCAATAAGCACATCAGAGTGATCAATCCCGGGAAATACCCTCAAGTACCAAGATGAAAACCCTAAAAGCGGGGTCTCCCAAGCCTCCCTTCAGGATCTTGGGGTAAGGGGGTGGCCCCCAGAAATTCTTGGCCAACCCGGACCCGGTCGAGGATTCAACGCAAGGACTCAAAGACATGAAGTGAGTCAGGTTCTACAGTTCCAGAGATGAACCAGATGTGGGGGTCCGGGGTCACACCCAGAAGGGCTGGGGGCTCCCTAGGGGCGCATCTAGCACTGCTCTGAGGGACCATGTGTGCCAGGGTCCTAACTGGGCTAGTCACATGCAAGACAGCTTCCTTTCCGCTACTCTTTCTCCCTTTCTCTTCCCCTCCCTTCTCTCTCCTCCTTCTCTCTTTCCCTCTCTTTCCCTTCCTCCCTCTCTCTCACTCTCTTTCCCTCCCTCTATCTCCCTCCCCTCCCCCTCCCTCTCTCTCCTTCTCTCCCTCCCTCTCTCTTTCCCTCCCCCATCTCCCTCCCCTCCCCCTCCTTCTCTCTCCTTCGCTCTTCCCTCCCTCCCTCTCTCTTTCCCTCCCCCATCTCCCTCCCCTCCCCCTCCTTCTCTCTCCTTCGCTCTTCCCTCCCTCCCTCTCTCTTTCCCTCCCCCATCTCCCTCCCCTCCCCCTCCTTCTCTCTCCTTCGCTCTTCCCTCCCTCCCTCTCTCTTACTCTCCCCCATCTTCCTCCCCTCCCCTCCCTCTCTCTCCTTCCCTCCCTCCCTCTCTCTTTCCCTTCCTCCCTCACAGTCCATCTCTTTCCCTCCCCCTCCCTCTCCCCCTCCCTCTCCTTCTCCTTCCCTCTATACCTCCCTCCCTCCCTCTCTCTTACTCTCCCCCATCTTCCTCCCCTCCCCTCCCTCTCTCTCCTTCCCTCCCTCCCTCTCTCTTTCCCTTCCTCCCTCACAGTCCATCTCTTTCCCTCCCCCTCCCTCTCCCCCTCCCTCTCCCTCTCCTTCCCTCTATACCTCCCTCCCTCCCTCTCTCTTTCCCTCCTCCTCTCTCCCCTCCCTCTCACTCTCCTTCCGTTGCTACCTCTTCCTTCTCTCCCTTTCTCTCTTCCCCTTTCCCTTTCTCCCTCTCTCCCTCTCTTTCCCTCCCTCCCCCTCTTCCCCTCTCTCTTTCCCTTCCCCCCCTCTCCCTCCGTCTCCTCTCTCTCCCATTGCCCCGCTCCCTCCCTCTCTCTCTCCCACCACCTTTTCCCTCCCTCTCTCTCTAGCTCTCTCCCTCTCTCTCCCCCCATCTCTCTTCAGGGGCTTTTTTTTGTTTGGTTTTTTTTGGGGGGTCACGCCCAGCATTGCACAGGGGTCACTCCTGGCCCATGCACTCAGGAATTACTCCTGGCGGTACTTGGGGGACCAGGTGAGATGCTGGGAATCGAACCCGGGTTCAAGGCAAACACCCTCCCCGCTGTGCTATGGCTCCAGCCCCGAGGGTCTTCATTTTTTAACTGCAGTGGGGACCTCCCCAGCTGGTGCTGACAACGCTGGGAGTCAAACCCAGAACTTCCCACATCTAGGGCAGGCCCTCCACAACCAGCCTTGCATCTGTAACTCTCTCCAGAACATTCTCTTCTCCCTACAGGTTCCCTCTGTTATATATATATATATATATATATATATATATATATATATATATATATATATATTTTAAATGCTTTATCTTAGAAGACTGGTTTGAGGGCGGGGCTCAGTTCACCAATTATCTCTTCAGCTCAATAGGGTTTACTTATTAAACCGAAAGATGCACGTATTTTTTTTTATCACACGTATTTTTTTTTATTTGTAACTTTTAACTAATTCCTGCCTGAAACTCTTGGATCGCATCTGGCTCGGCGCGGCTTATGTTTTCTTCCCCTTATTTAATCATCTGAGACATAGTTAGGCCGTTCCGTAATCTGAAATTCTTCACAACCCAATTCCCCGGAGCTGGCTCTAGTCTGCTGACTTCGCACATTCAGTGGATTGGTTTCCTGTATTCCGAAGTCCAAATTTTTATTTAAACTTCAATTGGTTTTTATCTGTGGAAACACAGCAGAGGCAAAGCTGAGGGCTTATTCCTGGGGGAAGGAGGGGAAAAAAAAGAGGTTTTTCTATGTGATGCTATCATCTTATTCAGAATATTGCCAACATGGGTACAGTATGGCACGATTGGATGCTGGTTTTTCAATTTGGAATCTCTCTCCAGACAAGAATTTAGGGTAAATCCCAAACACTACCCCCTCTTACGCATACACAGCGGGACACTCGGCACTGAGAAAAGATGGCATTTTGCAGTTTGCAGCAAATTAGATGGAACAGGGGGACATCATGTTATAAAAAATAATAATAATAAGAGGCCGAAGCAATGGTACGGTGGGTAAGAAGCTTGCCTTGCATGCGGTCAGCCCAGGTTCGATCTCCGGCATCCCATAGGGTCCCCCAAGCACCGCCAGGAGTGATTCCTGAGTGCAGAGCCAGGAGGGACCTCTGAGCATCGCCAGGCATGACCCTGTAGCACTGTAGCACTGTCCTCCATTGTCCATCGATTTGCTCCAGCAGGCACCAGTAACGTTTCCATTGTGAGATTTGTTGTTACTGTTTTGGCAGTAACAATATGCTAAACAAGTATCAGTATCAGTAACAATACGCCAAACAAGTAACAATAGGCCAAACAAGTATCAGTAACAAGTAACAGTAACAAGTATTGAATACGCCATGGGTAGCTTGCCAGGCTCTGCCATGTGGGCATAGGTACTCTCGGTAGCTTGCCAGGCTCTCCGAGAGGGACGGAGGAATCGAACCCAGGTCGGCCGCTTGCACGGCAAATGCCCTCCCCGCTGTGCTATCGCTCCAGCCCTGGGTGTGACCCTAAAAACGAAAAAAAAAATAAGAAGAATGAATAAATCAAAGGAAGAAGGACCAGATGAGCTCACTTATCTCATTATTATTCTCCTCATTATTCCCAAGACAAAGAAGTAGACAGTATCAAATGATGGTGAGATCTGGATTACAGAGTTGAGGTTATCAAGCCAGCGGTGAGGAATGGGGATGAGGAAAGGAAGAAAAAAGACTAGAAATAACGTGAAGACAACGTGGGGGTGTATCTTGGACACCCTGAGACAGCAAAACCACATACAACTAAGAGCTGGTTACCTACACTGTACTGTTACTGTCACTGTCATCCCGTTGCTCATCGATTTGCTCGAGTGGGCACCAGTAACATCTCCACTGTGAGACTTGTTGTGACTGTGTTTGGCATATCAAATACACCACAGGGAGCTTGCCAGGCTCTGCCGTGCGGGCGGGATCCTCTCGGTAGCTTGCTGGGCTCTCCCCTCTCGGTAGCTTGCTGGGCTCTCCGAGAGGGGCGGAGGAATCGAACCCGGGTCTGTCACATGCAAACGCCCTCCCCACTGTGTTATCGCTCCAGTCCCAAGACAAATACAGCTCAAAAAAAAATCACAATTTTGCTAACAGAGTTCATTTCACTCCCACTGGTGACAATACTGAATAATTTTTTTGTTTGTTTTTGGGCCACACCTTGAAGGCTCTGGGGTTATTCCTGACTCTGCACTCAGAAGTTAACTCCTAGCAGTGCTCAGAGGACCGTACGGTTCATCAGGGATCGAACCTGGGTCATCTACGTGCAAGGCAAATACCCTCCCCACTGTCCTATCTCTCCAGCCCCTTAAATACCAACTTCTTAAGGTTACCACTGAGCTGCAGAGTAGGGCTAAGTCATAATAATATGCCACAAAGATAACAGACTTTACTGAGATTAAGCTGAGCTTTCTTAATTAACTATTCCCTGGTTGTTGTGGGGTTTATGTTCCTTTCCAGAGCTCAGAAAATGTTGATTCAGACTATTTGGAAACAATTTTGACTGGTTTTTTTTTCTCCTCTTCACAGTGACGGCCTTTGGACTTCTGACTCCACCATTTCATCATTAAATTTGTAATGACACACGATATTCCTACTTTCAACCAAGACATCTATCAAGATACTTTCCCCAAACAAGTAAAAAAAAAACCAACAAATAAATGAAACAATGGTTTTCAAAGCATTGAATAGGAGTCCATGAATGAAAATAATCCCTAAGTAGGGCTGGAGCAATAGCACAGCGGGGAGGGCGTTTGCCTTGCACGAGGTGAGGCTGACCCGGGTTTGATTCCCAGCATCCAATAGGGTCCCCTGAGCACCGCCAGGGGTAATTCCTGAGTGCAGAGCCAGGAGTAACCCCTGAGCATTGCCGGGTGTGGCCAAAAAAGCAAAAAAAGAAAAAGAAAAGAAAAGAATCTCTAAGTAGGGGAACGGGGCGGTGGCGAGTGATGCCTTATATGTATGAGATCCTGGGTTCCAGCCCCACAACCTCAAAACTGAATTTTAAAAGATCAATCCCTGGAGCCGGAGCAATACTACATTGGATAGGGCATTTGCCTTGTATGTAGTTGACCCGGGTTCGATCCCAGTCATCCCATAGGGTCCCCCAGCACTGCCAGAAGTGATTCTTGAGTGCAGAGCCAGGAGTCAGCCCTGAGCATCGCTGGGTGTGGCCCCCAAAGCAAAAAAGATTATTAATCCCCAAGAACGATGGGAAGATACGAAAGATGGCACAACAACAAAAAAATTGCAAAGTAAAATTACTGGGGTAACAGTACAGCAGGGGGGGTGCTTGCTTTGTGTGTAGCCAAACTGCATTTCGTCCTCAGCACCACATATGGCCCCGCCCCAAGCCGGGCCAAGAGTGACCCCAGAGCGCAGAGCCCAGAATAAATTCTCAGCACCCCCAAGTGTGACCCAAACACAAGTGTGTGTGTTTGGGGAAGACCCAGGCTGAAGCTACGGATCTGGAATTGATGAGAAACTGCCCGTGTTTGGGGGAACTGAAGATTTTCTCCACAACAGAGCCCAGCAGGAATGAGTGAGAACATGTAAACTTCCTTGGAAACCCTTAAAGGGGTCCCCAGGATGGCCCTCGGACCCTCACAGCCACGAGACCCTAACAGAAGGAAGACACTCACTAAACAACTCGAGGCTGCTCATCTCCAGGTGAGTTATTCCTGGTTAGATCTGGGAGAAACTGGCCTGCCCTAATGGCAATGCGTGATTCAGGCAACCCTCGGGAGAACAAGAAGGGGATGTTGGCTCAATGATGAAGCGAAATTAGCCCCCAGATCCTGTCTCACTGCCACATTCTTGTCACTTGTCATCCTGTTGCTCATAGATTTGCTCGAGCGGGCGCCAGTAACGTCTCCATTTGTCCCTGTGGCGTGCTAGTGTAGCCCAATGGCATCTGCTCACTCCAGGAACACGAAAAGCATCGAACTGTTCCTTGAGGGTCTTGACAAGAAGTCTGACCATTTCTGCGTGGAGTATCACGTTTCACCCAAGTAAGAGAAGGAATCTGGAGTTTTGGGGTTTTTTTTTTTGTTTTACTCATTTATTACATTATATTTTATGGGCTGGAGTGATAGCACAGCAGTTGGGCATTCGCCTTTCACGCAGCCGACCTGAGTTCGATTCCTCCGCCCCTCTCGGAGAGCCCGGCAAGCTACTGAGAGTATCGAGCCCGCATGGCAGAGCCTGGCAAGCTCCCCGTGCGTACTGGAAATGCCAAAAACAGTAACAATAAGTCTCTCAATGAGAGACATTACTGGTGCCCGCTCGAACAAATCGATGACAGTGACAGTGACAGTATTATATTTTATACAGACTTTATGAGCTCAAATACATGTTTATATACATGTGTGTTCAGTCTCTGTGTTTCCTTTTCTTTTTATTTATTTATTTATTTTTTCAGGTATAAGTCTCAGTCATATAATGATTGAACCCCCATCCCTTCACCAGTGCACATGTTCCACCACCAAGAACCCCAATATACCCCCCTCCCACCCAGCCCCCACCTAAGTAGCTAATGATCTTTATTTTATTCTCTATACTTTGAATACATTCAATATTTCAATAGAGAACTCACTGTTATTGTTTGGAATTTTCCCCCAACAATTAAGCCTGCTGAAAAAGGCATCATTTAATAATTTCTTTTCATTGCTGAGAATGGAGACTCTATGAGCTCTGGTTTTGGATTTCTGATGTTTTAGTTCCGGTAGCACAGCGGTTGGGCATTCGCCTTTCACGGGGCCGACCCAAGTTCAATTCCTCCGCCCCTCTCAGAGAGCCCAGCAAGCTACCGAGAGTATCGAGCCCGCGCGGCAGAGCCTGGCAAGCTACCCGTGCGTATTGGATATGCCAAAAACAGTAACAGTAAGTCTCTCAATGAGAGACTTTACTGGTGCCCGCTCGAACAAATCGATGAGCAACGGGATGACAGTGACAGTGACAGTAGTTCCGTTCACATCTAGATGCATTTCTGTAAGAAGCCACTCTGGGTGCCAAAATGGGTTAGAAGACCTCTCGGATCATAGTCTTTAGGAGCAGAGGGTCTGTTTCTCGAGCAGCAGCTCCGGATCTTATCTGGGCCGAGGGTGTGCCGGTACTGCCCCCTTCCCATGATCGCCTTATGAGCCACAGCATTGCAAAGTTCCTACCTCTGGGTGGAAGTCTTAGGGGGTGGCTCTCACCACGTGAAGGAATCCGGAGTTCTGACCACCGTCGAGGATTGAGAATCAGGGACGCTGCCTCGTTTGCCAAGGCATCGAAAATCAGATGGGCCGGACGTGTAACTCGATTCAGAGATGACCGCTGGACTAGAGCCGTTACCAACCGAATTCCACAGGACCACCACATTCTTATCATAGCAAAATCTAATTGACCTGTTTTCAGTTATGTCCAAAAATACAGTCTGCATGACACTAAAAACACCTGCACAAACACAAATTTACCAACGTTTGACCATCACATATTAGAAGTGTGCTAAGAAGGAAGAAGACCCCCTAGTAATTCCTGAGTGCATGAGCCAGGAGTAACCCCCGTGCATTGCCGGATGTGACCCAAAAAGCAAAAAAAAATGGAGATGTTACTGGTGCCCACTTAAGCAAATTGATGAGCAATGGTATGACAGTGATAGTGATGCATATATTTATATTTACAGATATATATATACGAAAGTTCACAATGCTCAACCTTTAACAACACGTTAGTGATCTCTTACAGAAGGTCTTAATGGCCCCTGCCCAAATAGAACAATCTTCACACTCTTTCCTCTGTGGATACTTTTTTGCAGCATTTTCAGTGGATTTTCATAACAAATGATACAAAATATATTCTTTCGGTTCTGCTTTGGGACAGGGATTGGGGTTTGGGATGAAACATCCCAAATATGTGGTAGGAAGGTGCAATGGTGGTGGGATTGGGGTTTGAATATTAAATGTAAATCAAATATTGTGAACCACCTTATAAAGTATAACAGGAACAACAAGTCTCCCAATGGAGATGTTACTGGTGCCTGCTTGAGCAAATCGATGAACAACGGGATGACAGTGCTATAAAATTTTTTAAAAAAAATTTATTTTTTTTATAAAATAAAAAAAATTTTTTAAAGAAATTAAATGTTCTCAAGGTGGTGGAATTGGAGGTGGAAATACTGTATGCCAGGAATCCTATTGGAAACAACTTTGTAAGCCGTGGTGTCTAAAAATATAAACGGTATGCGATAATTCAAATGTTAATGCTAGACGTGCAACGTATGTTACAAGAACCAAATCGAACGTATTGCAATAAAATCAAACGTATCCAGATGAAAAAGACAAATGTCTCTGGTGTATTAGGCACAAAGGGAGAAAATATTAGGCAGCAGAGAAAAAAAAATAAGAGATCATTCGTAACTACGCACCACTTCAAGCATTTTAAGAGAAAAAGAATGAGAGTTGACAAAGTAGCGGCCAGGCGATCTGTGAACGCTTCTGAACAGCTGCAAATATTTTGCAGAGTTGATCAATGCCACAGACGCAGATCTAAGCATCTTGAGATGTCGTACACACACAAGAAAGAGAAACAATGCAGCAGCACGTTATAACCAATTTTTTCCCCAAAGTGTCGATAGAACCATCTGAAAGGTACTCGGAGAATCAAAGGTACCACGTGGAGTGATAACAAGAATGACGGCTGACGCTTTGTTAGAAGCAAAGCAAGTCAGAAGAAGACATGGGGGCAAATCTATCTAACAAATTCTCTGTGAACCAGGAAACGCAATAACTAGCAAAAAAAAAAAGGGGGGCATTTCAAGAACAAGCACAATATAGATTTTAGAAATAAAAGCTGAAATAGCTTAACAAGAGAAGCATAAAAAGTTTACATCCTACCGTGTTTGCAAAGATTTCAAGAGAATAAAAAAATGTATCACGTCGTTATATTTTTCAAATGTAAATAATGCATGGAAATATTAAAATCCCTCTAATGATTATTCATTTAGTAAATTGCTAAATAAATCCATACCACCAATGGGGGGAAAAAACCGAAAAGATTGAACTTTGAACCTTTATCCGTTGTTGATGGAAATGTAAATGATACAAACATTTTAGAGAAAATAAGGTAGTTTACCTCATAAGACATTAAACATACATGTACTCCATAAACTAGCAAGTTAAATTTCGTGTTAGAGGGAAATAAAAAATAATTTATAAGGTAAATAAAATACCAATACTTAAAGCAACATTTTCATGGTAACCAAAAAGAATGCACATACCCGTAACGAGCATAAATTTCAAAATGATTGCATATTCATAGAATCAAATTCTACTCAATCTAAATAAGCAAGTGGCTGATATATGCATCAAGAGAGAATCTGACATATTTTGCTCAATAGAAAAAAGTCAGATACCAAAAAGTATCATGATTTTATTTATAGAGAATATCTGAAAGAGTCAAAGCAAATCAATGATGCATAAAATCAGAACAGAGCTTGCCTCTGAGCGCCTGACTGGGAAAGGTATGAGAACATTTTTGAATGATGACAATGTTTTATGTCTCAGTATGTGTGTTGGTTACATATCAAGACGTATTGACACTGTACAAGGGACTCATTTCGCTCTATGCACATTTTGCCTCCAAAAAACGTGAAAGAAAGGTTGAACTCTTATTAATCAATTCCACCCTTTAGTTTTTTGGTAAGCAAGTGTGGGTTTACAATTACAGGGATGATTTTTTACAGGAGGATTTGCAACGGACTCCGCCCCTCTCCCTGTGTGGCTCCGCCCCCTCTCGGTGGTGGCTCCACCCCAATCCGCGCGCGCGCGCGTGTGTGTGTGTGTGTGTGTGTGTGTGTGTGTGTGTTGTTTATTGAATCACTGATATATACAGTTACAGGGCTGTTCATGATCAGAGTCATAAAATATTTCAACACCCATTCCTCCACCAGTGTAAATTTTACATTAGCAATGTCCCCACCATCTTCCCCCGCTCCCTCCACACCTACACCTGTCTCTATGGCAGGCACTTCTCCTCCCTCCCTCTCTCTCTCTCTCCTTCCCCCCGCCCCGGCCTCTCTCCTTTTTGGCATTATGGTTTGCCATACAGATACCAAGAAGTTACCGTGTTTGTCCCTTTTCCTTCTTTCAGCACTCAGTTCTTTCCCAGAATGATCATTTCCAGCTAGCCCTTCTCTAGACATGTTTAGGCAGCAGATTGCATTAGTGTCCACTGTCCCAACTGCCCTCTCCCCCAGCACCTGAGGCTGGCTTCCCTCCTTAGACCAGTCCTCCTGGCCTTTATTTCTACTGTCCTTAGACATCAGTCTCCTATTACGGTTTTTTCACATGCCACAAATGGGCGCAATCATTCTATATCTGTCCTTCTCCTTCTGACCCATTTCACTCAGCATGATACTCTCCAGGTTCATCCATTTATAAGCAAATTTCATGATTTCATTGACTCTGCCCTTATCCTTGGTGACACCGCTCTCTTCACCCCACAAGGCACTCCCCATCAACGCCCACCCCCGACCCCGCCATCCCCTTCACTCACTCTGATCAGAGATACGGCCAGCAAGTAGTGTGGATTTGGTCATGCAGGAAGCAGTCAACTGCAAAAAATAAACAAAATTTATAAGTCAGGATTTAGGCTTTCTTTGTTTTGCCTCAAAGGAGCAATTTGGGGGCTGGAGCGATAGCACAGCAGGGGTTTGCACACAGCCGACCCGGGTTCGATTCCCAGCATCCCATTGGGCCCCCTGAGCCAGGAGGAATTCCTGAGTGTAGAGCCAGGAGGAATCTCTGTGCATTGCCAGGTGTGACCCAAAAAGAAAACAGATAAATAAATAAAATAAAGAGCAATTTGTAAAATATGTGCAAGGGATTCTTAGGGAGTGGAGAGATGGAGGCTCCTGGGAACTGGTTTTCCATGGCTGGAGAGCAGAGACAAAAAAAATCGGGAGATAGGGGAGGGAAGTATTATCACCTCTGACATTGGTTTCTACCTGAAGGCACAAGAATAATCTAACGTTTGTTGATCCACGGCACATGCATTTGTGCATATGTGTATTCCCACGTTACATAACAGCAAATGAGTGCGTATTCTGTCCACTTTCTAGATACTATTTCTCTAGATGCTACTGTTCTTACCATGAACCACAGGCCCCTGAGGTTAACAAGATCCCAGGGTTCATGCAGGGTGAGGGTGAGCAAAACTCGGAAACTAGTTATCCCTGAAACTAAGAAAATGCTCCAGGCGACAGAACCACAGTTCGACCCGGCCAGGAGCGACAAGACATCCTCCTGCGGCCAAATGTGGGACAGTTCGGCTAGCAGAATAAATCATGACGATAATGGCTTCTGATCCATTAATAAAAATGAGAAACTCATGTAGCTATCACCATTAAAAAACCCACACAAATAGGAGAACAAGAGAAAATGGTGCACGCTGACCAAAATATTCAGGACTGATGGCATCAGAAAGTCTTTAATTGGTGCCTACAAATCTGAGAACAGCTCTACATCTTTTTTAAAAAACAGTTCCCCAACATTTATTAATTGCCAAGGAGGAAAAAAAAATTGGAAGTGGAGACTCAAAAAAAAAAAAAAGTAACCTTTCCCTCCCCCCATCCCCAAACTCATCAAAGCTGATATGGCCAATTTGGGAGCAAACTGACATTATGTACTGCCTGATAAGATTCACTCAGGAGAAAGTCTCTCACTTCAATGGTGCTCTTGCCAAGAAAGCGGCTCCTGAATCTAATCACGGGGAGACATCAGACAAATCAAAATTGAGGCAGAGGCTGCAAAGCAGCTGGCTTAGAAAATCTTTCAAAAGATTTCAAGGTCGAGGAGCCGAGAGAGAGAGAGAGAGAGAGGGAGGAAGAGAGAGAGGCTGAAGAAGTGTCCCCACGCTGACATTGAAGATTTAGGACAACTGATTTCGATGTGGCCTCCTGGCCCGGATCCTGGACGGGGAACAATCACCTGTGATCCAGGACATCACTGGAACAATTGGAAGGGAAGGGAGGAAAATGCTGAGATGACAGGATTGCATTAGTGTCCACTTTCCCACTTCCTACCCCCTAGCCTGGTTATGTGAGGGAATGCAGTGACTCTTACTCTGCGGAGCTTGGTAAGTGAGTAAAGTGCAGCCTGGTTTTAGAACTTGCCTGCAGGAGGGCTTTAATGGGTACAAGACAGGGGGAGGATAGAAGGGTGGAAGCTAATAAAAGCTAAACCTGCAAAATCTGTATTTGAAACCATCTCCAACTCTAGTTTTGAGCCCAAAGGAGCCCGGGGAACTGCATTCCTCCTCGTGCCCGCAGCAAGCGCCACAGGGCACCAAAGAGACGAAAGCAGTGGGTTCAAAGATGGAGCTGGCCAGCGAGGCAGACTCCGCCCACGGAGCAGAGAGCCAATCAGAACGTAGATCGGGATGGCCGGGGGTGGGACTTGGCGGCAGGAAAGGAAGTGCCCAGCCCCATCTCCCGCGCTCTCTCTGGACTCTTCCTCTCTTCCCGGACCTCCAGGATCAGAGAGAGCACAAGACCTGGCCGGTATTGCGGGAGGTGAGCGTGGGACAGGACTGGTGACGTCGTCCACGGGTAAAGGAGGGGCCTGAACATCTGGAGAGGGACCCAGACCCATCAGCTTGATCTGTACAGTTACACTAACTTTTTTTTTTTTTTTTGCTTTTTGGGTCACACCAAGCAATGCACAGGGGTCACTCCTGGCTCATGCACTCAGGAATCACCCCTGGCGGTGCTCGGGGGACCCTATGGGATGCTGGGATTTGAAGCCGGGTCGGCCACGTGCAAGGCAAACGCCCTACCCGCTGTGCTATCGCTCCAGTCCCTGCACTAACTTTCTATCTTCTGGGTTTTGTGCAGATCTTTCGTGCAATTCTCCAGAACCCAGCAGCGCAGGGAAAAACCCACTTTGGCGCTGACAGCCGGGAGAACATTGAGGTGGACGAGGGAAGCCGTCACCGTGTCCTCCTCCTGCCCAAAGAAAGCGTCAGAAGAAGCAGACCAGGGCTGGAGCCTTAGCACAGCAGGGAGGGCGTTTGCCTTGCACGTGGCCGACCCAGGTTCAATCCCTGGTATCCCACAGGCTCCCCTGAGCATCACCTGTCACTGCCCGGAGTCAGGCAGAGAGGAGAGACCTGGAGGACCAGTGGGAGCAGATGCACTGCCCGGGGGAGGTCTCCACTGAGAGAGAACTGCAGGAGAACCAGAGAACCTGGACTCTGCATGGGAAGAAATGATGCAGGGCCACCAAAAAAAAGCACTGCAGCTGCCCTTTGCTTAGTCCCTGGCACTGCAGATGCTTCCTCCACCGAGACAAGCTCTGAGCCCTGCTGGGTGTGGCCCGTGAAATTATCCCAAAGCAAAGGCAAGAAACATCTGGAAGGAAAATCAGGAAATTTTAGAGCCCAGCCCATAGCATGCCTCTGAGGGTCAACGTGGAAGGAATTCAAATACACAAGGGCATGGCTGTACTTCTGGGAGGAAGTCATCCACCCATAACACACACACACACACACACACACACACACACACACACACACACACACACACACACACACATGCTACTCCAGGGTAACCCGACCTCAGACATTGCTTCAAGAAGATCAAATAGATTCCAAGTAACCCAGCTCTCCTAGAAATGTATTCTAGAATGTTCAAGAATCTTCATTGTGGGGCTGGAGTGATAGCACAGTGGGTAAGGCATTTGCCTTGCATGCGGCAGACCCAGGTTCTATTCCCAGCATCCCATATTACGCTAGGAGTAATTCCTGAATGCAGAACCAGGACTAACCCCTGTGCATTGCCCAGTGTGACCCAAAAAGCAAAAACTAAAACTAAAAAACAAACAAATAAACAAGAATCTTCATTGCTGGGCCGGAGCAATAGGACAACAGCAAGGGTGTTTGCCTTGCACGTGGCTGACCCGGGTTCGAGCCACAGTATTCCATATTGTTTCCTGAGCCCACCAGAAGTGATCTCTGAGTGCAGAGCTAGGAATAACCCCTGGACATTGCCAGATGTAGCCCCCACACCAAATCAAAATAAAACAAAGATTCTTCACTGCTGGAGCTAGATAACACAGCAGGTAGGGCGTTTGCCTTGCATGCAGCCCACTCATGTTCTATCCTCGGCATCCCATAGGGTCCCCGGGGCCCCACCAGGAGTGACTCCTGAGGGCAGAGTGAGGAGTCAGCCCTGAGCAATGCTGGGTGTGGCCCCCAAACAAAAAAAAAAAAGAAATGTAGATAAAGTGGGATTATAAATATTGTTGAGTGATTAAGGAAAATAAGAATAATAAAACAGATGGAATAAGCAAATAGTTATATGGTAGATCCAAACTCAAACTTCAGTTTTCTTTCAATGTTTATAGTCTGAATACCATACTTGTCAAGATAGTTGTTTTTTTTTTAAACAAGACTCATGCTGTCTACAGAAATCCCACTTTAAATATAAGGCTGCTAATTAGGTTGCATGCAAAAGGGTGTCAAATGTATATGATAACACAAAGCAAAAAAAAAAGTATGAAAATTTCAGATCTCCAACATGTGAGGAAGTAGGGAATGTAACTAATCAGGCATGAAGTCAAAATGAAACAGATGCTGGGATTTTTCTACAAAGACTTTAAAGCAGCTGTTAACATTCTGCTCGATGATATTAAGAAAAGATGAAACTAATGTCGGGAGGCACGGGGAGAATCTCAGCACACAAATAAAACCTAAAGCAAGTGCCCTGCAGAAAGGCTGGCCAGCATGTTGGGAGAAGATAATAAGGAATAAAATCCACACAACTCATTCGGCCAGGCGGCTTCTTCTCAGATGAGGGACAAGATCAAAATTGAAGTCTCACACACACACACACACACACACACACACACACACACACACACACACACAAAGAAAGGGAAAGAACTCAAATCAGTTATAGGTGCCTTGTAAAGGAGGCAGAAGTCCTGTTTCTTGGATGCTGGATAACCACAGGAGAGAGGAGGGACCTTCTGGAGAAACGGAGAGAGGAACACGGTGGAAATTATGGATTGAAAGTTCACACATCGGGCTGGAGCAATAGCACAGCGGGGAGGGCGTTTGCCTTGCACTCGGCCGACCCAGGTTCGATTCCCAGCATCCCCTATGGTCCCCTGAGCACCGCCAGGAGTAATTCCTGAGTGCAAAGCCAGGAGTAACCCCTGTGCATCGCCAGGTGTGACCCAAAAAGAAAAAAAAAAAGAAAGAAAGTTCACACATCAAGTTCAACGTGGTGGTGCTGGGAGCTGGACAAGACCCTCCGAATCATCCCTTAGCTCTGGGCTTCTCCTGAGAATAAAGGAATAGGAGGCCTCAACATTGGTCAAGAACTGCACTGCCAGTGGGGGTCCTACACCCTGCTGGGGAGGCCCCCAAATAAGTCAGCTAACCAGAAAGGAGAAACGCCACATGGGTGTTATCTATAGTGGGGGGGAGGGGAGATGATGTCTGAAATTAAACTTTCTTTTTTTTTAGTAAGAATCATTTTCAGCTGAGTAAGCTGTATTCAGGAGATAGAAAAAAATTAACAGACACTAGTAAATAAGAATATAGTGGTTGGCAACACCTAATTAGAGAGAGAGAACAAAAGGGAATACCCTGCCACAGTGGCAGGGTGGGGCGGGGGGGATGGGATTAGGGAGGGTAGGAGGGATGCTGGGTTTACTGGTGGTGGAGAATGGGCACTGGTGAAGGGATGGGTTCTCAAACTTTGTATGAGGGAAACATGAGCACAAAATTGTATAAATCTGTAACTGTACCCTCACGGTGATTCACTAATTAAAAATAAATAAATTTTTAAAAATTCAAAAAAAAGATTTATAATATTCTCAATAGCATTAAATATGAGTTTAGTGAAAAAAAAAAGAATATAGTGGTGGGGCTGGAGCAATAGCACAGCGGGGAGGGTGTTTTGCCTTGCACGCGGCCAACCCAGGTTCAATCCTCAGCATCCCATAGGGTACCCCGAGCACCCTCAGGAGTAATTCCTGAGTGCATGAGCCAGGAGCAACCCTGTGCATTGCCGGGTGTGACCCAAAAAGAAAAAAAGAAGAACATAGTGTTTTATGTTTAAAATAACAAATTTTTTTTTAAAAATAACAAAATTAGAAAAAAATGTAAGTACAGAGCATCAAAGAAAATAGAAGCGTGAGTGAGAGACGGAGGGAGAGAGACAAAGAGAGAGACAGAGAGAGAGAGCATATAGGCTAATTGTAACATGCAATGGCCGTGATTTTAGAAAATTGAACAAAAGTACCAACCTGGAGTAAAACCCAAGACAAGTCACTGTCACTGTCACTGTCATCCCGTCACTCATCGATTTGCTCGAGCGGGCACCAGTCACGTCTCCATGGTGAGACTTGTTGTGACTGTGTTTGGCATATCCAATACACCACGGGGAGCTTGCCAGGCTCTGCCGTGCGGGCGGGATCCTCTCGGTAGCTTGCCGGGCTCTCTGAGAGGGGCAGAGGAATCGAACCTGGGTTGGGCGCGTGCAAGGCCAACGCCCTGCCCGCTGTGCTGTCGCTCCAGCCCAAAACCCAAGACAAGTCAGCAAAGCAAAAAAATCACATAGAAGCCACATTCGAGCCAAACTCCAAAAACCAACGCTAAAGAGAAGCCCCAGGGGGCAGGAAGGGAGAGGTATCTAAGTGATCGTAACAACCCAAATATTCACTCACTTGTTAGAACACCCAAGGGAGGCATAGATAATCAATAGCCAACGGATTTGCTGTGCTGGAGCCCGGACCTCATGACTATAGAGCTAGTATCAGCGCCCCCCCCCCAATCCATGGGGTGTGGTTGCCCCCGAAATAAAATGTAATTTTAAAAATTCCAGTCAAAAGGCCACGGCACAATGTCCTTTCAGCGTTGCAAGTGCAAAGATTTTCCATCTCCAATTCTCTATCTGGTGAAAACAGCTTTCCAAAGTTAAAAGGAAAGCGTTATTTTCAGGTACCCGAGTGTAAAGAGAAGAGTTGTCCAACGCACTTTTACCTTCAAAAACTGCTGAGAAAAATCTTTTCTGTGGAGGAAGGATAAATGACGCCAGGATGGAACCTGGCTTCGAAAAGATGGTTTCAGACCAACCACGACCAAGATACCACGAATAATACAGGTCCCACGTTTATTAAAAAGCTGTAAACGCAAACACATCTGCACAGCGATTAGACAAAGGGGCATGCCATGATCTGGCGCTGTTTATTTGTACGTGGAGGCATCTGACAGAATTTGTCTCCAGAATTATAAGGAATTTCAATGAAATTCATAAAATCCAATTTCCAAGTCGATGTCAGAGTTGAACACTTGATTTAAAAAAAATGATGTGCGCATAAATAGAATGGGAGAATATAAAAGGGCTTTTTAAAATCTCATTAATGGGGGAACTGCAGTTTAAAAGGCTAAGCTTCCACTTACTCTTTCAAAGCAACTGAAGGGACGAAAATTTAAGAGACACCAGCCAAATGTTGCTGAGAGCGTGGACCAGCTCAAATTCTCTATTCACTAACGCTTGGTAGGGCTGTCAAGCTAGATGATGTCGTTAGAAAAAATGTACTTGGAAATTCCCTTGAAATATTCCCTAGCAATATACATACTCCCTTGAAATTTGCTGAGCAGTGCCTAGCCCTGTCTTCCTACCGATGATATCAAAGTAAATGAAAAATAAAACACCAAAAGAGGACCGGTGTGACAGTCTGGAGGCCAGGGATTTTATTTATAATGACCTGAAGTTAGAAAAAAAATGGGAGTTCAAGATTGTCCAGTAATAGGACTGGAGCGATAGCACAGCGGAGAGGGCGTTTGCCTGGCACGCGGCCAACCAGGGTTTGATCCCTGGCATCCCATAGGGTCCCCGAGCACCACCAGGAGTAATTCCTGAGTGCATGAGCCTTGGCTCATGTAACCCCTATGCATCGCTGAATGTGACCCAATAAAAAAAGGAAAAAAATAAAAGATTGTCCAGTAAGGGACTGGAGTTGGTAGCACAGTGGGGAGAGCATTTGCCTTGCATGAGACCAACCCGGGTTTGATCTCCGGCATCCCATAGGGTCCCCCGAGCACCACCAGGAATGATTCCTGAGTGCAGAGTCAGAAGTAACCCCTGTGCATCGCCAGGTGTGACCCAAAAAGCAAACTAATAAATTTTTTTAAAAAAATAAAGATTGTCCAGTAAGAATAAGGAAACATACCGAAATGTATCCCTATAATGAAATGCTATGGAATGAAAAAGTAAACTACTGAAACGTTTGGAAATATGGCCAGCTCTTCAAACACTGCCTTGTGCAAAAGAATCCAGACAGAGGGAAAAAATTACTTCCATCATATGATTCCATTATATGATATTCAAAAAAGGCCCCGAGTAAGCCAGTGGGGAGAGAAATCTGCTTGCCGGATGCCAACTGGATGGGGGAATTGACTAAAACTGGCATGAGAAATTCTTCTGGGTGACGAAAACGTTCCCTTTCTTGGTTGTGGTGTTGCATCGTTTATTTGCCAGAATTCAGTAAAAAGGAACGCTGAACGCTTTGAAATCTTGTCATGTTAATTTTGCTTCTCAAAAAAAAAAGAGCTTCAGTGAAACTATAGTTAGAAATTTATTTTTCCCCCCCAAAGCCAGCCAGTCTCTGACAGTAACATCTTCCATCTCTGTGGAACAAGTTCTTTCGTCCTAATATTTGTCTGCTCGATGAGTCATCAGAATCCTCACCGAGGACTTGGAATGAATGAAATTAGAGAGTCAGTCTTGAGACGCATGCAGTTCTTTTAGGGTCGGAACTGTGATCCTGGGCAATTCCGTCATTTCAGGAGCAGAGACCCAGGGATGGTCTCTCTTCTCTCTGCTTTGCTTCTGCGTCTCAATGCCAAGCGAGTAATAGCCTGCTTCATTCAGCAGGTGTCTGTACCTCCCCACCCACCCCCGCCAAGGGAACAGCTTTGATTTCTTTCTCTTGAAGCCTTGCATGCTTCGAGAGGAGGAATAAATATTTCCCGGGACTGCCTGAAAGACCTTTCTCATTACGATAATGCCCAATTGTCCGTGCCTTTCCCTGCCTTGCCTCGTAAATGTCCGGAGCCAAGATTGAAGGGAAACGCAGCTGTTGCGATGAGATTTGGTCCCGTTTCATTTATTCAAAAATAATTTTTATTGCTTTTATTTGGTGGAGGGGGGTGGGTCCCACCTGGCGATGCTCAGGGCTGACTCCTGGCTCTGCGCTCAGGAATCACTCCTGGAGGTGCTCGGGGGACCTTAGGGGATGCCGGAGATCGAACCCGGGTTGGCTGCGTGCCAGGCCAATGCCCTCCCCGCTGAATTATTGCCCTAGCCCCTCAGGTCTGTTGCTTTTTACCCATATTGAACTGCAGCTCTCCTCCTTAGAGTCTCGGTGACTGAATCCGTCTGTGCACTCCACTGGGATCGGATGGTGGGTGCCTCAACCTGGTGGGACGCACAGTGTGACAGGTGGGCCCGGGTGGGCCCCAATTCGCAGCTGATGATGCCTTAGAGAACTGGCCATGTCTTTGCTCTTTTTTTAAATCTTTTTTGGGTCACACCAGGCGATGCTCAGAGCTGACTCCTGGCTCTGCACTCAGGAATTACTCCTGGCGGTGCTCAGGGGATCCTATGGGATGCTGGGAATCGAACCCAGGTCGGCTGCGTGCAAGGCAAACGCCCTCCCCGCTGTGCTATCGCTCTGGCCCCTTTCTATGGCTTATTACAAATATCATGAGAGGTTGTGGCCGTGCGCTTCTGGAAATCTAAAATTGTAAATGGTCGGGGTCCAGAGACATCTCGGTAAGGAGCTAATCCATTGTGAGATTCCTTGCACACAGCCAACCCTGGTTCGATTCCCAGCATCCCATATGGTCCCCCGAGCACCGCCAGGAGTAATCCCTGAGTGCATGAGCCAGGAGTGACCTCTGTGCATCACCGGGTATAACCCAGAAAGAAAAAAAAAAAGATGTCTGGGTTTGAATTAAAAGTGAAACAATAAAAAAAAATAAGCAATAGAAAATAAATGATCTCCCATCTGCCCCGGGCAGGCAGGCTTGAGTGGAGGCGGGGAAATTCAAATTAACAGTGGTGGGAAGGTGTCATGGTGGTGGGATTGATGTTGAAATATGGAATGTTACCAATTAATGGAGATGACTGCTGGACTAGAGCTGTTACCGACTGGATTCCACAGGACGTCAAAAGAACGCCTGGCCACCCACTTACAAGATGGTCAAGACCCTGAATGAACGGTTTGAGGCTCTTCGTGTACCCTTGGTACACCCTTGGATGCTATTGGGCTACACTAGCACGCGACAGGGACAGATGGAGATGTTACTGGCGCCCGCTCGAGCAAATCGATGAGCAACAGGATGACAAGTGATACAAGTGATCAATTAATGTGAACAACCTTATGAAAGTAAAACTTTTAAAAAAAAATCAGGCAATCATAGTCGATGTGGTGAAATTATAGCTCTTTCGAATATCACGTTCGCTACTGAGTACTGATAGAGTCCTGTGTGACACAGGGCAGACTGAATCCACACATGCGAGTGTGGCCACACACACACAGGGCAGTGTGCACTGGCCTGTTTTTGAACGATGAGGGGGTGGGGAGGCCATGAAACACAGCCCATGAACAACCAGCACCTTAAGAAGAAGGAAGAGGAGAAGATGACTTCCGGAGCCAAGAATCAGGGAAGTACGAAAGAAAATCTAGGACGGATTTATGAATATGAAGGTGAATGGGCACGCGGGACTTTGTGACTGAGAACTCTGGGTTCAACGGGACCGGGAATGGAGATCCTCTGCCCGTGTCCCCCAACCATCCAGATCGCACGTCCTTCTCTCCTGGAAGGGAGCAACATGACACTCTCCCCAGCACGCTGTTTCACTCGGAGCGCCCCAGAGGAGAACGGTGAGACCCCTCCCCACCCGAAAGGACCCAGCCCCGGCAGCTAAAAACCTCCAGAACCCAATCGCCACCAGGCTCACGGCCGCTCCCCACACGCTTGGGTCGAGCCTCACCCACAAGTGAACCTTTTCCTGGACACCTCCTAGGACATGCTCTACCTATACTCCAAGAGCACCGTACCACATCTGACGGGATTCAAAGTAGGAGGCAACCAACCTTAGAGGGAAATATTCTATTATTTTGGTTCTGCTTTGGGGCAGGGATTGGGGGTCCGGATGGAAACACCTGAAATACGAAATATGGTGGTGGGAAGGTGTCATGGTGGTGGGATTGGTGTTTGAATATTAAATGTCACCAAATATTGTGAACTACAGAGGGTAGGGCGTTTCCCTTGAGCGCGGCTGACCCGGGTTCGATTCCTCCGTCCCTCTCGGAGACCCGGCAAGCTACTGAGAGGACCCCGCCCGCTCGGCAGAGCCTGGCAAGCTCCCCATGGCATATTCGAGATGCCAAACACAGTCACAACAAGTCTCACCATGGAGACGTGACTGGTGCCCGCTCGAGCCAATCGATGAACAACGGGATGACAGTGCTACAGTGCTCCTTTATAAAATATTTTTAAAATATTTTTGAAGAAGGTGAATGGGAAAGAAGCAGCCCCAAAACTCACCCAGGGGGCCAGGCCAAAACCCAGAAAGACGTTGATGTCAGTGCAAGGCAGGGAAGAGCACGGGGAGGGAAGAGAGAGGAACATTTACTAATGGACTTTCAAAAGCAGCTAAAAATACTGGGGGTTACTGGCTTCTGGCAGAAGGGAGTGACATGCAGATGGAGCGGCTTTCTCCTTCAGGGTGGGTGCCCTGAGAGAAGCCGTCTCCTCTCTCCCAACGGCTCCCAAGCCACAGAGAGACCAATGTCATCCATCCAAATGCTATGAATAGGCGCGCCGGGCAGCGGCCACGAGTCAGCGTTCCTCCCTGTGTTCCAAGACGGACTGTCCATGGACAATGAGGGCGGGCGAACCCAACTGCCATTTCTCTCCTGGGTCCGTAACTCAAGGCCAAAGGAAAATATCTGGGGGGCTGGAGCGATAGCACAGCAGAGAGGGTGTTGGCCTGGCATGCGTCCGACTCGGGTTTGATCCCAGGCATCCCATAGGGTCCCCCGAGCACTGCCAGGAGTGATTCCTAAGTGCAGAGCCAGGAGGGACCCCTGAGCATCACCAGGTGTGATGCAAAAAAAAAAGGAAAGGAAAGAAAAGAAAAGGAAAGGAAAAGGAGAGGAGAGGAGAGGAGAAGAGAGAAAAGAAAAGGAAAGAAAGGAGAGGAGAGGAGAGGAGAGGAGAGGAAGAAGAGAAGAGAAGAGAAAAGGAAAGGAAAGGAAAAAAGGAGAGGAGAGGAGAGGAGAGAAGAGAAGAGAAGAGAAGAGAAGAGAAGAGAAGAGAAGAGAAGAGAAGAGAAGAGAAGAGAAGAGAAGAGAAGAGAAGAAAGAAAAAAGAAAAGAAAAGAAAACTCATGAGTTTTCAAGTGAAGCATGAAACCAGCTCCACCCCGGGGGGCTAAAAACGTAGGACCCCCCAACAATGCAGGTCGTAGCTGGAATCTCAGCTGCACCCACCACCCCCCAAATCTTCGCAGCCTGGAGACAGAGTTGCAATGGGCCCAGCCATGCAAACAGTTTGTTCCAAAGGGCTCAGCTGTAAAGTGCTCTCAAGCCTGATGCCTTAAGAGGTTCCCAGAGTGGACAGTGAGCACAAGAGACAGACTCAGGAAAGGGAGCAGGGAAGGGGGTCTCCCAGTACCCATGTCCATCTCAGGGGGTCCCTCAACCCTCCTCTTTGTGGCTCCAGAATTTGTGAATCTGCAGGGGGCGACTTGTGGGGGGGGTGGCAGGGAGAGGGACCCTAAGGCAGCTGATGTGACAAGGAAGGGTGTGCCCAAGGGCCCCTCCCAAGGGCACATCACCATCTCTTTAAAGCGTCCTAGTGGGGGCTGGAGCGATAGCACAGCGGGGAGGGCATTTGCCTGGTAGGCGGCCGACCCGGGTTCGATCCCCGGCATCCCATAGGGTCCCCTGAGCACCGCCAGAAGAAATTCCTGAGTGCAGAGCCAGGAGTGACCCCTGAGCATCGCCGGGTGTGGCCCCTCCCACCAAAAAAAAAAAAAGAAGCAAAGCATCCTAGCCCACATCACGTGATGCTTGTCTGGTTCGGTCCCGGGATGCAGGGACCCCTCTGAGAGGGTAGGAAGTGTATCAAGATGAACACTGAGCCAGGGCTGGGGCAATAGCACAGCGGGTAGGGCCTTGCACTCAGCCGACCCGGGTTCGATCCCTCCATCCCTCTCGGAGAGCCCGGCAAGCTACCGAGAGGATCCCGCCCGCACGGCAGAGCCTGGCAAGCTCCCCGTGGCGTCTTCGAGATGCCAAACACAGTCACAACAAGTCTCACCATGGAGACATGACTGGCGGCCACTCGAGCAAATCGACAAGCAACGGGATGTTGACAGTGACACAGTGAGGTGAACATTTTTAGGAATTAGGCAAACACACATTTCTTTCTTTTTTTTTAAAAAGTAGTTTTACTGGATCACCGTGAGATACAGTTACAGACTTGCATGATTGCGTTTTGGTCACACAATACTCGAGCACCCGTCCCTCCACCAGTGCACATTGTCCACCACCATCGATCCCAGGGTCCCACCCGCCACCCCCACCCTACCCCACTCCCTGCTTCTGTGGCAGGTACCCTCCTTCTTTCTCTCTCTCTCTCTCTCTCTCTCTCTCTCTCTCTCTCTCTCTCTCTCTCTCTCTCTCTAATTCGGGGCATTATGATCTGCAGTACGGGTACTAAGAGGTCCTCGTGCTTGGTCCTTGGTCCACTTTCAGCGCACATCTCCCATCCCGGGCGACGCGGGGGGAGCATTTAGAGGTCAACCCGAGCACACCCGCCTCAACCCTGCGCGCAGACACCCGCAGGTGGTAGCTCGGAGCTATTTTGGGTTTCCCCCTCCCCTGCCTTCCACATGAGACTCCGCGTTAATTAGGGGGAACGAACCCCCCGAACAGTCTCGGGCTTGGAGAAACGCGAGAGGAAAATGCAGTAACTCCACGCATGGGGGGCGGGTAGCCGGAGCCAATACCCACCTCCTGCGCTTGGCAAAGGAGCTTCCGACACACCAGCCTTCCTGGGGAGCCGAGGGGGCGAGGCAGCGGGGGTGGGGGGGACACACGGGGTCACTCCAGGGCACGGGGCCCGACAGCACTGAACCCGTGCTGCCCTGGTCCCCGGTGGGACAAGATCCCTCAGCCGAGAAGCGATTTGGAAGCAGACGCAGGAGCACCCTGCATCCCTGTCACCCGCCCTTCACCCCCGCTCCAGGTCAACCTTTCCCACCGCCCCCCCCCCCCCGTACCAGACCGCAGAGCCAGCCAGGCACGCACGCATGCGCGTGGACGCACACGCACCTCCCCAGCGCCCTCTCCGCAGGAGTGTGCCGCGTCCGCAAACTCGGGCACACGTGGGGCACCACTGGCGGAGGATGGCCGCGCACCCACGACGTCCTCAGACGCCTCGACTCAAAGCTCGGAGGCAGAGGGAGGATATCAAATCTGATTTCTCTCCAAAGAAAACCGATACTGATCTGCCACCAACAACACGGCCTCTGGCCGGACTCTGCAAAGGAGGGACCCTTCCTCGACGCGCTCGGCAGTGAACGCTCAGGGACGCAAACTGGTGAGGCGTCAGCCAGGCCCTGCGTCCCCCTGAGCTGGGAGAGGCCTGGCCAGCTTGCTGGGGTGGGGCAGGGGTGGTCGCTCTCTCTAGCCGCCAGTAGCCAAACCAAGCAGGGCAAGATCAGTCTTATCATCCACCCCTGGAACCCTTGGACTTGAGGAGTTCAAACCTCCATGCCTTGTGAACCCCGCCAAGGAGAGATTAGGGGAGGAATGAATGAATGAATGAATGAATGAATGAATGAATGAATGAATGAATGAAGATGTGCAATCAAAAAAACTCTGCAGGGTGGGGCCAACCTGGATTTGATCCCCAGCATCCCCTAGGGTCCCCCAAGCACCACCAGGAATAATTTCTGAGTGCAGAGCCAGGAGTCAGCCCTGAGCATTGCTGGGCGGGACCGGAAAAATAGGGAAAAAATTTTATAGGTGACTTTGGCTCCAGCATTATCCTCTCGGACCACCACAAAGACCCCACAGGGGAAAGCCCTGCCCTGATCAGTCCCCCCGGAAACTGTCTCCTTCCCTCTGCGCAGGACTTAGCGCCCAGCACCTTCCGGGTTAAAGGTCAGGCTCCCCTTACCAGTTTAGCCAGGGGTTGCCATATTGAAAAATGAATTCTGCAGGAGCACCACCCTGGCTGGCTGCTGTGTCTTCAGTCACCGCGGCCCTTCGCGTAGCAGTTACTCAGACACAGAGACGAGAACTGGATGAGTGTGCGAGAGAGGCTGGTGTGGGGAGCGTGTGGGGTGGAAACTCATGTGTCTGATGAATGCTAGACAGTCAAATGCCAGAATCGGGGCTGAATCGGTAGCACAGCGGGGAGGGCGTTGGCCTGGCACGCGGCTGGGTCAGGTTCAATTTCCAGCATCCCATAGGGTCCCCTGAGCACCGCCAGGAGTGATTCCTGAGTGCAGAGCCAGGAGTAACCCCTGTGCATCGCCGGGTGTGACCCAAAAAGCAAAAAAAAAAATTAATTTTTAAAAAAGTGAAATTAGGGGCTGAAGCAATAGCACAGTGGGGAGGGCATTTGCCTTGCACACAGCCAACCCGGGTTCGATTCCCAGCATCCCATAAGGTCCCCCGAGCACCGCCAGGAGTAATTCCTGAGTGCATGAGCCAGGAATAAGCCCTGAGCATCATCGGGTGTGACCCCAAAAAAAGCAAAAAAAAATTAAAATTAAAAATAAATAAATAAAATGCCAGAATGTAGATATAACCCAAGTGCCCGAGAAGAGATGGGTGGATAAAGAAACTACGGCACATCTACAGAGTGGAATACTACACAGCCACATCTACAGAATGGAATACTACACAGCCACATCTACAGAGTGGAATACTACACAGCCACATCTACAGAGTGGAATACTACACAGCCACAGGGAAAATGAGGCCAAGAAATCTGCTTATACATGATGGATATGGAGAGTATCGGGCTGAGTGAAATGAGTCAGAGGGAGAGGGACAGACTGAACGACGGCATTTATTTGTGGAATAGGAAAAAAAACAGTACATGACTAATACCCAAAGACAGTAGAAGCAAGGGCCCGGAGTGGGGGGCCAGCTCGCCACAAGTGAAAGGGGGAGGGAGTCAGGAGAGAGAAGGGGTCGGTATGGCAATGACAACTGGAAATGATCACTCTGGACAAGAACTGAGTGTTGAGAGTAGGTAAGCCTTTCATGATTAGCCTTTCAGTGTCTCTACTGCAAACCACAATGCCCAAAAGGGGAGGGAAGAGAGAGAGAGAGAGAAGGAGAGGGAGAGAGGGAGGGAGAGAGGGATGGAGAGGGAGACAGAGAGGGAGAGAGAGACAGAGAGGGAGAGGGAGAGTGGGAAGGAGAGAGAGAGGGGGAGGGAGAGAGAGATGGACAGGGAGAGAAGGAGAGAGATGGAGATAGGGAGAGAGGGAGGGAGAGGGAAAGAGTGAGAGAGAGGGAGAAAGGGAGATATGGGGAGAGAGAGGGAGAGAGGGAGAGAAAGGGAGAGAGATAGAGATGAGAGAGGGAGAGAGAGGAGAGAGGGAAAGAGGGAGAGAAAGGGAGAGAGAGACAGGGAGAGAGAGATGAGAGAGGGAGAGAGAGGGAGATAGAGGGAGAGAGAAGGAGAGAGAGAGGGAGAGAGGGAGAGAGAGGGAGAGAGAGGGAGAGAGAGAGAGAGAGACGGAAGTATCTGCCAGGGTGAGTGACAGGAGGGAACCTGGGGACATTGGTGCCGTGAAATGCACCCTGGTTTAGTGACCAGTGTTGGAACATGGTATGACTCAAACCCAACCATGAACAACTCTGCAACTGTGTATCTCATGGTGATTCAATAAATAAATATATTTTTAAAAGAAGAAAGAAAACTCACAAAGCTGTGAGAACTGTTGACGTCGCTTGAATGCGAAACCCACTGAGCAAAACCGTTTTATGGGAAGGACAAGGGCGGGTGAGAACGGTGATGAAGAACAGCAGGAAGGCCGGCTGGGACACCAAAGGGTTCACAGTTTAGCTGGAACCAAAAGACTGCACTTTTGTGGAGTGCGCGCGCGCGCGCACACACACACACACACTTACTCACTCTCTCTCCCATTTTTTAAAAATTATATTGAATCACTGTGAGATAGTTCCAAGCTTTCATGTCTGGGTTACAATCACACAATGATCAAACCCCCATCCCTCCACCAGAGCACATTCCCCACCATCCATGTCCCCAGTATCCCCCCATCCCGCCCTCCCCCTGCCTCCATGGCAGACAATCTCCCCCACACTCTCTCTCTACCTTGGAGCATTATGGTTTGCAATACAGACACTGAGAGGCCGTCACGTTGGGTCCTTTATCTACTCTCAGCACACACTCCCATCCCGAGCATCCTTTCAACCATCACTGACACAGTGACCCCTTCTCCATCCCAGCTGACCTCTCCCTGCCCGCTCATGAGGCAGGCTTCCAACTATGGAGCAATCTCCCTGACCCTTCTAGCTACTGTCCTTGGATGTGGGTCTCATGTTAACGCTATTTTATACTCCAGAAATCTCTCTCTCCCATTTTAAGAGCTCTTGGAATACCGCAAACTCAGGCAGGAATGGTCACTGGGAGAGAGGGAGAGGTCTTAATCCCAGAGACCTCAATTCCCTTCTGAGAGAATCATGACAAACACAAGTTGCTTCGTGGTAGGCGGGACGGTGGGGGGGGGGGACAGCAGTCACTCACGACATCCAGGTCACCATCTCCCCTCCCCTCCCCCCACAGAGACCCCCACTGGGACCTGGGCTATGATGGGCAGATAAACTTGGGTAGGGGGAGAAAATCCCCCTCAGAAAGAGTTGGCTCGAACCCTCCACTCCTCACAGCCCTTCACACACTACCTGCTTGCAGTAAATTACAATCAGCAGGACAGCGGCCTCGCTATCCTGGGTTTTATTGGGAGGGGGGCGGTGCTCACTTTTGCACGTTGGCACCACGCCTGATACTGATATGTGTGGTCAGGTTCGAGATGGGTTTAATGCTGTTATTCCACCTTTCCCGGCTGGGGGCTGGAGCGGAATGAGGTGTGAAGAAGAGAGAAAAGAGAGGGAAAATGGGTATGGAGGGGAGGGGATGGGGGGCTGAGAGGGAGGAGGGGGCAGGGGGTGAAGTCTATCAGAAATCACCGGAACTTCAGCCTTCCCATAGCCCTCTGGGCGGGCCGGAGCGATAGCACAGTGGGGAGGGTGTTGGCCTTGCACGCGGCCGACCCAGGTTCGATTTCCAGCATCCCATAGGGTCCCCTGAGCACTGCCGGGAGTGATTCCTGAGTGCAGAGCCAGGAGGAAGCCCTGAGCATCGCCGGGTGGGACCCAAAAAGAAAACAAGAAAACCAAAACAATTCTGGGGGCTGTGAAGAGAGCTGAGGGCCAGCTATTCTGACAACGGGACCCGAATACGGCGTTTGGGTTCCACCTTTGAGCCCAGGTATATCAGTGAAGCCCACCCAGAAAAGCCCACCCAGAGGGCGGGAGGCTAGCCATTCAGGCTTAACCCCACCTTACCATTTCTTCACCTCTCCATAACTCCCCATAAACATCACTGCATCTCTGTATCCCTGTCATCCCGTTGCTCGTGGATTCGCTCAAGCGGGCGCCAGTCACGTCTCCATGGTGTGACTTGCTGTGACTGTGTTTGGCATCTCGAATACGCCACAGGGAGCTTGCCAGGCTCTGCCGTGCGGGCAGGATCCTCTCAGTAGTTGGCCGGGCTCTCCAAGAGGGACAGAGGAATCGAACCCGGGTCGGCCACGTGCAAGGCAAACGCCCTCCCCGCTGTGCTATGGCTCCAAATAATACTCAAAAGACAAAGAACATACAAAGAATGTAGGCTTCTTGCGGAAGACTGAACCCATTCCCTTTTAAACAGGATGAGACACGGAGTGGACCAGTACAGAGAGGTGACAACTGTCTTTAGTCCCTGCAGCAATCAATTTGACTTGTTTGATTTTTTTTAATTTTTTAAAAATTTTTCTTTGCTTTTTGGGTCCCACTCAGCGATGCTCCTGGCACTGCACTCAGGAATCACTCCTGGCGGTGCTCGGGGTGGGAATCGAACCCGGGTCGGCCGCGTGAAAGGCCAATGCTCTCCCTGCTGTGCTGTCGCTCCAGCGCCCTGTTTGACTTTTTTATGGACTGTTTGACTACTTTACTGATTGACTACTTATTTTTTGGTTTCTGTTTTTAACTATTGCCTACTTTAACTATTTAACTATTTTAACTATTTTAATTGTTTAACTATTGCCTTTTTTTTTTTTGCTTCTGTTTAACTATTGCTTGCTTGATTTTTGGTTCCCGTATTAATCAAAGGAGCGTTCAGCTCCCCGCCTCATCTGGCTTCTGCAAATTTGCTTGCTTCCTTAGTAAAATTCCAAGAAACTGGTTTGATCCTTAGAAAATGCTCATCTTTGAGACTCAGGCGGGCTCTGTCACTCAAACTGTTTACTCTGTCAAACTGTTCGCTTGAGCTGAACAGTTGCTGGTCAGCTACTAAAGGCTCCTTCATTCAAGACAAAGTCTGGATTCTGTGGAGCACTTTAGGGGGTGCCCCGCCTATCACAATCCTAACCACACACCACAGCAAGCAAGGAACAACTCCACACAGCAAAGGTCAGAATCGCAAAGCAAGGGCTGGAGCGAGAGCACAGTGGGGAGGGCATTTGCCTGGCGGGTGGCCGACCCGGGTTCGATTCCCAGCATCCCATAGGGTCCCCCGAGCACCGCCAGGAGTCATTCCTGAGTGCATGAGCCAGGAGTGACCCAAAAAGCAAAAACAAAAAAGAATGGCAAAGCAACACAGCCATCCCCCCCCCCCCGGAGTGGGGAGTAAAGACGGGCCCCCTGACCGGGCAGGAAGACTCAGCTCTCAGCACCTCTGACAGGAAATTGAGAACGGAGCCGGGAAGGGTGCGTAAGGAGCTCAAAGACGCGGCAGGACCCTCTGCCACAGAAGGCCCCTAGGTCCCCACCCCTCATTCGGCAGAGACAACTGCCTGTAATGAAGAGGCAGATGGGGACCCTTTTGGGGACAGAGAGCTAGAACAAGGGTGGGGTCCCCGGCCTTGCATGCAGCTGACGGTGATTCGATCCCTGGCACCTCACATGGTTCCTCCGAGCACCGATGAGAGTGACTCCTCCTATACCTTTTTGCATTTCCGGGATATATTCCCAGGAGTGGTATTGCTGGGTCAAATGGGAGCTCAGTGTCTAATGTTTTGAGAAGCGTCCAAATTGTTTTCCAAATGGGCTGAACCAGTGGGATATAAAATAACAGAGTGGGGGGCTGGAGAGATAGCACAGCGGGTAGGGCGTTTGCCTTGCACGCGGCCGACCCGGGTTCGAATCCCAGCATCCCATATGGTCCCCCTGAGCACCGCCAGGGGTAATTCCTGAGTGCATGAGCCAGGAATGACCCCTGTGCATTGCCGGTGTGACCCAAAAAGCAAAAATAAATAAATAAATAACAGAGTGGGAGACGAACACCCAAGAGTAGTCGAGATAAGGACCAGGGGGTCTGCCCCACAGCTTGGAAACTGGCCTCACATGCTCGGGGGAAAGGCAGCTCAGATAGAGAAGGGAGCACCAAGTAGAATATGTCGGGAGGACCCACTCAGGTTGGAAGATGCGAACTGAAAGTAGACTATAGACCCAACATGATGGCCACTCAATACACCTCTATTGCAAACTACAACACCCAAAAGAAGAGAGAGCAAAAGGGAATGCCCTGCCGCAGAGGCTGGGTGGGGTGGTGGGGATTGGGGTGGGGGGTGGTGAGAGGGATACTGGGACCATGGGTGGAGGAGAATGGGCACTGGTGGAGGGATGGGTAAACGATCACTGCATGAGTGAAATGCAAACACAAAAGTTCACAAGTTTGTAACCGTACATCCCAGTGATTCTCTAATAAAAATTTTTAAAATTAATTAATTAATTAATTTTTTTTAAAGTGACTCCTGGGGCTGGAGCAATAGCACGGCAGGGAAGGCATTTGCCTTGCACGCGGCTGACCCAGGTTTGATTCCCAGCATCCCATAGGGTCCCCTGAGCACTGCCAGGAGTAATTCCTGAGCACAGAGCCAGGAGGAACCCCTGTGCATTGCCGTGTGGGACCCAAAAAGAAAAGTAACAAAAAAAACAACCAAACAACAACAAAAAACAAAGATGTGACGGTCGTCAGACTAAGCCATCGGCTCCAGAGGCCCCCCCTGCCCCCCCCCGACCACGGGGAAGGGCTTGGGGCTCTCAGCTCCGGCAGCAAACGAAGGCCCACCGGGAAAGTGTGGTGTCAGGGCACAAAACGCTCCAGGGAGCAAAAGTGACAGTGTAGACCGGAAAAGGAGACGCTGCTGTCTGGCGGGGGTGTCTACATGGCAGACACCACGTCAAAAGCTGGTAGGGAACCCTCGGCAGTCAGCAGGAAATACTGAAAATTTAACAAACGGCCATAAATTTTGCATAGACACTTCTCCAAAGAGACAAACAATGGTCAGCGGGGGGGGGGGGGGATTGGGGGGGCATTGGGGGGGAGGGGGATGCTCAACTGTACTAGGAGGGAAATGAGGATCCAAGTGACAACGAGGCAGCGTTCTGGGCAGGTGAGAGGGGGCAAATGGGAAAGACTGGAGGGCTGGGCCAGGGCTGACGCTGGCAACGGGAAGCAGCCGCTATGGGGGGGTAGAAAAGGGGAGGAGGAGGAGGAGGAGAAGGAGGAGGAGGAGGAGGGAAGAGGAGGAGGAGAAGGAAAGGAGGAGGAAGGAAGAAAAGAAGGAGGAGGAGGAAGGAAGAAGAAAAAGAGGAGGAGAAGGAGGAGGAGGAGAAGGAGGAGGAGAGGGAGGAGGAGGAGGAGGAGAAAGAGGAGGAGGAGAAGGAGGAGGAAGAGGAGGAGGAGGAGGAGAAGGAGGAGGAGGAGGAGAAGAAGAGAAGAAGAAGAAGAAGAAGAAGAAGAAGAAGAAGAAGAAGAAGAGAAGAAGAAGAAGAAGAAGAAGAAGAAGAAGAAGAAGAAGAGGAGGAGGAGGAGGAGGAGGAGGAGGAGGAGGAGGAGGAGAAAAAGAAGAGGAGGAAGAAGAGGGGGAGGAAGAGGAGGGAGGAGAAGGGGGGGGGAGGAGGAGGAGGAAGAGGGCCCACCACAGAGGCAGGTGTTGGTGGGGTGGAAACTGGGACCCTGGTGGTGGGAACTGTGCCCTGTGAAGGGACAGGCGTGGGGACACTGTATGACTGACACCCAACCATGAGCTACTTTGTACCCGTGTCTCACTGGGATTCAATTCAATTAAAAAAATAAAAGCCAGCCCTATGAGGCTCCCTTTTAAAAACTGAGGACAGTGCTGGACAGACAGCACAGCGGGGAGGGCGCTTGCCTCACACACTCCCAGCCCGGGTCCGGTCCCCAGCATCCCCTGGGGTCCCCGAGCCCCGCCAGGAGCGATCCCCGAGTGCAAAGCCGGGAGTGAGCCCCGAGCACCGCCAGGTGGGACCCACACCCAAACCAACGGCAAAAAACAAATATTGACTTTCAACGCCCAGAAAGCGTCTCGCGCGGGCCCTGGAGTGGAACCTGACCACGTGCTCCTCTGTGCGGGATTCTCCCCGCGGCCAACAGGAGCCAGGACAGGGACACTGCTCACAGGACACACAGAACAGGGGGATCCTCAGACGGAATGAGACGGCTAACGCGGCACTGCTGAGAAGGACATGGAAGTGGCATGTATGTGGTATGTAAGTGTGTGTGTAGTGTGTGTGTGGTGTGTGCGTGTAGTGTTTGTGTAGCGTGTGTTTGGTGTGTGTGTGTGGTGTGCGCGTGGTGTGTGGAGTGTCTGTGGCGTGTGTGGCATGTCTATGGTGTGTCTGTAGCATGTGTGATGTGTGTGGTGTGTGTATGGCATGTGTGGCTTGTCTGTGGTGTGTCTGCAGCATGTGTGATATGTGTGGCATGTCTGTGGCGTGTGTGGCGTGTCTGTGGTGTGTCTGTAGCATGTGTGATGTGTGTGGCATGTCTATGGCATGTGTGCCATGTCTGTGGTGTGTCTGCAGCATGTGTGATACGTGTGGCATGTCTGTGGTGTGTGTGGCGTGTCTGTGGTGTGTCTGTGGTGTGTCTACGGAGGTCAGGGGCTACACACATGCTCTGAAAACCACTCCTGCGTGCCATCCAGTCTGGAAGCGGGCAGACAAGTGCCGAGCCCATAAAATCTTTCTTCTCTTCGCTAATTTGTATAATGCTGGTAAACAGAAACCACCAACTCATCTTTTTTTTGGGTCCCACCCGGTGATGCTCAGGGCTGACTCCCGGCTCTGCACTCAGGAATTACTCCTGGCGGTGCTTGGGGGACACTATGGGATGCTGGGAATTGAACCCGGGTCATCTGTGTGCAAGGCAAACGCCCTCCCCGCTGTGCTATCGCTCCAGCCCCGATTTTTTTTTTAATTATCTATTTTTTTTTGCTTTTTGGGTCACACCCGGCAATGCTCAGGGCTGACTCCTGGCTCTGCACTCAGGGATCACTCCTGGCGGTGCTCGGGGGACCCTGTGGGATGCTGGGAATCAAACCCGGGTCGGCCATGTGCAAGGCAAACACCCTCCCCTCTGTGGTATCGCTCCAGCCCCTCACCTCATCGGGACCACCTACGCTGAGAGCACTTGTGGCTGACCCACTGGGCAATGCCACGGCTGAGCAGTGACCAGCCCAAGAGTGTGTGTGTGCCTTTAGCTTCCACGCCCCTTCCCTGGAGACAGGGCAGAAGGGGCTTGCAGCATCGTGCGCCCCTCTCTGATCACTCAGGCCTCCTACCTGCACCCCAAAGAGCCTTTTTTTGGGGGGGCTCTATTTCCCCAGGGAAGGCCACGGGCCATCACCAAGTCTGCAGAGCTGGGGGGTGCCCCCCAGACTCCGCTGAGGAACCCCAGCATCTCCCCCTCTTCCCCTCCCCGGTCCCCTGCCTCCCGGCTAAGGCCTTCGCCCACACCCCCACCTGCCACGCGGGGGACCTCGCCGGGGCCACGGGGCTCAGTAAACAAGCCGCCTGTAATGAATGTCTTAACAACTTATTACAACCCTCAGATAATTAATCACAAAAGCTAAACACGCCGTCTCACCCTCTTAATGTGCTAATGTTCTAATTATTATGCCTCAATTAAGAGGCAGGCAGCGCTCCTGCCTTGCGAGGGCTTAATAAGGGTTCACGGGGCTGCGGGGACCAGGAGGGTGCAAAGAAAGGAGCCCGGGCGAGGGGGGGGTAGAGGGGGGGTGGGTGGGCAGGTGTTCCTGGCGGCCCCCCCACCTGCAGGGTCGGGCCACGCCAACCTGATGCCCGGGGTCAAAGGATGCTGAGATGGGGACCGGACGTGGGCGGGGCAAGTAACGGACCCTGGGATATTGTGCGCATGCGCCGTGCCCATCCCGGTACCGGAAAACGTGAGTCAGAGAAATTAGGGCGGAGAAGGATGGAGTGGGAAATCCCACAGCAAATGGCAGGTATCGGGGCCACGTCCTGCCGCCAGGGATGCTCCAAACATCAGCGTGACGGGTGGGTAAGAAGCAAAAAGAGGGGCTGGAGTGATAGCACAGCGGGGAGGGCGTTTGCCTTGCACGCGGCCGACCCGGGTTCGAATCCCAGCATCCCATAGGTCCCCTGAGCACCGTTAGGGGTAATTCCTGAGTGCAGAGCCAGGAGTAACCCCTGTGCATCGCCGGGTGGGACCCAAAAAGCAAAAAAAAAAAAAAAAAGAAGAAGAAGAAGCAAAAAGATGCAGAAGTGAGTTTTTTTGTGGGTATTTTTTGGGGGTAGGGGGGGTTGGGTTTTGTTTTTGTTTTGCTTTTTGAGCTACACCTGGTGATGCTCAGGGGTTCCTCCTGGCTTATGCACTCAGGGATTGCTCCTGGCGGTGCTCGGGGGACTCTAAGGGATGCTGGGAATCGAACCCGGGTCAGCCGCGGGCAAGGCAAACGCCCTCCCCGCTGTGCTATCACTCCGGCCCGATGCAGAAGTGTTGAGTTGTGATTTTCACTAATCTGCTTGTTGGTTTTGTTTTGTTTTGTTTTGTTTTTGGGTCCCACCCGGCGATGCTCAGGGCTGACTCCTGGCTCTGCACTCAGGAATCACTCCGGGCGGTGCTCGGAGGACCCTATGGGATGCCGGGGATCAAACCTGGGTCAGCCGCGTGTAAGGCAAACGCCCTCCCCGCTGGATTATCGCTCTGGCCCTTCATTGATCTGTTTTCTTTGTGTTTGTTTGTTTCGGGGGCTACATCCTGCAGTGCTCAGGAGTGAGCCCTGGTAGTGCTCAGGGGCATTCCAGGCTCAGTGTGCAGTGCTCAGAGGGACATAGATGGTGCTGAGGATTTGAACTAGGGTCACTTCTAGTATCCCAGCCTGCAAGGCAAATGCCTTGGCTCTGCCCACTTTCCCCCCAGCCCCCCACCCCCGCTCTGCCAAATGCTGAGACACTTTTCCAGTCAGATTCCACCTGGGATTGATGATAATAACTTCCCGCTACTTTATGCCTCACTCCGCCCTCCCCACCCCCTCCCTCAGATGGTGCCTGTGGACCTGCTTCTTTCCAGGAAGGTGGAACAACAGCTTGCCCACCTGTCCCACCTGCCGGAGACCTCCTGGGGCTTCCAGAATGATCTCTTTGATGGGTCCAGGGCACAGATATAGCCCCAGTCAGCCTGGCACCTTCGCTGCCCTCCCGGGCAGTTGGGGCTGGACTAGACCGTCAAAGATGAGCCCGTGTAGACAGTCCGGCAAACGGGCAGGAACATACCAGAATGGTCTAGAATGTTCTTCCGGGGGGGGTGGGTGTTGAAACTAACTGTCTTGAGCACATAACGAAACACTGTATGCCTCAATGTTCTTCCTGTAACTTCTTTACTGATGATGTCACTGAATTGAGCCCTTTAGAGGTACGTAAGGTAGGACTGGAGCAACAGCACAGCGGGGAGGGCGTTTGCCTTGCACAAGGCTGACCCGGGTTCGATTCCTCCGCCCCTCTCGAAGAGCCCGACAAGCTACCAAGAGGATCCCGCCCGCACGGCAGAGCCTGGCAAGCTCCCCGTGGCGTATTCGAGATGCCAAACACAGTCACAAGTCTCACCGTGGAGACGTGACTGGAGACCTCACCCCTTGTCCTGCTGCCCAGTGCCAGGACAGAGTGAGGCCAGACCTCGGCCTCCTTCCACCAGAGTCTGGGACGTGCTGGACCCCTGACCGACTGGACCATACCAACGAGGAAAGGGACCCATCAAATAGGGGCCGGGGAGAAACAGGGCCAGAGCCAGGGCCGAAGGCCTGGGGTCTCCAGGCGGCAGGTGAAACAACTGCAGACACGGGAAGCTCCCCTGGCACCAGAGTGCATGAACTTCCTGTCCGACTTTGCGACGTTTCCTTTCATATGAGCCCCTACTTCTGGTCTCTACTCCATTCTCTTTCCTTTATATAAAAAAACAGCCTGCCTCAAAAGGTATAGTCGAAATGACATCTGCGCTTGTATGTTCATCGCAGCACTGTTGACAACAGCCAAAATCTGAATAAAACCCGAGTGCCCAAGAACAGATGACTGGTTAAAGAAACTTTGGTATATCTATACAATGGAATACCATACAGCTGTTAGAAAAGATGGCAAGTCATGAAATTTGCATATAAGTGGATCAACATGGAAAGTATCATGCTAAGTGAAGTGAGTCAGAAAGAGAGAGGCAGACATAGAAGAATTGCACTCATCTGTGGAATATGAAGTAACAGAATGGGAGACTAACACCCAAGAATAGTAGAAATAAGTACCAGGTTTGCTCCATGGCTTGGAAGCTGGCCTCGCATGCTGGGGAAAAGGCAGCTCACATAGAGAAGGGACCACCAAGTAAAGGGTGCTAGGAGGGCCCGCTCGGGATGGGAGAGGCGGGCTGAAAGTAGACTATAGACCGAACATGATGGCCACCCAATACCTCTACTGCAAACCACAACACCCAAAAGGAGAGAGAGAGCAAAAGGGAATGCCCTGCCACAGAGGCGGGGTGGGGTGGGGGGGAGTGGTGGGGGGTGGGAGGGATGCTGGGGTCATCAGTGGAAGAGAATGGGCACTGGTGGAGGGATGGGCACTCAAGCAGTGTATGACTGAAATACAAGCATGAAAATATGTGAATCTGTACCTGTACCTCACAGTGATTCATTAATTAAGAAAAAATAATTAAAAACGAAAAAAGCCTGGCTCTGGCTGGAGCGATAGCACAGCGGGGAGGGTGTCTGCCTTGCACACAGCCGACCCGGGTTCAATCCCCAGCATCCCATAGGGTCCCAGAGCACCGCCAGGAGTGATTCCTGAGTGCAGAGCCGGGAGTCAGCCCTGAGCATCGCCGGGTGGGACCCAAAAAGCAAAAAAAAAAAACAAAAAAAAAACCAACCCGCCTTTTTCCCACCAAATTCAGAGTTGGCCGCGACCTGCCTCCTTCCACCATCTACAAAGCCACATACTGTGAGATACTTTCTAGCACATTCGGCCTGGTGAGTCATTATCAAAGTGCAGTGGGCATCGTGGGCATTCTTGGGTCCTTATTCGGAAAACGACGACCTCTCTGTCAGCTGAGTGGGGAACCAGCCAAGTCCACGACGCTCAAGGAGCCAGCCCGCTGGCGTGGAGTCCTGGGTGATGCCATCATCAGATGTACACACCGCCGACCCCCTCAAGATGAAAGACCCTCGTTCCACACAGACCGGGGGCTGGCCCGCAAACGGTTAACTTCTGAACTCGGGCTCCCCATCCAACAGCCTCCGTGCACATGCGCAGCCTCGGAACTAATGTATTTTTTATCTCCAACGGGGAGAAGCCAGGTCCCGTGTCTACAAGAAGATAAACCACGAAGATGTCACCCTGGTGGCAGGCCCGGGGATTCTCATTAGGATGATGTCGCGGGGCCTTTGCAACCCGGGGACGGGCTTTAGCTCGGTCACTCTTCCCGCCTGCCCCTGCACACGGGGAGGCAAGAAGACTCCGGGAGACGCCAGCGGGGGGCAGAGCTCCAGGACTGTCATGCTGAGTGACCTGTGTCCTTGCGACCACAGAGCTGCTGGGACCAAAAGCCACATTCACTCCCCACTGTCCACATCAGCAGGAACTCTTCTCCCAGAGCCCAAAAAGAGATCAACAAGCTCCATCTACCAGACTCTTTCTTCGCTCCCTTAAAAATCGCCACACTTAGTACAGGAGCCAGGACATGGAAAACAACCCCCGTGCCCAATTATGGATGTATGGACCAAGGAGCTGTGCGCCAGCTACAAAATGGAATACTATGCAGCCCTGAAAAGGGACACAGCCATGCCATCTGCCAACCAAGTGGGTGGCTTTTTACATCCTGTCGAGTGAAGTCAGATCAGAAGGAAAGGGAGAGATACAAAGTCATCTCTCTCTCTTGTGTGGTACTTAAAAGATACCCACAGCAAGGTGGCAACAAAGACCCAAAGGCAATGTCACGGGAGAAGTGATTCAAAGAGTTGATTTAGGGTGGGGGGTGCTGGAGTCCTTGAGAGAGGCAGGTGGGGACACTGGTGAGGTACTGGAACTATATGAATGAGAAACTACATTCATAGGACTGTAAACCACAGAATCTCAATTTAAAAATAAAATTAAGTCAGCTAAGTCTCAAGCAGGGCTGGAGTGATAGCATAGCGGGGAAGGCGCTGGCCTTGCACGCGGCCGACCCGGGTTCGATTCCTCTGCCCCTCTCGGAGAGCCGGGCAAGCTACCGAGAGGATCCCGCCCGCACGGCAGAGCCTGGCAAGCTTCCCGTGGCATATTCGAGATGCCAAACACAGTCAAAACAAGTCTCACCGTGGAGATGTGACTGGCGCCCGCTCGAGCCAATCGATGAGCAACGGGATGACAGTGACAGTGACAGTGAAGTCCCAAACAACTGACCACTTCTCCTCTCCTCAGATCTTGTCGTTAGAGAACACATCAGTCATGTCCAAACGGTGTCGCCTGTGTGGGCCCAGGAGCTATGGAGGGAAAACCAAAGCATGCCCTTCGGTTCCCCACCCAGAATCCACCTTCCCCTTTCCATCATGAATTACTCGTCGGCATTTCCCTCCTGGGTCACGGGTCAGGGAAGCTCCGGGCAGGGCAGACAGCCCCATATGGCATCCGGGGAGACGGGCCACTTGCCCAGTGATGCCCAGAGAAACACCCAGTTCTTCCAGAAGAATCTCAACTGCGGAGGGGCTGGAGCAATAGCACAGCAGGGAGGGCGTTGGCCTTGCACACGGCCGACCCGGGTTCGATCCCCGGCATCCCATAGGGTCCCCCGAGCACCGCCAGGAGTGATTCCTGAGTACAGAGCCAGGAGTCAGCCCTGAGCATCGCCGGGTAGGACCCAAAAAGCAATAAATAAATAAATAAATAAATAAATAAATAAATAAATAAATAAAAGAATCTCAACAGGAAATGCCGTGTGCCCCACCAAACCCAGGGTCCAAATAAAGAGAATTACATGGGGAGGGGAAAGAGGGGAAACTGAGGGAGGGACTGGCCTCTAAAACAGGAGGGGATGGGGCCGGAGCGGTTGCACAGCGGGTAGGGCGTTTGCCTTGCTCGCGGCCGACTCGGGTTCGATCCCCGGCATCCCATAGGGTCCCCCAAGCACTGCCAGGAGTAATTCCTGAGTGCAAAGCCAGGAGTAACCCCTGAGCATCGCTGGGTGTGACCCAAAAAGCAAAAAAAATAAAAAATAAAACAGGAGGGGAGGCCAGGGGCAGGATGGGCGTGGGCAGAGCCCAGTGTGGACGGACGCCCATGCCAGCGGGCACAATTCTGGCAGAAGAACCCCCCCAAAAAAGGCAGGAAGGGAACAAAAAAATCACCACCATCGCGGGGTGGGCAGGGCAAACAGTCCATCTGGCAGCGCACAGATGTGAGCGGCTGCGTGGAGTGTCCGAGGGCGGGGGCCACTGGGCGGGAGGAAGGCCCTCCGCCATCTGACACGCACATAAAACACAGGCGGGGAAGAGGCGCCGGCCTCACGCAAACACGGTCCATCGATGCCGTGTTTAATGTGTGAGTAAATACAGTTGTTGGCTGTTCTGGCCGGGGGGCCAGGATGACGCATGTTCGACAGGGTGGGAAGAGGGGGGTGTAATGTCATCTTCACATGCCGTCGCGAAGAAATAGGTTGGAATTCTGGGCGATTAGGCCCGAAGGAACCTCGCGTCCCCACGGCAGTTTGGGTTTGGGTTTTTGTTTTTTTTTTTTCTTTTTGGGTCCCACCCGGCGATGCTCAGGGGTTCCTCCTGGCTCTGCACTCAGGAATCACTCCTGGCAGTGCTCAGGGGACCCTATGGGATGCTGGGAATTGAACCTGGGTCGGCTGCATGCAAGGCAAACGCCCTCCCCACTGTGCTGTCGCTCCAGCCCCCAGTTTGGGTTTTTATTGGCAATCCCGTCCTGCTTGAGAGATGAGCGTTGCCACATCTAAGGGTGCCCCCATGCCTGGCCCCAGAAGTACCAAGAGGTCTCCTGTGCGAGAGGAAGTTTCTGTGGTAAAAACGTGGATGGGGTCATGGGGGATCGGAGCCCCCAAGGGTGCAGGTGACTGCAGGGGTGTGAGGCCAGGGGATGGGATAGGCTCCACGTCAGGCGTGTTTACAAGCCTTCTGGAAACGTGATGGAGAAAACCCTTGTCTCACCCGTGCCAACGTTTAAGGTAACACAGGGCTCGCCGGTACGGCAAGCACAGCTCTGCACTCAGGAATCACTCCTGGCAGTGCTCAGGGGACACTATGGGATGCCGGGGATCGAAACCGGGTCAGCCCTCCAGAGGGAAGGAAGAAGTGAAGAAAATACAAGTGTCTGGGGGAAGGTTTCGGAATATAAATCTGGCAGCTCCTGCCCCAACTCTGCTCCGCTAAGAAAATAACTAAACTGGGGTTGGAGCGATAGCACAGCAGGGAGGGTGTTGGCCTTGCACTCGGCCGACCCAGGTTCGATTTCCAGCATCCCATAGGGTCGTCCTGAGAACCGCCAGGGTTAATTCCTGAGTGCAGAGCCAGGAGGAACCCCTGAGCATCGCCGGGTGGGACCCAAAAAGAAAAAAAAAACAAAAAGGAAAAGGAAATAACTAAATTGCCACTTTTCTAAGCATCTCTCCTGCCTGCTTCTGTTGTCACTTGCGAACTTCAAGGAATCAGGATGTGGAAACTCTTTGTTCTTTGAAGAAGGAGAAGAAGACGGTTATCTTCAAAGGCAGCCCCCCCCCCCGCAACCGTTCGGAGTCCCCCCGAAAGACGCCACCACACCACGATTCCCTCCTGCCACGGGTTTCGATTTTTAAGTGCAAACCGACGGGGCGGTTTTTTTTTTTTTCACCCACCTCCCAGATATCACACATAATAATTGGTTATAATTAGGAAGAAATTGCTTTGGGGAGGAGGAGAGCGTTCGGCTGGGTTAAAAAGAAATGTGGCTTTAATGTCAAGGCGGCTTATTCCTGAGGCAAGAAGCCATGAGCCAGCCAAGCGCCTCAACCTCGAAAGGAAGCGTGTGAAATGCAGCGGAATGACAAGGCAGAACCAGGACCCCGGGAACTGAGCACCCCTGGCTCCAGGACACTCCCCAAACCTCCCCCCAACCCCGTCCCCCACCCAGCTTGTGACCTGGGTCAAATGAAACCCAATGTCATTTTTCTTTTTATTTTTTTAAAATGTAAAGTACTGGGGCTGGAGTGACAGCACAGCGGGGAGGGCGTTTGCCTTTCACGCAGCCGATCCGGGTTCGAATCCCAGCATCCCATATGGTCCCCTGAGCACTGCTAGGAGTAATTCCTGAGTGCAAAGCCAGGAGTAACTCCTGTGCATCACCGGGTGTGACCCAAAAAGCAAATAAATAAATAAATAAATAAATAAATGTAGGAGTACTGCTATTTATTCAGCCATCGATGAAGCGGATTGAATTGGATATGAACTCCGCGTTACTTTTTTAATTCAGAATCTTGATTTTATTTTATTATGTTTCATTATTATAATTATTATTATTATTGAGTGATAGCACAGCGGGTAGGGCATTGGCCTTGCACGTGGCAGACCCGGGTTCGATTTCTCCACCCCTCTCGGAGAGCCTGGCAAGCTACCGAGAGGATCCCGCCCGCACGGCAGAGCCTAGCAAGCTCCCCGTGGCATATTCGAGATGCCAAACACAGTCACAACAAGTCTCACCATGGAGACGTGACTGGTGCCCGCTTGAGCCAATCGATGAACAACGGGATGACAGTGCTACAGTGCAGTGCTATTATTATTATTATTATTATTATTATTATTATTATTATTATTATTATTATTATTTGCTTTTTGGGTCACATCCGGTGATGCTCAGGGCTGACTCCTGGCTCTGCACTCAGCAATCACTCCTGGCGGTGCTCAGGGGACCCTATGGGATGCTGGGAATCGAACCCAGGTTGGCCGTGTGCAAGGCAAACGCCCTCCCCGCTGTCTTATCGCTCCAGCCCCCTATTACTAGATTTTTTAAAATCACTGTGAGATAGTTACAAAGCTTTCCTGCTTGCATTTCAGTATTACATGATGGATTCCCCCACCCTCCACCAGTGCACATCCTGCACCCCCAAGGTCTCCGGTATCCCCCCCCATCCCACCCTCCCCCTGCCTCTAGGGCAGACAATCTCCCCCACACTCTCTGGTGTATTGCGTGTTATGAATCTTTCAGTGGGAAACTGGAACCTCGAGGGGGCGCTCCCCCCTCTCGAGGGAGGTGAGGGGGGGAAACCTCTGGAACATTCTAGAATTTTCCAGAAAATTCTAGAAATTTCGTCAATCAGCCCAGAACCCCTTTCTGCCTGGACAACAGGGCAATTCAGAGCCATGAGTGTGAAAGAGACCGTGAGCCCAGCACTCTGTCGGGGGGCAGGGCTGGGGCGTGGGGAGACCACCGTGGCCGAGAGCCGGAGGAGGAGAAGGACCTCGAGGCCCTGCAGGGGCTGTTGGGAGTGAAACGCCAGGATTTCCTCCATAAATCCCCAGCTAATAAGGACCCGGTGACAGGAGGTTCTCTTTAATAACCTCGAGGGGGGCGGGAGGGGATAATTGATGGCCCGGCCAGCTGGCGCTTCGAGGGGATATAAATCCCATCACCGTTATCGTGGCAAGCTTCCTCCTGCTCCCGCCCCCCACCCCTCCCGGGGAAACCCCCCTGTCTCTCTCCGAACCAACCCTGATGAGGAGACAGGAGCTGGAGGGGGTCAAAACGGGACAAGGGGGAGGTGATAAGAGGACGAATTCTTGTCTCCTCATGCCCCACTGAGTGGGACCCCCGTGGGCCCCCAGTTCCTGCCCTTCCTGCCCCACTGATGCGGACTCCACGGCAACACAGGATGGAGGGGGAAGATAGGGAGAGCCGGCAGCAAGAGAAGGGGGGGAAGGTGACCCCTGGGGACAGCCCAGGAGAAGTCACTGGGGCCAGAAGTGACCTCAGGATCTGTACTCGGAAGCCAGGGCTGGGAGGCGTCTGATTCTGGCCACCTGGCTCGTACCCTGGGCAAAGCCAGCAATGCCACCACATCACCAGGCGGTCCAAGGGACCAGGCAGAGGACGGTGGTCCCCGGCAGTGTTGGAAAGATGGGACACGAGGCACAGCAGAGAGGGCAGCTGTGTTCCAACCCTGGGCAGATGCCTTGAGCCCACGGTCGCCACAGGGGACAATGTCACCGTCACTACACTGTCCCCTGATGGGGATGACACAGGCTAAGGTCAAGACCTTCTTGGATGTTTTCGGCGGGGGCTGAGGACCACCTTCCTGATTTGTAGAGCCCAGCCAGCTACCAAGAGGATCCCGCCCGCACGGCAGAGCCTGGCAAGCTCCCCGTGGCGTATTCGAGATGCCAAACACAGTCACGACAAGTCTCACCACGGAGACGTGACCGGTGCCCGCTTATGACTTTTTTAACTGTTGTTTCGAGTCTCCGTGAGATAGTTGCAAAGCTGTTCATGGTCAGGTGTCAGTCCTACAGTGCTCCAACACCCGTCCCTCCATCAGGGCACATTTCCCAGCACCAGTGTCCCCAGGGTCCCTCCCATCACCCCCGCCCATCTCTGCCTGCCTCTATGGCAGGCACTTTCTTGTACATTTATTGCAGCATTATTTACAGTAGCCAGAATCTGGGAACAACCCGAGTGCTCGAGAACAGACGACTGGTTAAAGAAGCTTTGGTCCATCTACACCATGGAATACTATACAGCTGTTAAAAAGATGGAGTCACGAAATTTGCATATAAATGGATGGACATGGAGAGGATCATGCTAAGTGAAATAGAGAGAGAGGGACAGACACAGAAGGACTCTGCAGTCATTTGTGGAATATAAAGTCACATCATGGGAGATTAACACCCAAGGGCAGTCGAGATAAGGGCCAGGAGGATGGCTCCATGGCTTGGAAGCCGGCCTCATGTCCTGGAGGAAAAGGCAGCTGGGGTGGAGAAGGGGCCACTGAGTGAATGATGCTCGGAGGGCTCGCTCGGGATGGGAGATGCGTGCTGAAAGTAGACTATGGACCAAACACAATGGCCGCTCAGTACCTGTATTGCAAACCATGACACCCAAAGGGAGAGAGAAAGAGGGAAGGTGCCTGCCACAGAGGCAGGGGCGATGCGGTAGGGGTGTCAGGAGGAGGGATACTGGGAACACGGGTGGTGGGGAATGGGCCCTGGTGGAGGGATGGGTGCTCGATTATTGTATGACTGAAATATAAGCACCAAAGTCTGTACGTCTGCGACTATCTCATGGTGATTCATTAAAATTTTTTTTAATATATTTTTTAAAAACACTGCCTATTTCGGAGCCCCCGGACATCTGACCCTGCCCTGCCCAGAAGGGGGAGGGGACCGGGAGAAGCGGCTGGCAAAGTTGCCATCTGGATTCCGTGCAGAAGCTGCGCCCCCCTCCCCCCCCCGCCGCCACCCCCAGACACGTGCCAGCGCCCTGGGGAGGCGCCGGATAATGACAGGGCAGCAGGAAGCCACAGATTACAGGGGTGCAATTACAGGGGTGCAATTACAGGGGTGCAACGGGCCCTGGGACGGGGCAAGTCTCACCCGCAACTGCTCGCTGGGACTCTGGGTCTGAAGGGGAGGGGGCTCCCCGTCCTCTGGGACCCTCAGGAGGGCCTCCGCGGGAGCGGGCAGGCGGCGGCCAGGCTGCGCGGGTCACTTCTGTGTGTCCATCGGTCACTGTTCGGGCCAGACACGCCGCTGCCCGCTTCCTCCCCTGCGGGGGTCCACTCGCTGCTGCCCCTGGCCTTCTCCTCCGACACACCCTGGGGGTGACCCCCACCCCGCCCGCAAAGAGGCTGATGGGCGCCAAGCACGTTTAGGGGCTTCCTGCAGACGCCTTTCCTGTGCGGGCACTTCCAACCCACCTCCACGTGAGACAAGGAACGTGAAGGTGTGGGGGGTCCCGCCTCTGCCCTGCTTCCTCCCCTCCCACCCTGTCTCCCTCCCGCTGATCTCCTCCCCCCTCTCTTGCTGCCTCTCTCCTTCCCCCTCCCTCCCTCCCCTCCCTTCCCCTCCCTTCTCTCCCTCTTCTCACTCTCCTCTATCTTCCTCCTCTCCTTCCTCTCCCTCCTCTCCCTCTCCTCTATCTCCCTCCTCTCCTTCCTCTCCCTCCTCTCACTCTCCTCTATCTCCCTCCTCTCACTCTCCTCTATCTCCCTCCTCTCCTTCCTCTCCTCCTCCCCTCTCCTCTACCTCCCTCTCTCCTTCCTCTACATCTCTCTCCCTCCTCCCTATCTCCCTCTCCTTCTTCCCTCTACCCCTCCTTCCTCCCTCTCCCCCTCCACATCTCCTTCATCCCTTTCTTCTCCCTCCCTATCTCCTTCTTCCCCATCCTTTCTTCATCTCCTTATTCCCCCTCTAGCTTTCCCTTCCGCATGTCCTTTCCTCTCGATCCTCTTCTTCCTTCTTTATCTTTTCCTTCCCTCTCTCCCTCCTGCCTTCCTCTCTGTCACCGCTGCCTCTCCACATACTTTACTTGTGCCCTCTCTCTTTCCTCTCTTTTTGCTCTCTCCTCTGTTCCTTTCCTGTGTATTGTCCACGCTCACCCACCTGAGCAGTTAGGGCTGGGGGGGTGGTCATCCCATTTTGCTGATCCCCTACAACGCTTGTGTCTCCCCTCTGTCTGCCGTGCAGTTGCACCACCCAGGGTTTGTCTGGGACGCCACGCAACGCCTGAGCAGACCTTGCAACACGTTTCTTTACATCAACGTTGGCTGGTTAGTTGCGACACATTTCTTGCCATGAAAATTAACCAGAGAGAGGTAACCACCCAGTGCCACATGTGGTCCCCTGAGCACCGCCAGCAGTGAGCCCTGAGCACTGAGCCAGGAGTAAGTTCTGGGTTTTGCTAAGTGTGACCCCAACCCCACTCCATCCCAGATCAAATAAACAAACATTCAGAACCATCCCAGACCTCTGTGTGTGGGTTTCCCCAAAGCTGGCAGGGACCTCCTTTAACAGGCCACCCCATTTCAGCACCTGCCCGCGTGGACAGCAGCTCAGCCCCCTGCCCCCCCAGCTGGGCTCTGCTGAACATCCGATGCAGTGCAGTTCCCTTCACTGCATTTCCCTTCGCATCGCTAGCAGAACTCGTCCGCTGCCTCCCAAACCAAAGCTCTTCAGAGGGTCAATGACCGCTGACCCTCTTCTCAGGACCTTCGACCCCTGGTCTACCGACATTTGACAGCCTTTGTGCCTGACAAATGAATCTAGAAATTGAGTTCTCCTTTGGCTGCTGAACAGACGCTTCCCTGGCCGATAAACACGCAGGCGTCTGTCTGCAGAAAAGAGCGGGATCTCCTCGGGAGCACTGAATGTTGGTGCGGGGGAGGGGTGGTGAGGGGGAGCGAGCCTGATTTTGCCCTCTCCGCTCAACAGGCGTGATATTGCTGCAAACGCTCCGAGATCTGAAGGGATCAGGCTTAGAAAGTGCTAGAAAGAAGCCGGGAGAGCCAGGGCAGAGGGGAGTCTAGAGAGCAACGGAGGAACTGCATTTTCAGGCAGTTGAGTTAAATACAGAAATAAACTGGCTGGCCCCAGAGCTGGGAGATGACCAGCGCCCTGAATATGGGCAGAACAAGACAGCCTGCACCCAAGTCCAGACGGAACTGCCCCTCCCTCCCTCCCGGCCCCCACCCCCCACTGCATCTGGCTGCTCAGGTGTCCTGCCCACCCCCACTCCGTCTCGGAGATGCGAAGCACAGATGAGCAGAGAGCTGAAATCCACCCTGAAGTCTTTCCAGAGGAATTACCTTGTCGGCTGAAATGGCTCTTGCCCAGGGCTGGGAAAGCTCGAATAAAACGTGTTTAGCTCCCTTGGAAAGATCTAATGTCCCAACACTAAAAATGCAAGTGACTTGTGCAGGGGGCAGAGAAGGAGGGGGAAAATTCACACAATAAAATTTGGAGGTTTATTGCCTTGTTTACACCACACACACACACACACACACACACACACACACACACACGATTTCTCCTCTGATATCATTTCGGCTGGACTCCCCAGATACAACCAAGAGTTTCTCAGGCTGGGGCTGAAGTGATAGCACTGAGGGGAGGGCATTTGCCTTGCACGCAGCCAACCCAGGTTCGATTCCTCCGCCCCTCTCGGAGAGCCCGGCAAGCTACCGGGAGGATCCCGCCCGCATGGAAGAGCCTGGCAAGCTCCCCGTGGCGTATTCGAGATGCCAAACACAGTCACGACAAGTCTCACCATGGAGACGTGACTGGTGCCCGCTCGAGCAAATCGACAAGCAACGGGATGACAGTGACAGTGACAGTGATCATCTCGGCTGGACTCCCCAGATACAACCAAGAATTTCTCAGGACTGGGGCCTGAGAGAAGTGTGATATAAAGAAATGACTCTTTGTGGCTAGAGTGATAGCACAGCGGGTAGGGCATTTGCCTTGCACGCGGCCGACCGGGGTTCGATTCCCAGCATCCCATAAGGTCCCCCAAGCACCACCAGGAGTGATTCCTGAGTGCAGAGTCAGGAGAAATCCCTGTGCATCACCGGTGTGACCCAAAAAGCAAAAAAAGAAAAGAAAAGAAAGAAAGAAATGACTCTTTCTCTTCCGAGATTTACATGCAACTGTTCTCTCTGTTGCTATGCTATTATGCTGAACTGTGTTGTAGACATTCAAAGATGTGGGGGTTTCGAGAAAATATTTTGAAAAATAAAAGCATCCCAAAAATGTTCCAGAGTGGACGGGGTGAAAATAGTCTTTCAATTCAAGCCACAGAAACTTCCCACCATATCTATTCCAATAAACAAGCGTTCACAAGAATTTCACACACACACACACACACACACACACACACAAACACACAAAACCAGTTTGAAAAACCACCAGGCAGAAACGGCCGGGGCGCATGGCACCTGGATAAGATGCTTGCCTTGCAAGATGCAGTTTATCCTGGCTCGGTCGCTGAGCACTGCCAGGAGTGTCCCTGGAGCACAGAGCCAGGAGGAAGCCCTCAGTACTGCCAGGTGTGACCCAAAACCTAAAGCACTGTATCACTGTCATCCTGTTGTTCATCGATTTGCCTGAGCGGGCACCAGTCACGTCTCCATGGTGAGGCTCGTTGTGACTGTGTTTGGCATCTCGAATACGCCACAGGGAGCTTGCCAGGCTCTGCCGTGCGGGCGGGATCCTCTCGGTAGCTTGCCGGGCTCTCCGAGAGGAACGGAGGAATCGAACCCAGGTCGACCACGTGAAAGGCAAACACCCTACCCGCCAAGACATTTGATGAAAGTGAACCACCAGGAAAGTCGCTGGGGGAAGGACCAGGTCTCCAATCCATTACGACCAGTTATTACACGACGATAAACAAGCAAACGAAATGCACAGGAAACCATCTCACTGGACGTGCATTATTAGGCCGCAAGGTTAAAAAGAAAATGAGAATCTTCAGGCAAGGCTAAGCTTGAATAAACATATCCAAAGAGAATGACAGCATGAAGGAAAAAAACATTGAGTGCTACTCAGGGAATTTTTTTTTCTTTTTAATAAGAATTGCCAGGCTCTGCCGCGCGGGCAGGATGCTCTCAGTACCTTGCCAGGTTCTCTGAGAGGGAGAACTAGGCTATAAGAGTCGCGCGGGAGGACCGTGATACAGTGATACAGGGAGTAAGAATTGGAGATGGGAGGGCTGGAGCCATAGCACAGCGGGGAGGGCGTTGGCCTTGCACGCGGCCAACCCGGGTTTGATTCCCAGCATCCCATAGGGTCCCCTGAGCACTGCCAGGAGTGATTCCTGAGTGCAGAGCCAGGATAACCCCTGTGCCTTGCTAGGCGTGAGCCAAAAAGAAAAATTAATTTAAAAAAAAAAAAGATAGGCACTTTGTCTAGAGCCAGCTCCAAGCTGGCATACAACAAATGGTCAAGAGGTTGGTCAAGTCATGAAATGATTGATCCTTTTTTATTCGCCCCCCCAAATGCCCCCTCCCACCCCTGGCATCATTGTTACCCTCTGACAAGTCTTTGTTTTTGTTTGGGGGCCATACCCGGTGATGGATGCTCACAGCTGACTCCTGGCTCTGCACTCAGGGATCACTCCTGGTGGTGCTCAGGGGACCTTATGGGATGCCGAGGATCGAACCCGGGTCGGCTGCGTGCCAGGCAGGCACCTTATAACTCTGTGCTCTCTCTATAGCCTCGACTTTTATTTTTGGTCCCACCCAGCGATGCTCAGGGCTGACTCCTGGTTCTGCACTCAGGGATCACTCCTGATGGTGGTGCTCAGGGGACCCTATGGGATGTCAGGAATTGAACCTAGGACGGCTGAGTGCAAAACAAATGCCCTCCCCGCTGTTCTTTTGCTCCGAGCTCCCCTTTTGGGAATGTGCACCAGGCTCCAGTCCCAGAATTGTCCCTAATGGCATTTGATTTTTTTTTTTTTTTTTGCTTTTTGGGTCACACCCGGCGATGCACAGGGGTTACTCCTGGCTCTGCACTCAGAAATTACTCCTGGCGGTGCTCAGGGGACCATATGGGATGCCGGGGATCGAACCTGGGTCGGCCGCGTGCAAGGCCAACACCCTCCCTGCTGTGCTATCGCTCCGGCCCCCCTAATGGCATTTTATATCAATGCTGGTCCCCGCTGGTATTTAGGCTTAAGGAGCCTCACAGCTTCCGTTGGCACCTGACTGGCATGGGGTGGGCGAGAACCGGGGGTACTTCCAGACAGTCATTTTCAAACGACGTGATGGAGAATTTCATAACAAAAAAAAGGAACATTTGCACTAATGCTTAATGCATTCTGTTCCGAGTTTTCCTGTATCGACCTGAAGTCAGACAAGTAATACGAGCTATATTTCAGGACAAGAAATGCAATAATAATGGTGTCTTCAGATATAAAAATCTGAAAAAAAATATTTTTTCCATGACTATTCTCTTACTAAAATACATCTTTTAAGGAGATAGCAAAAGTGGGGGGGAGGGCTGGGGAAATAGCGTACTGAAGGGAATATGAACTAATGCTAACATGTTAGTTGATTTTTTTCTTTAATTTAAATACAAGCTGACAATGAGACGAGTACAAATTATGATACTAATAAGGGAATATTGACAGGGTGGGTATCTAGATGGATACCCATATTAGGGGCTAACTGAAATTAAACCATTTTAAGCACTGGATTGGAGTGATAGCACAGCGGGTAGGGCATTTGCCTTGCACACAGCCGACCCGGGTTCGATTCCTCCGCCCCTCTCGGAGAGCCCAGCAAGCTACCGAGAGGATCCCCCCTGCACGGCAGAGCCTGGAAAGCTCCCCGTGGCGTCTTCAAGATGCCAAACACAGTCACAACAAGTCTCACCATGGAGACATAACTGGTGCCCGCTCGAGCAAATCGATGAGCAACGGGATGACAGTGACAGTGACAGTTCTATTTTGGAGGAGGAAGGTGAAAGTGTCCATTTGATTGTACTGTGTTAAGTATGCATTTTTAAAAAAATTTAAAGACGGAAGTACAGAAAACTAATAATAACATTTTCAAAAAGCAGTAGGAAGAAAATAAATTGCTTGCATTGATTTTTCTTTTTGTTTTGAAAGAAAGGGGCAGAGATTGGGGCTGGAGTGATAGCACAGCGGGTAGGGCGTTTGCCTTGCACGCGGCCGACCCGGGTTCAAATCCCAGCATCCCATATGGTCCCCTGAGCACCGCCAGGGGTAATTCCTGAGTGCATGAGCCAGGAATGACCCCTGTGCATCGCCGGGTGTGACCCAAAAAGAAAAAAAAAAGGGGGCAGAGATAGAAGCCAGCAAAAATAAGGCCAAGAGGAAATAGAAAACTGAAAAAATAAAGCTAACTATATCAATAATTATAATCAAAATAGGCTCTGGTTAAGAAGCACAGATTGTCACACAGCATGTTTGGGTTGGTTTGTTTCTTTCCCTTTTTTAATTTTTTTTTTTAAATAAGGCTGTGTGGTGTTTACGAGGAATATACCTAAAACACAGACACAGAGAAGTCTGAGAGAAAAAAAAATTTGAAAACCATTATAAGAAACAGACATTAACACAAGAAAGATTGCAGAACTGCGTTCACATTAGGAAAAAAAAAAAGAAAAGAAAAAGAAAAAAAAATCGAAACCTTAAAGCAAAAAACCATTACTGGAGAGAAAGTGAAATCATTTCCGAAGAGTGAAAATATTCACTTCTCTCAGAAGATAAAATTTTCTATCTGAATATCCCCAACGCAAGAGTTGAAAACACATACAGCCAAAGTGATGAGAGAATGACAGAGCAGGAGAGAAACGACGGGATCTCCGAGAACTGCTAAACAGCCGCCGAGGACAAACAGTTTGGAGCATCGATTCCCAGCTGGACATAAGGTCCAGGGCACTGCCAGACCCCACGCACCCCTCAGCACTGCCGGTGTGGCCCCCAGGCCAACAAAAAGACATTCCTCTCATAGAAACTAGTCACGTATTGCTCACAAAACACCCACAAGAGGGGGTTGGAGCGACAGCACAGCGGGGAGGGCGTTTGCCTGGCACGCGGCCGTCCTGTGTTCAATCCCCGGCATCCCATGGGGTCCCCCGAGCACCACCAGGAGCGATTCCTGAGTACATAGCCAAGAAGAACCCCTGCACATCGCCGGGTGGGACCCAAAAAGCAAAATAAATAAATAAATAAATAAATAGCACTGTCGTCCCATTGTTCATCAATTTGCTTGAGTGGGCACCAGTCACGTCTCCATGGTGAGACTTGTTGTGACTGTGTTTGGCATCTCGAATATGCCACGGGGAGCTTGCCAGGCTCTGCCGTGCGGGCGGGATCCTCTCGGTAGCTTGCCGGGCTCTCCGAGAGAAGCGAAAGAATCGAACCCGGGTCGGCCGCGTGCAAGGCGAACACCCTCCCCGCTGTGCTATCACACCAGTCCAGGGGGCAGGTACAGAGGGAAACTGGGGACACTGGTGGTGGGAAATGTGCACTGGTGAAGGGATGGGTGTTGGAACACTGTATGACAGGGAACAACGTTCTAACTGTGTATCTCACTGGGATTCAATTAAAAAGTAAATAATTTTTTTTTAAAAAAATTGAAATAAAATTTATTTTCCACTGCTTTACAATATGATCTGACATGATCCAAGCCTCGGGCGCATATCCCCACAACCCATGACACTTGCCGAGTCTCACTCGCCACCAACTAAGACTGGTGGAACTGGAGCGACAGCACAGCGGGAAGGGCGTTTGCCTTGCACGTGGCCAACCCGGGTTCGATTCCTCCACCCCTCTCGGAGAGCCGGGCAAGCTACCAAGTGGATCCCGCCCGCACGGCAGAGCCTGGCAAGCTCCCCGCTGTGTTGGGTGAATCCTGTAAGGAAAGCACTCTTCCTTGTCTGGGACCCCCAGTTTTGGCCCTTCCCGCCCCCACAATCTCTGTGTTCTCGCCTCTTCCCTGCCTTAGTCACTGGATCCCCTCTGCCACCCATGAGAGAATCACACCCATCGCAGAATCGGTCCCAAGGCCGCTTCCACACGTCCCCAACACCTTCCCCTGGGGTCCACATCCGGTGTGTCCATTCCTTCGTAAGTAACCGCCTCTCTCACCAGTGAAGAGTGATCTTTGTAGGCCAAAAGGCGTCGGTGGTGGGTTAAACGGCTCTGAAAATCAATCAGCTGTTCTAGAAAGTCTCATCGATGCTTCCAGAACCACAGAAACCATCTCCCCGGTGGGGGGGGGGGGGAAGGCCAGGTGGGGTCAGAAAAGCGGCCACTGAATACTTCCGTTCCCAGGGCACGGCCCCCTCCCGACACGCCCCCTGCACACCAGGTGTCTCACTGGCCCAGGGACGGCTAAAGGTAAATGCTGCAAGGCGCTCCGGGTCCCAGAGAGATGAAAGGCCGCCCAGTATTGGGCTCTATAGAAAAGGAGACAGAGGGGCTGGAGCGATAGCATAGCGGGGAGGGCGTTTGCCTTGCACACGGCCGACCCGGGTTCGATTTCCAGCATCCCATAGGGTCCCCTGAGCACCACCAGGAGTAATTCCTGAGTGCAGAGCCAGGAGTGACTCCTGAGCATCACCAGGTGTGACCCAAAAAGAAAGAAAGAAAGAAAGAAAGAAAGAAAGAAAGAAAGAAAGAAAGAAAGAAAGAAAGAAAGAAAGAAAGAAAGAAAGAAAGAAAGAAAGAAAGAAAGAAAGAAAGAAAGAAAGAAAGAAAGAAAGAGAGACAGAAGTTTGAGCTAAGCCCTGTCCCAGCACCTCCCTGAGCACGACAACAGCCCCGTGCAGCTCGGACACCTCCCTGGTCAAGGAAAACGGTCAGTTGGCTCCGAAACGCTGACCCGGGGAGGCAGAGTGAGGAACCCCAGTGGTCTGCAGCAGGAGGGGTGCACAGAAATCCACCTCCGGAGACCACGTCCCCCTATGGGGCTTTCTGGAACACCCAGCCTGTACGTTGGCTCCAAGTTCTTCTCCGCCGCAACGCAGCAGGTGCCGCTGGACTCGCGGGAGAGGGAGCGGGAGCCCTTCCTACAGGACATTACCGCCTCGGGTTTTCCCCCTCCCCGGTTTAATTAAGCCTCTGCCTGGTGAAAGATGCACCTGGTGAGGGAGATGCTCGTGGATCTTTCCAGAACGCCCAAAGGCAGCTCTGTGTCGCCGGAAGCAAGCCCGTCCCCAGGGGACTCTCGGAGGCGCCTCTCTGCACTGCTCAGTCAGCGCTTCCAGCCCCCCGCCCTGTCCCCCGGGGATGCTTGGGGACCATGTGCAGACCTGAGAGACGGGGACACTGTTAGTGCCTGCTGCAACTGTCTTAGGGGCTTCCCTTCAGAGGGAAGGGACGGAGCAGGCTGGCTGGAGTCTGGGTTTGAGGTAGGCAGTAGATCCCCTCACACACACACACACACACACACACACACACACACGCACACATACATATACACACATACATATACACTCACATACACACAAACACATACACATACTCACACATGCATACAAACACACACACATACACACAAACACATACATGCACTCACACATACACACAAACACATACATGCACTCACACATACACACATACACTCACACATGCACACAAACACATAGTCACACATACACACAAACACATACGTACACTCACATACATACAACACATGCACACACTCACATATACACACATATACATATACACACAGACACACAGGCACACACACAAACACATACACACACTCACATACATACAACACATACACACTCATACACACTAACATATACACACATACATACACACATATACACAGACACACTCACACATACACATATACACATACACACATATACACACATATACATACACACATACACCTATATACACATACACATATATGCACATATACACAGATACATGCATACACACATACACACTCATACACATACACACATACACATGCATACACATACACACACATACATACATACACACTCACACATACACTCACATACATACAGACATATACACACACTCACATATACACACATATACATACACACATACACCTACATACACATACATGCACTCACATACACACATGCATAAACACATACACGCATACACACGCATACACACATGATACACATACACACACATACATACACATACGCATAAACACATCACACACACACACACACACACACATTACGGCAACCAAATTTCTGGGACGTACTAAAGCCAGTCTGAGCTTGTGGGTACAGACAGCGAGACCTCACAAGTCCTTCCCCGCAGCAGCCCTCGAGGGCCCGGACCCTCCCTCAGAAAGAGCCTGGAGGGAATTCCTGAGACCCTCAGCAGGAACTAAGCTCAAGAAAAGGAGTTTTAAAGAAGACCGCCCCCAACCCGACCCCCTTGGGAACAGCCTAGCAACAGACTCTCACCCAGCCAGAACGTCCCTCGGGGAAGCAGGTGGGAGAAACCCCCGAAAGGCCACCTGGGGTCAAGGATGGGCACAGATGCTGCCCCAGCCCATGTGCTGCTGTGTCCACATGGCTGAGCACGTGTGGTACCCGAGCACACGTGTCGCCCGCATCTCCCCTCTTGAGATGGGGACTTTGATGCTTCCCTGTCTGATGCTGGGGTGTGTGTCGGGGTCACACCCGGCGATGCTCAGGGCTGACTCCTGGCTCTGCACTCAGGAATCACTCCTGACGGTGCTCGGGGGACCCCTATGGGATGCTGGGAATCAAACCCCCATCGGCCGCGTGCAAGGCCAATGCCCTGCCCACTGTGCTATTGCTCCAGCCTCAGACTGATACTTTTTTAAAAAATATATCCCACAGTAGGGCGTTTGCCTTGCACGCGGCCGACCCGGGTTCGATTCCCAGCATCCCATATGGTCCCCTGAGCACTGCCAGGAGTGATTCCTGAGTGCAGAGCCAGGAGTAACCCTGTGCATTGCCAGGTGTGACCCAAAAAGCAAAATATATATATATATATATTTTATATATATATTGGGATATATATATTTTATATATATATAGGGATATATATATATATCCCACAAATGAATGCCGTCATTCTAAATCTGCTTGTCTCAAGTGCCCCCCCCCAAGGGCAGTTAGAGTAGAGTAGAGAAGGGACCAGTATGACAGTATCACGCTGGACAGGAACTGAGAGTTGAAAGTGAATAGAGGGATACGCATGACAACCTTTCAGTATCTGCATTGCAAATCGCAGTGCCCTAAAGAAAAGAGAAAGAGAGGGAGGGGGAGTAGGCAGGGGTGAGGGGGTGGGAGGGAAACTGGGGACACTGGTGGTGGGAAACGCACACCGGTGACAACGAGACAGGTGTTGGAGCACTGTATGAACTGAAACCCAACCATGATCACCCTTGTAACTGTGTGTATCACTGTGATTCGACAAAATAAATAATTTTTAAAAATTTAAGAGCATCTGCATAAGAAAATAACAGCCTGGAGCTGGTCCCGTGGGCTGGAGCAGGCACTTACCATGCCGAACACCTGAGTTAGCTCCCCTCCCTCTCCCCCCTCACAGGGGACCCCCAGGCACAGTGGGGAAGAGCCCCAAGTATTTATCCTGCCTCGAGATTCCTACAAGCGCCGGTGGGTATGCACCTCAACACCATCCCTACCCTCAAAAATAAAATAAAATAAAACACTTCTGATGTAGGCAGGTAGATAGTAGGGAAAGGCCCCTGGCAATGAAACTTAGATTATCAAAGTCTCCGGGGAGGAGAATCCTGAGACTGACCCACCCTGTGGATACAGGAAACGGACCTGATAAGACCTTCAGCAGACCCTGAGGATAATGGACCCGTCCCCAGGAGGTTCCCCAAAGAAGGCCATCCCCACTCCCAACCTCCCTGGTAACCTCCTTAGCAATGGACTTTTACCTGGGAAGAAGCCCCACGTGGGGGCAGGTTGCAGAAACCCTATAAAGGCCACCTTGAACAAAGGAAGTGCGCGCATATGCTGCCTGAGCCCATGTGCTGCTTGTGCCCATGTGGCCGAGCACATGTGGTGCCCGAGCACATGTGTCGCCCGCATCTCCCCCCTTGAGATGTGTACTTTCATGTTTTCGTGTCCAGTGCTAGGACGTGTGTAGAGCTTCCTCCAACCTTGGAGAAGCCGCGTTATCTCTTGAGTGTGTTATTCTTACTATTCTCTCTCCCACTTATCCCTTCCTCCTCCCTCAGAGACCTCTGAATAAAATCTGTTACTTCACTGCTTGTCTACTCCTGAAATTCTTTTCCGCGAGCGAGACAAGAACCCAGTAACTCTGGGTCCCGGGTGGTAGAGGCGGTTGGAGAGAAAGTGACCGTCTTCCTCCTCTTTCCCCGATTCACGCAAGTCACCTGTGGGGCCCACCGACATCACTTCTAGGGCTTGTGGATTGAGAGGGTGGAAGTAACACGGTCAGAACTAGTGGCGACAGATCTGGAGCACTCACAGAAAAGTCCTTCTTGGGGGTCTACCGGCAAGTCCAGGGGCAAAGATGAAAACTGGAAGATGATAATTGGCAGAGGAAGGAAGAGACAAAGGCCAGCAACGGCACAGCCCATGGAAGTCAGGCCCCTCCTGAGGGCGGCGTTCAGACAGGTGGGGACGGTCCCTCCCAAGGCAGTGGCAGTAAATTTCCCAGGAAGTAACAGCCTGACCTCAAGGAGACCTGTAGCCAGTCTGTTAACAGACCCTGAGGAGGCTGGACCACCCCCCTCCGACAGACTGACAGACGCTCCATCAGGAACAAAAGGCCAGGAAAGGAATTTTAAAGACGCCCATCCCCACTCCCAGCCCCCCTGGCAACCTCCCTAGCAACGGACTCTGACCTGGGTGGGAGCCCCAGGTGGGGGCAGGTGGGAGAAACCCTAAAAAGGCCACCTGGGACCAAGGACGGGCACAGATGCTGCCCCAGCCCGGGTGCTGCTGTGTCCACGTGGCCGAGCACATGTGGTACCCGAGCAGGCGTGTCGCCCGCATCTCCCCTCTTGACATGGGGATGTTCACGCTTTCCTGTCTGATGCTGGGGTGTGTGTCGGGGTCTCTCCGCCTTCACAGAAGCCCGGGTTCTCTCTTGAGTGCATTCCTCTCTCTCTCCCACTCTCCCTCCCTTCTTCCCTTCAAACCCTCCAAATAAAAACTGTCACTTCACTGACTGTCCACTCCCGAAATTCCTTTCTGTGAGGCAAGACAAGAACCCAGTGACCCTGGGTCCCGGGTAGCAGACATAAGCCACCCGTGTGGCCCACTGGTGGCAAGACTGGAGTGAAATGAAGTCATGCAATTTGCGAATAAACGGACAGACATGGAGAATATAATAAAATGAGGAAGAGGGACAGACAGAATGATTGCACTCATTTGTGAGATGTAAAAAAAAATACTATGAGACTTATGGGCTAGAGCAATAGCACAATGAGTAGGGCGTTCGCCTTGCACGCGGCCGACCTGGGTTCGATTCCTCCGTCCCTCTCGGAGAGCCCGGCAAGCTACCGAGAGGATCCCGCCCGCACGGCAGAGCCTGGCAAGCTCCCCGTGGCGTATTCGAGATGCCAAACACAGTCACAACAAGTCTCACCATGGAGGCGTGACTGGTGCCCACCTGAGTAAATCGATGAGCAACGGGACGACAGTGCGACAGTATGAGACTAACACCCAGGGACAGAAGAACAAGGGCCAGAAGCAGAAGGAATGGTCCATGCCTGGAAGCTGGGCTCAAGTGGGGGTGGTGGGGAGGGCAGTAGGATAGAGAAGGAACCAGTGTGACAGAGATAGTCAGAAACGATCACTCTGAACAATGACTGAGGGCTGGAAGGAGGTAAAGGGACACATATGATGTCCTTCCAGTACCTGTATTGCAAACCATAATGCTCAAATAGAGAGACAGAGACAGAGAGACAGAGAGAATGAAAGTGTCAGCTATAGAGGCAGACTTTGAGTAGGGGGTGATGGGAGGGAACCTGGGGACACTAGTAGTGGGAAATGTGCCCTGGTGAAGGGACAGGTGTTGGAACACTGTATGACTGAAACCCAACCATGAACATGAACAACTTGGTAACTGTGTCTCTCAGGGTGATTCCTTGGGGTGGGGGGGAGGGGGCAGGGGAGGGGCAGGGACACTGTATGACTGAAAACCCAACCATGAACTTGACAACTTGGTAACTATGTCTCTCAGGGTGATTTGAAACAACTTGGCAACTGTGTCTCTCAGAGTGATTCGAACAACTTGGTAACTGTATCTCAGGGTGATTCGAAACAACTTGGCAACTGTGTCTCTCAGGGTGATTTGAAACAACTTGGTAACTGTGTATCTCAGGTGGTTCGAAACAACTTGGCAACTGTGTCTCTCAGGGTGATTCGGTGGGGTGGGGGGAGGGGCAAGGCCACTACTGCAGAGAAAGCAAGCGAGCTCACTCCCACCATGCATAAGCTTTGGGGGCACCGTGGGTGCTTCTGCATCTAGTGGCTTCTGCCATCAGGCTCCAAAGCGCTTACCTTGCAATGTGACGAGCCCACCTGAGCCCTGGTCTCCCCCTCCCCCCCCACTCCACTGCAAAAGCCCCAACCCGCCAAGTCTCTCCTTTATTTGCGTCCACTTGGAGGCCGGCCCAGGTTCGTGCCAAACCACCCACCACGCTGGGCGTTTTGCATTCCACGTCGTGTGCGGGGGGGGGGGCGGGGGGGAACCTGGAGAGATTTGTGGGGTGCGGGGTGGTGAGTTATGGGAGGTGCAGGACTGTGCTTCATGGTTCCCGGGAACAGCTGGGGAATTATTGTCGGGAGTGAGTGGTGGTGGCAGGTCACGTGACGAACTCTGGGCCCAGAGATAAATCCTGATGGGGACAGCCTGGAACACTCCTTTTTCCGGGGAGGGGGACCGGGGAGAGGGGTTGGGAGGTCACCGTGACGTATGCGCCACACACAGAAATTTCAACCCTCTGCTACAAAAATGGTCATGGCTTGTCCTGAAAGGTCAGGGGAGGGTCCTTTCCCGGGGCCTGTTTTCTTCCTCGGCAAACCGCTGCAGAAGCTTCCAGAAAAACCCCGTCCTGGGGGCCGGAGAGACAGCACAACGGGGAGGGCTTTTGCCTCACACATGGCTGACCAGGGTTTGATTCCCAGCACCCTATATGCTCTCCTGAGCACCGACAGGGGTAAATTCTTGAGTGCAGAGCCAGGAGTAACACTTGTGCATCACTGGGTGTGACCCAAAAAGCAAAAACATAAAACCCAGTCCTCTGTCAATAAAACAGTTCCGTCGGCCTCGACTCCGGGACTTTTTTGAAACTTTTTTTTTTTTAGTTTTTTGGGTCACACCCAGCGATGCTCAGGTGTCAGGTGTTACTCCTAGCTCTGCACTCAGGAATCACTCCTGGCAGTGCTCAGGGGACCATGTGGGATGCTGGGAATCAAACCCGGGTCAGTTGCATGCAACCCACTGTGCTATCGCTCCAGCCCCAAAGGGACTTTGAAACTCTTTCCGGAATACTCCGGAGCACAGTATTTTCTCGCCTGGATGATCTGAAAGACTCTTGTTTTAGGGAGTGGCCCGGGGTACCAGATCTTAGCACTTTCACCGGCCGGTCGTGGAAAGGGGGGGTGGGGGGTCCCAGCGCAGGGAACAACATAAAGAACCAGGAAAGAGAGGCCCAAGGGTTGGTTTCCCGTCAGCCAAGCGATGCGGCCAGTCTCGGCATATTTTTGAAAATAACGCCCCACTTCCGCCGCTGGGACTATCTCCTTCCTTCCCAGATAATTCTCCTGGCCGGGAAACACTTGGTCCCGTGGGTCTTGGTCTCATTCCCTGGCCCGTCTGGAGAGCAAAGGTATTGGGGAGCACGCGAGGTGCCACGTGGCTATTTTCTTTCTTTCTTTCTTTCTTTCTTTCTTTCTTTCTTTCTTTCTTTCTTTCTTTCTTTCTTTCTTTCTTTTTTTTTGCTTTTTGGGTCACACCCGGCGATGCACAGAGGTTCCTCCTGGCTCTGCACTCAGGAATCACCCCTGGCGGTGCTCAGGGGACTCTATGGTATGCTGGGGATCGAACCCCAGTCGGCCGCGTGCAAGGCAGACGCCCTCCCCCCTGGGCTATCGCTCCAGCCCAATACTCCTAATCCCCAAACTCCCCAGAAATAAAAAGTCCCAGATCTAGAGAGCCCCTGCATGCTGCCCCAGGTAGACGGGTCCCCAAGAGGGCGTGGTCCAGGGCTGTCTGACACACAGGTGTCTGGGTACAGGCTGGTCCGCGGGCTCGGACCCAAAGTCAGACGCGGGGGAACCGTCCCTAGCTGGGTCGCTCTGTGTTCCAGACAAGTTGTGCTTTGCTTTTTCCTGCGGGGACGACTTCGAAAGCAGATGAGCCTGTCCCTCCCCGCCAGGCGCATACAGAACATGGGGGGCGGGGGGGGGGGTTCAGACACACGCTCCTGGCATGGGGGCTAGGCGCGGGAACAGCAGGAGCAAAAGAGGCATCCAAGATCCTGGGCAGGGGAGAGAACGTTCTCTCTCCCCGGTCCTCATTAGCGCGGAAGCAGGGAACGCTTGGCTGGGGGGGCAGAGAGAGCCTGGGGAGAAAGATGCTCTGTGGAGGTCCTGCCAAGTTAAGCCTCTGCTTAACCCAGAGGCCGCCACTTCAATGGTCTGATCCCATCTGATCCTACACTGAGTTTCCCCGAGTGTAGCCCATTCCTGCCCAGGGGCCTTTGCATCAGCCCTAGGGAGACTAGCCCCCACCAGGAGGGCGTGGCATGTGAGAGCACGCTCCAATGAGGGCGTGGCCTGTGAAGACACGCCCCTCAAGGCGTGCCATGGGAGGTCACGCCCCAAAGAGGGTGTGGTTTGGAATGACACACCCCGAGGGGCGTGCCTTGAGAAAATACGCCCACAAGAGGGTGTGGTCTGTGGAAGACACACCCTTGGAGGGCGTGGCCTGGGAAGTCACACCCTAAAGAGGTGTGAAAAGACACACCCCCGAGGGGGCTTGGCTTGGGAAAACACGCCCCTAAGAGGGTGTGGTCTGGGAAGACACACCCCCGAGAGGGCGTGGCCTTGAAGCATCCCAGTAGGACGTGGGCCAGGGCGGGGATTATCACTAGGTGCAGGCTGGCCTTAGGTAAGGCGCTTTGCCCTGCACCCATACGGCCCACCCAGGTTCCAGCCTTGGTATCCCGAGCTCTCCAGGGGAGATCCCTGAGCACTGGGGTGGGGAGCACGTGGGTGGAGGGCGCAGCAACCACCCCCGGAAACCCTGTGAGTACTGACCCGGGTTCGATTCCCAGGGCTTGTCACTTCAATAACAATGACACAAAATTAACCAGGAGGCCGCAACGAGGTAGGACAGCGAGCGAAGGCTGCACAACACGGCGCAAGCACTCGGGCTCCCTCTAAATTCAAGTCGGGCGCCCCCAAAACAGGAGAGTTTTTTTTTTTTTGCTTTTTGGGTCACACCCAGTGATGCTCAGAGGTTAGTCCTGGCTCTGCACTCAGGAATTACTCCTGGCGGTGCTCGGGGGACCCTATGGGATGCTGGGAATCGAACCCGGGTCAGCCGTGTGCCAGGCAAATGCCCTCCCCGCTGTACTATGGCTCCAGCCCCATCGGACAAGTTTTTGCCAACGTCCCGGGGTGTAGGAGACAGCCCTCTTCGCTCCTGCGCTGAAATACTGGTCAGAGAACCCCAGTCTTGGGACCCCCCACTGAGGTATTGGGGGGTCGGGGGGGGGGGGAACCCTTTAAATCCTCCTGGCATGCAGCACGGCTGAGCAGGACGTCTGGGGTTTGTCATCATAGAACTTGGTGCCCGGGAGGGGAGCCTTTTCGGGGGAGGGGGTCTCCAGCTTCCTGAGTGTGACGCGGGCACCTGGACACCCGCAGCCTGCCTCGGGGAACTGCACGCCTATTCTGAGACCGGCTGTCCTGCCTCGTTCACTGCATCTGTGCTGTTGGGGAGGGGAGAGGAGGAGGGGGACGGGGCGCGGGAGCAGCGAGAGGCGGCAGAGGCAGCAGAGAGACGTGGGCAGAGAAGGTTCCAGAAAGCTCCCCCGCACCCCTTGGGAGATCAGACGGGGCTGCTACTCCGGCTCAGCCTGAGGAAGGAGCCTGTGGTGCTTTGAAGCCTGCAGGCTGTCAGGGAGGGAAAAAGATAACACAAAGGCCTCCCCGGCCCTGGCTGTGGCGGTGGGTGAGGGCTGGATGAGAGAGGGAGGGGGAGGGGGGTGTGGGGAGAGGGGGAAGGTGCTGGAAGCGGCAGCACACGGGCTGTCAGGCTGTTGTGCTTAGCAAGACTCAGAAGTCGTAGGCTTGAGCGACAGCACAGCGGGGAGGGCGTTTGCCCTGCACGCGGCTGACCCGGGTTCGAGCCCCGGCATCCCCTAGGGTCCCCCGAGCACCGCCAGGAGTGATTCCTGAGTGCAGAGCCAGGAGTCAGCCCTGAGCATCGCTGGGTGGGACCCAAAAAGAAAAATAAAAGGGGGGAGGTGCTTGTGCATCTTCTCTGGGAACAGACCCCAGGCCTCTGCAGCCCTGCGCCTCCTCCATGAAGCCCTCGCCACCCCTATCATCTAAACCCATGGATTGGGAGGGCTCTGGGGGTCCCGGGGCGGTAGGAAGGGGACGGGAGAGAGCCACTAAGGGCCAGGAGGGAGTGACAGTCCGGAAGCAGGCCATGAAGTCCCGTTTATCTGGCAGCCCTCCCACCCCCTCTCCCCTGCGCATGAACCCGGTCTCTAGCCGGTGCTCTGGGGGCCCTCTGGGAAGCTGGGTAACCGAACCCGGGTCAGCCGCGTACAAGGCCAACGCCGTCCCCGCTGTGCTATGGCTCCAGCCCCTCACTCCACATCTTGAGGACAGGTGGGATGCCTATACTTGGCTCTCGGGACCCCCACTCATGGGGACACCTGGAACCAACCAGCCCCGGGGGGGGGGATTCCACCCCTCCACCTCCTTCCCCCCACCGCCGGGGCTGAGGGGAAGAATGATGCCAGGCTGGACCGCCACGGGGGAGACATGGGCACTGCGCCCCTGAAAGCTGCTGGAAATTGGCAGGAGACAGGACCCCTCCCCCCACCCCCCCACATCCCCGGCCTCGACCAAGCCAACACCAACACCGGGCTGGATGCACCCTAAAAGAGGGCGTGATGGTTGGTCGAGGGGGAGCCCAGGAGGTGCCACCTGGGCTGGCAGTCGGGCGTGCCAGCCTTCCGCTCGAGCACCCGCAGTCAGCGGGGGTGGGGATGGACGCAGGTGGGGGCGGCCGGCTTCCTGCGGGACACTCCCCCTAAGGGGGCCATGCAGCAGGGCAGGGCACAGCTGGGCCCTTCCCCTGGAGGTGCCCGCCCCCGGACACACGCACGCATGCGCGGGGCTCCTGCGGGGGTTATGCAGCTGCTCAGGGACCAGGCGGTCTCCCTGCTGCTTCTGCTGCTTCCAGAGAGGGGATGGTGGGGACGCACGGGGAGGGGGGGCGTGGGGGAGACGCCCCAGCTTGTCGGTAGCTGGAAGAAACTTCCTGGCTCCCTGGCGACAAGCATAACACTCCCTGCTGGTGCAGGAAACCAGTGTGCACGTGTCCAGGCCCCGCGTCCCACTGGCCCCGCGTCCTGTCCCTTTGTCCCCCGTGTCTGCTGCCATCTGCATCCTCGGGTTCCATCTAAGGCACAGGTGAGCGGTGGAGACAGTGGGGCAGGCAGACAGACCCCCCGAGGACCATCAAGGAGCAGGTTCCCTCGCACCCGTGCAGCTGCCAGAGCTCAGAGTCCACGGCACAGGAAGGTAGGGAAGAGGGGCAAGGAAGCCCATGAGACACACACACACGTGCACACAAACACACATGCGTGCTCACACGCACACATGAACACATGCACACACATGCATGCACACACATGCACATACACGTGCACATACATATGCATGCACAGACATGCATACACGCACACATGTACATGCATGCACACACGAATGCACAAACACACATACACATATGTGTGCACACATGCTTGCACACACAGATGCACAAATGCACACACGTGCAGACGTGTGCACACACATACACATTCACAGATAGAAACACATTCATATGCATGCACACTCGCACATATGCACACGCACATGCATGCACACACATGCACAAATGTACACATATGTGTGCACATAAGTACACATGCACAGACAGGCACACATGCACACACGCACATGTGTGCACACACAGATGCACAAACACATACAGGCACATACATGTGCACAGACATGCACACACACGCACACATGCACACGCACATGCGTGCACACACACCCCTGACCGCAGCCAGGGGAACAGCAGCGAGACGCTGAGGGAGAGCGGGGACCCTCGCCCCTCACAGGGTCCCATCAGCGCCCGCAAGCCACAGCTCTAAGCGCTGGGCGGCCGCTTCTCCCTGGACGCCCTCCAGAGGCCTGAGCTGACCGGAAGCGCGAGAGGTGGGCTCGGACCTCTCGGTCCTTCAGCGTCCCCAGCGCAGCGCCCACCCGCTCTCCCGGGCCAGGGGCGGGACCTCGGGCTCCCGTCCTGGGCGGGTCGCAGGCAGGGGTGGCTGATGGCGAGCGGGGCCTGGCCACTGCCCGGCCACCTCGGACCTCCCCTTCCCGGGGGGCCCCGGGAGCGCGCGCGCCAGGCGTCCACCCCGCCACCTGCCCAGCCCCCCGGGGACACGCTCGCTTGGCCGCGCGGCAGGCAGCCCACCGGGCCCGTGGCCGCCTGCGGGTGTTCCCTCCACTCTGCGTGTGGCTCCGTGGCACAGACTGGGGGGGGGCGCCCCCCGCCCCCGCCACCCGGGGGGCTGGCCACCTGCCGCGCAACCACGGCAGGCTGCCCGGAGGGGGCGGAGCCAAAGGCGCTGGATGTGGGTGTCCTGGGGCTGGCAGGCTCTGAAACCGTTCAGCTCATGATCAGGGGCTCTGCCAGGGCCCCCCTCCCCGCGCAGGTGTGTGGGGAAGCGCCCGGCCACGAGCATCACAAAGGGGGCCACCTGGGGTGGGGGGGGCTCTGGGCGCTGCTCTCTGGGGGGACCAGGTCAAGGCCAGGCCTCGTGTCCCTGAACCCCCGGTGGAGGGGGACCCCTCTGCGGCTTATCCCCGCCCCAGCCCCACCGGGCCTCTCGGGCTCGGCAGACGCGCCCCCACCCCTGCCACCTTCCCGCCCGGATGCTCAAGCCAACCCAGCAGATGGCGGGAAAAGTCACGGCTTCCGCCTCCCTGCGCCTGCTGGGGCTCCCGAGGGGAAGAAATGAAACACTTCTCGCGGCCACCCGGCAGGCCTGCCGCAGACGGGGAGGGCGCGGGAACGGGCCCAGAACAGGCCTGTTGCTGGGGGGGGGGAAGGGGGCTCGGGAGGGGGGGAAGTAGTGGGTGCTGGGGGCGGGAGGAGCGGGGCAAACAGCCCTGGGGCAGGCAGGTACGAGTCTCTGGGTGCCAGGGAAAGAGCGAGCCTGTGCTGCAGCATCTAGGGCAGCGGGGAGCAGGCTGGCATGGCCTCACACCCCCCTTCTGAGAAGAACACTCATTCGGTGGTTTTATTTTTGGGGTCCCACCCGGCGATGCTCAGGGCTGACTCCTGGCTCTGCGCTCAGAAATCACTCCTGGCGGTGCTCAGGGAACCCTATGGGATGCCGGGGATCGAACCCGGGTCAGCCGCATGCAAGGCCAACACCCTCCCCGCTGTGCTATCACTCCAGCCCAAAACCAAGATTTTCACCATCTTTTCCAAAACCTTAGAATTCTGCCCCCTGGTCCAGATACGTGTACGTACAACATAACACATCCCAGCGAAAACGGAGCCCCACTTTAGCCAACCAACAAAGCCAATTTTTCCTCTTCCCCAAATGCTTTTCGATTTTTGAGTCCCCCTGCCCACTTCTCAGTGGAACTATGATCCCTGGTGGCCAGAGACACTAGAATTCTCCCCCAAGGGGCCGTTTCTTTGGATTCAACTCAGACTCTGCTCATTGAGTGCTCCCGTCCAGTGCTCTGCATCTCTGCCAAGCCCAGCCTCAGCCGTCTCTGGCCTCAGCAGGATGGATGCCTCTACCAATCACCGTCTTTAAAATACTGGGGGGGGGGGAATAGTATAGTAGAAATTATATCTACACTTGTATGTTTACTGTAGCACTGTTTACGATAGCCAGAATCTGGGGAAAAAACCTCAAATGCCACAGAACAGATGACTGGTTAAAGAAACATTGGTATATCTACACAATGGAATACTATGCAGCTGTTAAGATGAAATCATGAAATCTGCACACAAGTGGATGGTTATGGAGAGTATCACGCTAAGTCAGAAATGAGTCAGAAAGAGAGTGGCAGACATAGAAGAACTGAACCTATATGTGGAATGTCTTTAAAATAACATAACAAGAAACTAACACCTAAGGAGAGTCGAGATAAGGGCCAGGAGTCCTCACATGCTGGGGGAAAAGGCAGCTGGGATGGAGAAGGGAGCACTGAGTGAATGATGCTCAGAGGGCTCGCTCGAGATGGGGGGTGCATGCTGAAAGTAGGCTATGGACCAAACATGATGACCGCTCAGTACCTGTATTGCAAAACATAACACCCAAAGGGAGAGAGAAAGAGGCAGGGGTGGGGGGCAGGAGAGGAAGGGTAGAGTGGCAGGAGGGATACTGGGGACATTGATGGTGAAGAATGAGCACTGGTGGACGGATGAGTACTTGAATACTGTATGACCGAAACGTAATCATGCAAGTTTGTTAGTCTATAACTGTATCCCACAGTGATTCATTAAAATTAAAAAAAAATTTTTAAACCTGGGAAAAGGCTGAGTGGGGGGTGTTTGCGGTGACCCCACTATTGTGTCCTTTCTTCCTGAAGAAATTTGAGAGTAACGGTCTCCACTTACGATGTTCCAGCACAAAAGCAGAGAAGCGTAACCTAATGAATCCCAATGAACCTGCCCTTCTCCTTCAATAATTATCAACAATCTCAGTCTTGTTTCATCTCTCTCCTCTCCTTTTTCGCTTTTCTTGCATTTTTGTAAATATATATGTATATATATATTATTATTATTATTCATTTTTTTTGAAGTGTCTGTGTTCAAGTCATGCAAGGCAGAGAGAGGGTTTGCCTCGGAGCCAAATTCCTTTCCTGGGGCTTTTTTCCAAGCCAAGACATTGTGCTAATCCGTCAATTTTATTTGGATTTAAAAAAAGGGGGGGGGGGGGCCGGAGCGATAGCACAGCAGGTCGGGCTTTTGCCTTGCACGCGGCCGACCCAGGTTCGATTCCCAGCATCCCACATATGGTCCCCTGAGCAACGCCAGGGGTAATTCCTGAGTGCAGAGCCAGGAGTTACCCCTGTGCATTGTCAGGTGTGACCCCAAAAAGCAAAAAAGTATATATATATATATATATAAAAATTTAATGAAGGGGTACACCCAGAAGTGCTCAGGGTTGACTCCCAGCTCTGTGCTCAGGGATGACTCCTGTCTCTCTGCTCAGGAATCACTCTTGGTGGGCCTGGAGGTCCCTATGGGAAGCCAGGACACAAACTCAGGCCGGCCACATGCAAAGCAAGCCCGCTACTTGCAGTACTGTCACTTAGTCCCTTTAGATGGATTTCTAATCCGGAAAGACATCCCCTTTGGTTTGTTGTTGACATGTGGAAAATGCAACAATTTCTAGACACAAAACTGAGTGGGTGACAAAGAAATCAAGAAAACAATGTGATTTCCAATACCAAAAACTAAACCCAAGAACGGAGGCAAACTTAAGCCATATTACTGAAATAAATAAGCTCAAAGAAATGAAAAGACATCCCCGGTCCTTTGGGAGAATAATTGCTAATATCACCGTCTCACCAAGAGGCTTGGTGAATTCAACACATTTGCTATCAAAATGTATTTTTTTCCCCAAGAAAACAGAACCATTCTAAGATTTGTCCTGGGACCACAAATTCTAAAAAGCCAAAGCAATTCTGGGAGAAAGAAGAAAAAACTGGGAACCAAACTGCCTGATTTCAAATGGTAATACAACACAATCGTCACGGGGGCCGTGGGGACTAAAATATAAGAACTTGGACGAAAAGAGCAGAATGAAAGACCAGAGACCAGATGCAAGCAGCTATGGACATTTGTGCTATGATAAAGAGATCAAAAATCACACAATGGTTGGGGCCGGAGTGATAGCACAGCGGGGAGGGCGTTGGCCTTGCACGAGGCCGACCTGGGTTCAATCCCCGGCATCCCATAGGGTCCCCCAAGCACCACCAGGAGTAATTCCTGAGTGCAGAGCCAGGAGGAACCCCTGAGCAATGCTGAGTGTGACTCAAAAAGAAAAAAAAAATCACACAATGGGCTGGATAAATAGTATAGCAAGTAGGGCATTTGCCTTGCATGCATTCGACCAGGGTTCGATTTCCAGCATCCCGTATGGTCCCCCAGGCACCGCCAGGAATAATTCCTGAGTGCAAAAGTCAGGAGTAACCCCTGTGCATCGCTGGGTGTGACCCAAAAAACAAAACAAAATCACACAATGGAAAAAAAGAAAACCTCAGCACATGGTGTTGGTTGTTAAACTGGATTGCCATGTGCACACAGACACACAAAAAGGAAAAAACACAAGAAACCCACCAGTTAACACAACGCATAAAAACTCCAAGTGGATTAGAGACTTGGAGATTAGACCTTCAAATGCACAGAAGAAAGCACAGTTGGCAATAAATCACCACGATGATAAAGATTTATTCTGAGACTCAACCCCAGGGGCGAGTGGATTAAAAGCGAGCATGCGTGGCCAAGGGAAGGAAGTGTCAGCAGCCGGCAAGAATGCAGAGGGGAGAGAGCACTCGAGCCACCCGTTAAGAAGGGGACAGTCAATCCTTCCCAAAGCGTCACACTGAGTCAGCCTGACCCTGACCATAATCCCAACAGCCTTCAAGGGAGTATAACACTGCTGACCTTTGTGTGGGGTGGCAAACATCTCTGAATAGTCAACACAATCCTGGGTTGGCGGGTGCTCTTCATGGGGCTGGAGCAAGAGCACAGCAGGGAGGGCGTTTGCCTTGCACGCGGCCGACCCGGGTTCAATCCCCGGCAACCCATAGGAATCCCTGAGCACCACCAGGAATCACTCCTGAATGCAGAGCCAGGAGTCAGCCCTGAGTATTGCTGGGTATGCGATGCCCAAAATAAATGAAAAAATTAAAATAAATTTTTTTTTAAAAAAGGAGTCAAGAGCACTGGTTAAAGAAACTTTGGTACATCTATACAATGGAATACTATGCAGCTGTTAGAAAAGATGAAGTCATGAAATTTGCATATAAGTGGATGGACATGGAGAGGATCATGCTAAGTGAAATGAGTCAGAAAGAGAGGGACAGACAGAGATCGCACTCATCTGTGGAATATAAAATAACAGAGTGGGAGACTGACACCCAAGAACAGCAGAGATAAGTGTAGGGAGCCATTTTACCTTACTGATCTTATCCTGTCACTATTTGTTTAATCACTAGCTAACCCCATGCCACACCTAGCAAAGGTTGCCACTCCTAATCTTACTGATCTTATCCTATCAGCATTTGTTTATTACTAGCTAAATCCCGTGCCACACCCTGCATTTCTGTTGGGGGTCCTGGAACCACCTCCTCCCAACAGGGAGGTATAAAATACTGTAACTGCCATAGAATAAAGGCCTTTTCTCCCTCCTCCGGGCTCTGCGTCTGTTCTTTCGGCTGCGCCCTACGAAGGGTTCTCCCTGCTGAACAGAACAAGACCTCCACATCGACTTCCACAGATAAGTACCAGGAGGATTACTCCACAGCTTAGAAGCTGGCCTCAAATGCTGGGGGAAAAGACAGCTCAGATAGAGAAGGGAGCACCAAGTAAAGGGTGCTAGGAGGGCCCGCTCGGGATGGGAGATGCGGGCTGAGAGTAGACTATAGACCGGACACGATGGCCACTCAATACCTCTACTGCAAACCACAACACCCAAAAGAAGAGAGAGAGGCGGGGTGGGGTGGGGGGAGGACGGCGTGGGGATGGTAGGAGGGATGCTGGGACCATTGGTGGTGGAGAATGGGCACTGGTGGAGGGATGGGCACTCGACCATTGTGTGACTGAAACGCAAGCATGGAAGTTTGTAAGTCTGTAACTGTACCTCACGGTGACTGACTAATAAAAAACTGAAAAAATAAATAAATAAATAAATAAAAATGAAACACACACACACACAAAGGTCAAGAGCAAAAGAATGGAGAAAGAAAGGTCTCCTGGAAAATGCTGCTACCGTTAAAAAATGAAACAATAGCACCGTCTCAAGCCAAGAACTGAAGTGAACTCAATCAAGACCCTAAAATACCAAACATCTAAGCACACACATCCAAATATTGACTCTGGGGCGTTCTCCAGACATTCGACTTCATCCGTAAGGAAAGCAAAAAGTCCAGACAGACAAGTGGAATAATCTCAGCCTGAAGGTCATTAGTGAGCAAGAGAGAACAACATCAGAATGAATGGACTGAGGGGGACGAAATTAATTCACACAACACACATCTGACACACTGTTTAAGATCGATAAAGCCCTCACGAGGGACTGGAGCGATAGCACAGCGGGTAGGGCGTTTGCCTTGCATGCAGCCGACCCGGGTTCAATTCCTCCGTCCCTCTCAGAGAGCCCGGCCAGCTACCGAGAGGATCCCGCCCGAACGGCAGAGCCTGGCAAGCTCCCCATGGCGTATTCAAGATGCCAAACACAGTCACAACAAGTCTCACCATGGAGACATGACTGGTGCCCGCTCGAGACAATCGATGAACAACGGGACGACAGTGCGACAGTGCTACAAAGCCTCCCCTAAAAGACAATCCTGTCAAAAATATGGGGAGAAGAGATAAACACAGAGAGAGAGAGAGAGAGAGAGAGAGAGAGAGAGAGAGAGAGAGAGAGAGAGAGAGAGAGAGTGCGCAGACTTGGAGAAATGCTCATTATCACTTATCAGGGAAATGCAAATTAACAGCACAATAAACTCCCACCTCACACGTGTGAGAAGAAGAACTGGTAACAAACCAGGCCAGAGACAGCGAGTGTCAGGCAAGAAGGCAGAAATAGAACCCCCCCACCACCACCACCACCACACACACACACACCTCTGGCTGGTGGGACGGAAGACTGGCCCCGGGCTTCCGCTCCTGGGTATCTGTCCAAACGACACGAAGATGCGGATTCAAAAAACTAGCTGCCCACTGAGAGTCTCTGCACAGCTAATTCCTAATTAGATTTTTATTTGTCAGGGGGCGGGTTGCTTGCTCGTTTGTTTTCATTTGGGGGCCAAACCCGGCGGCGATGCTCAGGGCTGACTCCTGGCTCTGCACTCAGGGATCACTCCTGGCGGGGCCCGGGGGACCCTATGGGATGCCTGGGATCGAACCCATGTCAAGTGTCTGTGAGATAAGGACTCAGGAAGCCCAAGGGACCCCACAGAGGAGTAGGGGACATCCTCTTTGGTGGACTGAATCAGCTGACTTATTTGTTGGATATTTCCCCCCCTGAGACGTTTCCCTTTTGTGTTTGTATTTTGGCCACATCCGGAAGCGCTCAGGGCTGACTGACCCCTGACTCTCTCCTGGCAGTGCCTTGGGGCCCCCTCTGGGGGGCTGGGAACAGAACCAGGGCTGGCCACGTGCAAGGCACATGCCCTGCACTACCTCTCCTGCCCTCTTTAAATCTTTCTCTTTGGATCAAATTAACAGAAGTAAGCCCTGAGCACTTCTGGCGTGGCCAAAATACAAAAGCAAAAGGGAAATATACGGGGCTGGAGCAATAGCACATCGGGTAGGGCGTTTGCCTTGCACACGGCCTACCGGGTTCGATTCCCAGCATCCCATATGGTCCACTGAGCACCGCCAGGAGCGATTTCTGAGTGCAGAGCCAGGTGTGATCCAAAAAGCAAAAAAAAAAAAAGGGGAAATATACACATAAAAAGGGGGGGGACACGGTTATCAAACAAATAAATGCAACAGGCTCCATACTGATGATAATCATACTGATGAGACCACCAAGAAACAGAAAATGCCAAGTGCAAAATCACTGCAAGAAGAAATAGAGGAGATGAAGAAGGCAACTTGATATTTTTAAGAGGCAAAAATCTAAGTGGAAAAAATGTAGTACAGGGGCTGGAGCGATAGCACAGTGGGGAGGGTGCTTGCCTTGCACAGAGCCGACCCGGGTTCGATTCCCAGCATCCCATGGGGTCCCCCGAGCACCGCCAGAGTAATTCCTGAGTGCAGAGCCAGGAGTACCCCTGTGCAATGCCGGGTGTGACCCAAAAAGAAAAAAAATGTGGTACATTCTCATGGTGATTCAATTAAAAAAAAAAGTGGTACAGATTACTGGTGCCCATTCGAGCAAATCGATGAGCAACGGGATGACAGTGACAGTGACAGTGACAGATTGTTCTGGAGGTGAATTCTGGCCACATCCTATGGCTTTGTCCTGACCCAAATTATGTTTTCCAAAGCAAAGGCAAATCCCACCACGCTAATTACATGGGGTAACACTTCTAGGTCTCGTCTAGAAAAATAATAAAGAGAGTAAAATTATAGATCCACCTGGTAGGAAATGTAGATGAATAAAATCTAAATAAAATTCCAGCTAAGTGATTGAACATAAATGCTTCATAATGACATGGCAATTATGTAGGCTTATAGACTGTGTGAGGGATCTATGCTGAAACTTTTTATTTTGGATGAAATAATAGGACGTCTGGGATTCACTTCCCATGATCCAGGGGTCTTGAGAGCTGAGACAGGGTCAAAGCTGAAAGAAGGTGAGTCACGAGTTGCAATTAAGTGGAGGGTAAAAAGAAGGATAGACACACATACTGTGCTCTGAGCTTTTCCATTTTTAATTTTGCCTTTTAAAAAAAAGTGATTATGCTTCAGTAATTCCAGACCTGAAATAGTTTCCAAACAAATCAATCTATCAATATAATTCCCGACCCTTCAAGATTTAAGGATAAAAATAGGATTCTCTCGGCTGATACAGAAATAGTACAGGGTGCCTCTAGTTTATGGTGACATTCTTCTTTTTTTTTTTTTTTTTGTTTCCAAGTGTTATCCAACCAAGACTTTAGGCAAATTCCTAAACTTTTTGAAGATACTGCCAAAACTGATAGCAACATTATACGTGGGTGGGTGGGTGGGGGAGGGATTTTAGATGGATTAAAACTGAAAGTAAGGGACATAAAGCATCTTTTTTTTTTCTTTTTTGGGTCACACCTGGCAATGCACAGGGGTTACTCCCGGCTCTGCACTCAGGAATCACTCCTGGCGGTGCTCAGGGGACCCTATGGGATGCTGGAAATCGAACCCGGGTCAGCCGCGTGCCAGGCAAATGCCCACCCCGCTGTGCTATCGCTCCGGCCCCCCGTAAAGCATCCTTTGCACTAATGTGTTCTAATTTAGTCCTGGCGGTCTTAAGGAACATCACAAGAAGAAAAGAGGATTTTCCAAGAAAGAGACCAAAAAACTCATTTACCAATGGATGAAAGAGGGTTCCAGTTTAGAGGGTGCAATTTTAAAAGATCCATGGGGTTTGGAGCCAAAATACGTTGGTTCTCAGCCAAAAGAATCCACAATTTCAATGCAATCTTACTCAAACAACCAGCTGGAGCCTAGGACGCCCTTGTTCATTGAAACCCTACTGGGGAAATGAGAGCTCCAGAAACGATGTAACCCTGAAAAAAAGTTAGACTAGGAACTCAGTCTACGGATAGAACTATTATTTATTTATTTATTTATTTATTTATTTATCTATTTTGGCTTTTTGGGTCACACCCGGTGATGCTCAGGGGTTCCTCCTGGCTCTGCACTCAGGAATCACTCCTGGCAGTGCTAGGGGGACCCTATGGGATGCCAGGGATCAAACCTGGGCAGATGCCTCACCCTCGATACTATTTTTTTTCTTTTTGCTTTTTTGGGTCACACCCAGCAGTGCTCAGGAGTTACTCCTGTCGGTGCTTGGGGGACTCTATGGGATTCCGGGGACCAAACCCGGGTCCGCCGTGTGCCAGGTAAATGCCTCACCCGTTATATTGTTTTTTTTTTTTTTTTTTTTGCTTTTTGGTCCCACCCGGCGATGCTCAGGGCTGACTCCCGGCTCTGCACTCAGGGACCACTCCTGGCGGTGCTCAGGGGACCCTAGGGGATGCTGGGGATCGAACCCCGATCAGCCGCGTGCAAGGGAAACGCCCTCCCCGCTGGGCTATGGCTCCAGCCCCAGAACTATCTTTAAATTATTGTAAAGAGGTGACAGGGAAAATTGGGGACACTGGTGGAGGAAAGGTGTAATGGTGGCGGGGTGGGGGAGGGGTGACGGGAGGGAAACTGGGGTCTACTGGTGGTGGGAGACGGGACACTGGGGGAGAAACGGGTGTTGAATCATTGTATGGCTGAAACCTGGTCATGAAGAGCTTTGTAGCTCTGTGTCTCATGGTGACTCAATTAAAAAGAGAAAAATTTAAAAGTAACTTGAAAAATAAAAATAAACGATGCCCATACACGGCATTGAGAAAAACCAATCATTGTAAAAGTAAAACCGATTTAATAATTTTTAAATAAAAAATACATAATTTGACATTTATTTTAAAAAACGAGGGAGAGAAACTCGGGATTGTTATGGGAATATTGAGTGCCTGTAACAAATCATCATGAACAATTTTTTCCTTTATTTTTTTAAATTTATTTTATTCTTTAATTAGTGAATCACCATGAGGGTACAGATACAGATTCACACATTTTCGAGCTTGTTTTTCCCTCATACAATGTTCACAACACATCCCTCCACCAGTGCCCATTCTCATCATGAACAATTTTGTAAACCACAGTGATTATATAAAGTCTAGGGGGGAAATTTACATATTCGGGCTTTACCTAGTTCATGTGAATTCCAAAATATATTAACACAGAAATGCTTTAAAAGTATTATTAATGGGGCTGGAGCGATAGCACAGCGGGGAGGGCGCTTGCCTTGCACACAGCAGACCCAGTTTCGATTCCCAGCATCCCACAAGGTCCCCAGAGCACTGACAGGAGTAATTCCTGAGTGCAGAGCCAGGAGTAACCCCTGTGCAACGCCGGGTATGACCCAAAAGAAGCAAAAAAAAAAAAAAAGTATTTTTAATGACAGGTGAGACATGATTTTTACCATAATGAGATCCAAGTACAAAATAAAATTTAATGTAATATACTTTAGATTCCAGAGTTGAATAGTGTATATGTGTGCTTTCCCCCGGAGATCTCTCCGGCCCGCGGAGAGACAACAGTGGAAAGCGCTCCTAATTGGGTGGGTTCTGTGAGCGGTTCCGACCTGAAATAAAACTAGTGAGGATAATAAATAGGGGGCCCAAGACGACACATGCCGATCAAGGGCAACTTTATTAACTGCCACGCTGGCTTTATACTTTTCTTAGCAGGGGGTTGGTACATAAGTTGTCAATCATCAGGGAAGTGTCTTCTCAGACCAAATAAGGAAAGGTTCGGGGTGTATTAGGTGGGCTTACAACATTCTCCAAGAGTAGGTTGAAAAATAGTGGGGAGGGGAAGGCAAGGGTCTATCTGGCAGGAGCATCTGGCAGGAGGAATGCACAAGGTAGAGGAAGGTATTCTACTTAATGGGGGGCTTAATGGCGTCTCTTAGTTAACTGCCCTGGGCTACTTTTACCTCTTGAGTTTGGCTATTTCCTTTGTCACAAGGGCACCTGTGCCTCAGGTCAAGCAAAGCTGGTAATGGAATTTTCCGGTTTGTCCAGGGTAAAGGTTTCGGGGTCCTCTTTTGTTCAGGGTCCTGAGCAGTCCCCAACATATATGTAAATGAGACCAGGTATTTTTTGTACTGTATTAAATGATTTTAATTTTCTTATTTACATAGGTGAGAACCTAATCACCCTGACTGATTTATTTTCTCATCATTCCATTTGCCAGCTCATAAAAGTTTTATTGGAATAAGCAATATAGAGTAAGGGAGGGAAACTCGGAATATTGCTGGAAAGAAAGTCACACTGCTGGTGTTGGAACATTAAATGCTTGAAACAATTGTATCATGAACAACTTTATAAATTGTAGTGTTTTAATAAAAAAAAATTTTTTTTTGCTTTTTGGGTCCCACCCGGCGATGCTCAGGGGTTACTCCTGGCTCTTCACTCCGGAATCACTTCTGGCGGTGCTCAGGGGACCCTATGGGATGCTGGGAATTGAATCTGGGTCAGCCGCATGCAAGGCAATCACCCTCCCCGCTGTGCTATCGCTCCAGCCCCAATAAAAATCTATTTTTAAAAAATAAAACTTTTAAAATGATAGTAATCAAGCCATAATCTTTTTTTTTTTTTTTGCTTTTTGGGTTTGGGGGTCACACCCAGTGATGCTCAGGGGTTCCTCCTGGCTCTACACTCGGGGGACCCTGTGGAATGCTGGGAATCAAACCCGGGTCGGCCGCGTGCCAGGCCAACACCCTCCCCGCTGTGCTATTTCCTCCGGCCCTCGAGCCACACTCATAAAACCGATATGGGCATGAGAACCAACCAGGGGTGTTGGAAAGGCGTGGATCTGACAGTGTCCAGGCAGAGAGAGAGAGTCATGCCCGGTGGGAGTTCAGATATGACTCCAGTGACACCTTGGTCACTGTCACTGTCACTGTCATCCCGTTGCTCATTGATTTGCTCGAGTGGGCACCAGTCATGTCTCCACGGTAAGACTTGTTGTGACTGTGTTTGGCATCTCGAATACGCCACGGGGATCTTGCCAGGCTCTGCTGTGCGGGCGGGATCCTCTCGGTAGCTGGCCAGGCTCTCCGAGAGGGACGGAGGAATCGAACACGGTTCACCAGCATGAAAGGCAAACGCCCTACTGCTGTGCTATCGCTCCAGCCCGGAAAATAAATAAATAAATAAATAAATAAATAAATAAATAAATAAATAGATAGATAGATAGATAGATAGATAGATAGATAGATAAATAAATGTGGCAAGGACTGTTGTGTGATCAAGCATTGCACTGTAGTACTGTTGTCCCATTGTTCGTCGATTTTCTCACCAGGGGTGATCCCTGAGTGCAGAGCCAGGACGAATCCCTGAGCATCGCCAGATGTGACCCAAAAAGAAAAAAATTAAAAAATAAACAGTTTGTGTCTGGATTCGGAGAAGGATGAGGGGGGGTGACTCTCCTTGGCCCCCCACGCCCTGCACCTCCTCAGGCTCCCCCCCGGCCTCTTCCCTGGGCGAATGGTTCTCGATTCTCATCCTTCTCCCACGGGTGCTGTTTGCTCCAGCCGTGAGTGGCCGAGGTGGTCCAGCCCAGCCGCCTGGCGCCCCCGGCTGGGTCAGAGGGAGTACTGGCTGCCGCTCCCGTATTTGGGTCCCCAACGGCACTGGGGACTCTCGAGAACCGTCTCGAAATAATAAATCACCGCCTCCTGTGTCTCTGGGGGTTTGCCATGCTCAGATTCTCTTGGGCAGAGTTTGATTCCGTTCCGTGAAACTGTTACCATAGGAATGAGGCCTAGAAAAGCAAGGACTGGGGGGGGGGGGGGGGTCTTGGCTCAGATGTGTTTTTTGGGGGGTGGGTTCGTGGGTTTCCTGCATCCCCCAAGACGACGTGGAGGGGACCTTCAGACTGGCCTTTGCAAAGGCTCTTAGCATCCTTGGGCTATTCCCAGATGCGGAGCGGCTGGCGAATTCAGGACGCAGGGCCTTTGATTGACAGCTCGAATGGCCACTCAGGGTGTTTGCAGAGTGCAGAGCCCCACCCCAACCCGAGGGCCGTCCCCCGGGGAAGAGGCGCTTCCTGCACCCTCCTTGGCCAAGACGGGGGCCACCTGTCACGGGCTCGGAGGGACCAGAGTGGCACCCGGGGTGTTTCTGGCGGGTTTTGGAGGAGGAGGCGGGGCTGGGAAGCCCACTGCCTGCAGCGCCCTCCAGGACCCGCCCTCACCGTGCAGAAGGGGGTATGGGGGGGCTCTGAAGAGCAGAGGTGTTTGCACCCCTTTCAGGGGCCGGGTGGGGGACACCCTCCTCGTCCCCTCCTGCTCGCCTGTCACTGTCTCTGACCACGGGAGGCGCAAGTGGTCCAGGGAGGTGTCAAGTTCGGGGAGGGGGGGGATGGAGCCCTCGTGACGCTCCCCATAACCATGGCGCTGGACCCACACCAGGTTGTTTCACTCGGGGCGCCCCTGAGGGGGGGGCGCAGGTGAGACCCCTGCCCACCCCAAGGGACCCAGTCCCTGCAGCCAGAAACCTCCAGAACCCAACGGCCGCCAGGTGCACGGCCGCTCTCCACTCGCTCGGACCGAGCCTCAGCCACAAGCCAACCTTTCCCTGGACCACATGGCTACATTTGCGGCCACGCAACACTTCCTAGGACACGCCCGGCCCACGGTCCAAAAGTAACACTGTTGCAACTATCATCAGGTTGTTCATCGGTTTGCCTGAGTGGGCACCAGTCACGTCTCCACGGTGAGGCTTGTTGTGACTGTGTTTGGCATCTCGAATACGCCACGGGGAGCTTGCCAGGCTCTGCCTTGCAGGCGGGATCCTCTTGGTAGCTTGCCGGGCTCTCAGAGAGGGGCGGAGGAATCGAACCCAGGTCAGCCGCATGCAAGGCAAACGCCCTCCCCGCTGTGCTATGGCTCCAGCATAGACAGGATGTGAACTGCAGGGCTAAGGGGGAGGAGGCAGGGAAGGGCTGGGGGCACCCACGACTGTCAGCCCTGGGGGCCAGTTGGGGCTGCATCCTGCAGGAGGCGCTAGTTTCCTGCCCTGTGTTCCCAGGGCCAAGCGCTCCCAAAGGCCTGAGCTCTGGCCTCTTGCCTGGTCTTCTAGAAGCTTCTCTCGGCCCACGCAGCCCAGTCCTGAACCGCGCCCTCCCCTGGCTGTGAGCCCTGTCACTAGCTGTCCCTCCGACAAGCTGCCACCATCTGCCCCCCTCCACTCAACAGTGCTCTGTTCGACCCCAGGATAGAAGGAGCCGGAAACTTCTAGGGGCTTCGAGAAACTTCTGAACCACTCTGGGTGAGGAAGAGAAGGCGGGGGCGGGGGGGGGGGCGAAGCGGGGAGCATCAGTTTTGCAAGAGAAGAGTGAACGGGGTGACACGAAGGGAGGACATGGGTATGTATCCGCTTCCTACAGATGCATTTGTGTGTACGTGTGTGCATGTATGCGTGCGTGTGTGTGTGTGTGTGTGTGTGTGTGAGCGAGAGAAAACACGCAGCTGCAGAGGGGAAACTGAAGTCTCTGACAATAATTACAGTTACCAGGAAACTTCAGAAGTGAGAAGAGGAACTGAAACTTGGGCGTGCTCAAAGTAATGCTAATTACAGCCTTATGCAAATCCAGCTTCATTATCATGCGGCATAATAGCTGCGTCTATCACAGCTGCATGTCACATCAGCTGGGGACGGTCCCAGGCCTTCCCGCGCCTTCTCCGATGGGTCCGAAAACTCGCTGCCCGTCCGTCGTCCCTCGTAAGCCCCATCTCGGCCAGCTTCTGCCCGCACATTCCCCTTCCTGGTTCCCCAAGGGTTGTTATAACACCAAGGGGAGCATTTTATTATCCGTTACGTGGGCCCCAAATATCCCCCCACTCCCGTGCCCCCAACCAAATATGACATGCGTCTTCATTTCAACTGTATCTTATACAACGGCAAACAAAAAAAAAGGGTCTGTAGCATTTTTTATTTTTTGCTTTTTGGGTCATACCTGGCGATGCTCAGGGGTTCCTCCTGGCTCTGCACTCAGGAATTACTCCTGGCGGTGCTTGGGGGACCCTATGGGATGCTGGGAATTGAACCCGGATCGGCCACGTGCAAGGCGAACACCCTCCCCACTATGCTATCACTCCAGCCCCATGAGTATTTTTTTGCTTTTTGTTTTTTGGGTCACACCCGGTGATGCTCAGGGCTGACTCCTGGCTCTGCACTCAGGAATCACTCCTGGCGGTGCTCGGGGGACCCTATGGGATGCTGGGAATTGAACCCAGGTCGACCACGTGCAAGGCGAACGCCCTCCCCGCTGTGCTATTGCTCCAGCCCCTGTAGCATTTTTTTTTTAAATGCACCAGAAAGTACCTTATTATCTCCATTTGCTTGAGCCTGGAGTTCCTTTGAACAGGAAATGCTCCTTCATTTCACAATTAGAGATAAAAAGGTGACAGATGCTCAGAGCCCTCGAGCCTGTGCCTTTGTGGGTTCAGCGTTGGAGAGTCTTCAGGGGGGTGTGGCGTGGGGGCGGGCATTGAAGGAGGCCGGAGGGAACTTGGGGGTCCTGACTGTGTTGGAACAAGGAAGCCAGCGAGAGGTGGTCCAGAGAACAAAAGGCGAATCACTTTTATTTGGGGGGGCCCATCAAGTGGTTCTTGGGGGGTCCTCCTCGCTCTGAACTCTGGGGTCACCTCCGACGGGGCCTGGGGGCACACACGGTCGGCCGTGTGAAGGCAATCCCGGTCCTATCTCTCAGGTCCCAGATCACTTTCTAGAACATTCCAGAACATTCCCTGCCACCGTGAGCATCTTCGTGTTGATTGTACGCAATGACTGAGGCTCAGTGCTCACACTTGTCCCCCTCACACACACATACACACACACTGTTGTGTTTCCTTCTATCAGGCCCACTCGGCTCTGAGGCTTTGCTAAGCAGGAAACTCGGGTACCCAGCCCCCCTCCCTCCCAACGCCCCCCCCCCCGCCATCCCCCCGCCGCTCTATTGGGGCGCCTCACACGGGTTCCTAATAAGCAGCCCCGGAATGAATGAGGAACCAAATCTATAAATCAATACGCCGGTGTTCTTATTTCCCTGGAGATGAGCATGACAGAGCGTTTGCTCGGCCGCAGAGCGAGAGACTCGGGCTGGGAAATGGTCCCGGGCGGGTGGGCAGCGGCTTCTGCCCCCCCCACCGCCCACCCCCCTCACCCAGGACCAGACCCGAAACCGTCAAAAGATGAGCCCAGGTGAATGAGGCCAGCAAGATAGGGTCTTCCCTGGCTGGAGCCATAGCACAGCGGGGAGGGCGTTGGCCTGGCACGTGGCCAATCCGGGTTCGATTCCCAGCATCCCATAGGGTCCCCCGAGCACCGCCAGGAGTGATTCCGGAGTGCAGAGCCAGGAGGAACCCCTGTGCATTGCCGGGTGGGACCCAAAAAGAAAAAAAAAAAAAAAAAGATAGGGCCTTGCCACGCCAGCAGGGACAGGACGCTCCGGGCTCTGAATTCCGAGTTCAGACGGGCAGGAGTGCCTGCTTTGATGGTGCCGGAACGAGAAAGCCACCAGGCTGGTGTTAAGCCTGGACTAGGGGGTCCCCAAGCGTCGAGACGGATAGAGACACTAACTCAACAATGCAAAAGCAGTAGGGGTTTTATTCCAGGGTCCTAACCACTATACAATCACGGCAAGCTACCGGGTCAGGACTAGAGCGATAGCACAGTGGGGAGGGCATTTGCCTTGCATGAGGCTGACCCGGGTTCGATTCCTCTGTCCCTCTCGGAGAGCCCGGCAAGCTATCGAGAGGATCCCGCCCGCATGGCAGAGCCTGGCAAGCTCCCCATGGTGTATTCGAGATGCCAAACACAGTCACAACAAGTCTCACCGTGGAGACGTGACTGGTGCCCACTCGAGCCAATCGATGAGCAACGGGACGACAGTGCGACAGTGCTACATACTGGGATCCACTATCTCACCCACGGAGTGGTCTCTTGATAGCGACCCCGACTTCAGGCAGCAAGCCGTTTATCTAGGGTTTGATGACATAAGCAGTACGTGCTTTTATGGTTTCAGAAAGAAATTTTACTTAGTTATCCAACAAAGGTGCTTTGGCAAGTGTCTAGGGTCACAGTGGTCAGGCAATAGTTAAACAATAGTTTCCACACTGGCAGCTTATGGTTCCAGAAGCGACTCATTCTTTTAGGGCTAACAAAAGGCATTGTGATTGATTGATTGGTTGATTGATTGAGCCCACTTGCTGGGCCCAGAACTTTCCCGGGTGGATTCAGGTTGGCCAGAGGCACCTTGGTTCATTTCTGGGAAACGGAAACTGTTTCAGTTCCAGGAACTGAACCTACGCCCGTTGTGTAAATACACAAAAAAGAGGAGAAGAGAGGGCCACGCAGGACACCACACCAAGGGCACTGGGCAGCAGCGCTCTATCTCTCCCACCGCCCGTGCCCGTGTTCAGTAGTCTCCAGCAGCTTCCCCCACCCCGGGGAGGTTGATGGCAATGATGAGGCAGGGGAAGGAAAGAAGGAAGGAAGGAAGGAAGGAAGGAAGGAAGGAAGGAAGGAAGGAAGGAAGGAAGGAAGGAAGGAAGGAAGGAAGGAAGGAAGGGGGATGGAGGAAGGAAGGAAAGAAAGAAGGAAGGAAGGAAGGAACAGAGGGAGGAAGGAAGGGAGGAAGGAAGGAACAGAGGGAGGAAGGAAGGGAGGAAGGAAGGAACAGAGGGAGGAAGGGAGGGAGGAAGGAAGGAACAGAGGGAGGAAGGGAGGAAGGAAGGAAGGAAGGAAGGAAGGAAGGAAGGAAGGAAGGAAGGAAGGAAGGAAGGAAGGAAGGAAGGAAGGAAGGAAGGAAGGGGGAGGGAGGAAGGAAGAAGGAAGGAACAGAGGGAGGAAGGAAAGGAGGAACAGAGGGAGGAAGGAAGGGAGGAAGGAAGGAAGGAAAGAAGGAAGGAAGGAAGGAAGGAAGAAGGAAGGAAGAAGGAAGGAAGGGGGAGGGAGGAAGGAAGGAACAGAGGGAGGAAGGGAGGAAGGAAGGAAGGAAGGAAGGAAGGAAGGAAGGAAGGAAGGAAGGAAGGAAGGAAGGGGGAGGGAGGAAGGAAGGAAGAAGGAAGGAACAGAGGGAGGAAGGAAAGGAGGAACAGAGGGAGGAAGGAAGGGAGGAAGGAAGGAAGGAAAGAAGGAAGGAAGGAAGGAAGGAAGGAAGGAAGGAAGGAAGGAAGGAAGGAAGGAAGGAAGGAAGGAAGAAGGAAGGAAGGGGGAGGGAGGAAGGGGGAGGGAGGAAGGAAGGAAAGAAGGAAGGAAAGAGGGAGGGAGGGAGGGAGGGAGGAAGGAAGGAGGAAGGAAGGAAGGAAGGAAGGAAGGAAGGAAGGAAGGAAGGAAGGAAGGAAGCCAGGCTGGTTGGTCTCAGTTGCAGTTTATTCCATTCCCATCTCCATCCTCCTCTGATTCTCCTCCTGCTTCTTCCTCCCCCCCCTGCTACTTCATTCTCCTTCTCCTCTGGGTCTGGATCTCGATCTGGCTTCTCCAGATCTGGCTCTGGGACTAGGCCGAGCTGATTCTGCTGATCTTTGCCACCTGTCATGGCAAATGACAAGTTTTGCCCTTACACTGCCCAGACCACAGCCAGGGAGTGTCACACCCGGGACAGGACCTCGTCCCCTTGACCGTCTTGCAAACTATCAGAGCTCGTCTACTGACCTCCGGCCCCCTCCTCCTCCCACTGCAGCCCGCTCCCCTCCCCCCAGAACCCTCAGCCCTGGGGCTGACAGCGGTGGGGACGGGGACGGGAGCAGAGGCACCTAAGGATAAGGCTCCAGAGAAGTACGGGCGCTTTGGGATGCGGGGCCCAGAGCTATTAATACGACCGTAAATCACAGCGCCTGGCTGACAATCATGATTATTATCAGAAAACGCGCGCAAGAAATCCGATCTGTCTCGCTTGGCGTGGGAAACGGGGCTCGGTAAATGCCAGCTCTGTGTCTCACTCACTCATCATGCCTCTCTCAGAGAGACTCTCCATCCGTCCCCATCTTCCGTCTAGGAAGCGGTTTCTAGGGCCGATGGACTCCATCACTGTCTACCCAAGGGACCCGGGGACCCAGGGCTGTACTTACGTGCCCCCAGCCTCCACGGCATGCGCGACGGGGGGTGTGATAGGTGGCATTCAGGAGCGGAGCGGGAGGCTGGGCTGGAGCCATAGCACAGCGGGGAGGGCGTTGGCCTTGCATGCGGCCGACCCGGGTTCGATCCCCGGCATCCCCTAGGGTCCCCCGAGCACTGCCAGGAGTGATTCCTGAGTGCAGAGCCAGGAGTCAGCCCTGAGCATCGCCGGGTGGGACCCAAAAAAGAAAAAATAAATAAATAAAAAGAAGCAGGAGGCCTGGGATGTGGACCAAGAACTTGAACTTGTCCAGAAACCTCAAATTCCCAAGTCTGGGGGAAGAGGGGAAAAAAAAACAAAAACAGGGAGATTTCTCTGCACATACTAGAACAAAAGGAGTGGTTGGTAAAAGATCATTTCCGGTCTGTTCCTCGAGGCTTCTTTCTTTTCAGTCCGGCTGAAGAGGTCAAAGTTTAGTCTCCCAGCGAAGACCAGAGTAATTTCCCTTTGGAAACACGGGGTTGTTTAACACACGCATGTTGCTTCTTCATGCGCTTTTTTTTTGGGGGGGGGACTTTTTGGGTCCCACCCGGCGATGCTCAGGGCTGACTCCCGGCTCTGCACTCAGGAATCACTCCTGGCGGTGCTCCGGGGATCCTATGGGATGCTGGGAATCGAACCTGGGTCGGCCTCGTGCCAGGCCAACGCCCTCCCCGTTGTGCTATCGCTCCAGCCCCCTTCATGCGCTTTTAGGCCGACACCCAAATCAGTTCTGCTGACATTGGCCGTGGCAGATGTCACAAAGGTGACGTCTCTAGCTTTTCCAAAGGCAGGTCCCCCCGCCCCGCTTCTAGTTTATTTCCCAGTTTATTTCCATTCCCCACAGTGTGTGTGTGTGTGTGTGTGTGTGTGTGTGTGTGTGTGTGTGTGTGTGTTGGGGGGGAGGGCAACAGCTCCCTTGGAGGGACTTTAGTGCCTTTTATTTATTTATTTATTTATTCATTTTTTTGGGGGGGGGGGTCCCACCCGGTGATGCTCAGGGGTTCCTCCTGGCTCTGAACTCAGGAATCACTCCTGGAGGTGCTCGGGGGACCCTATGGGATGCCGGGGATCAAACTTGGGTCGGCCGAGTGCCAGGCCAACGCCCTCCCTGCTGTGCGGTCGCTCCAGCCCCTTTAGTGCCTTTTAAGTGTCCGAGTTTATTCTCTTCATTTCCCCTTATTGGAGCCGAGCGGGAAGCAGGGGGCGGCGGGGGCGTGCGGCTAACACTTGCAGCCCCCTCTCCGGGCCATCTTCAAGCTAATAACCATCTCTCCCCCCCACCCTCCCCTGCCTGCTTCTGCTTTCCTCGGTCCAAAAAGCCCCTCTCTGCCTGTGCTTGCAGGAACATGCCTTGCCTCTCGGCCGCTCTAACCGGAATTCCGTCTCCTCCTCCTCTGTCCTGCGACCCCCGCCCCTTGTCCCCTCTCCCTGTCACAGTCGGGCTCCTCTTTGCACCGAGGTTCTGGAGGGACCCTCTGCAAATTCCCTTTGCCAGGCGTCCTCGAGTTCTAATCTTCTTGTCTTGAGCGATTGGGATTCACTGTGTTTTCATTAGCGCGCCGGATCTTGGCCAGTTATAGATTTTCATACCTTCCTCCCCCTGCCCTGCACTTATTACGCTGATTAAATCCCCAAAGGAGGGTTGTCGTGGGGTTGGCTGGTTGGCTGCACCCCAAGTTTAGGGCGCCCGAGTCTTTGATGAGAATTCCAAAAGAAGAAGGTGAAGGCAGGAAGGCAGGAAGGCGGCTGCTACCCGGGAGCTGACGATGAAATTTAGTGGGTGCCGTTCCCGGAGGCCCTCGTGTGTAGGATAACATAGCTTCAGGTAGTTTAGGTTTATTGGGTTACTCCCATTACAGTGCTCCCACTCCTCTGTGTTTATTTGTAACTTCTTTCTTAGTGTTCTGTTGACTTGCAAACATTGTTTTCCTCTTCTCCTTGAGCCCTTTGCATAGTTTATTCAGAGCCATGTCCTTTTTGTATGGACACAGGAAGACTTAGCAAATGCTATGCTTTTGTAACCTGGGAGTCATTTGACTCTACATGATATTTTCCTCCTGGGCATCTATTCTCTCGGCTAAGCCTCAGCTGCCCTTACTCTCTAGCACCCCCAAAAGCAGGGTCCTGACGAGGGACGGGACGGATCCAGGGCAAGCGGTGAGTTGTGTGCTACCCTGGCATCAAGATGGGCCTGGCCAAAGTGCCTAATGCTTAACTATAAGTTAAGAGCTTGATCATGGACCTCGTGCTGACTTTCAGCCCCTTCGTCTGACTTTCAGCCCCTTAATTAAATAACTGTCCTGGGCCGATCCGGGGATACACATCCAAGGGGGGGACCCACCTGTCATTCTTGCTTCCTGGCATCCTGGAGAACTGAGAATGGGGGTGTGAGAGGGCTGGAGGGAGGGAGACATATTCATGTCCCCCGGAGTTGGATTTCTGTGCATATGACATGCAAAACGACGAGATCAGGGGCCAGGAGGTGTCCGGCATACTTCCTGGCTCTGGTGGACACTATACTTCCTCTGACCTTCTCATCTGTCCTCCCCCCGGCTCAAAAAAAAAAAAAAAAACCTACTGGGTCGTATTTCTGCTGGGCTCATCTGAAACCATGGCGGAATAAAAACCTTTTCTCCTGGGGATGAACCACCCAAGGTTATCACTGAAGTCACATAATTCAGCCACGATCCAGATGCAAATCGGACCGTTCACCTAGCAGTCACAGAATAAATCCTCGATTTTTTGCTTTTTGGGTCACACCCGGCAATGCAATACTCCTGGCGGTGCTCGGGGGAGCACCACTGTGCTGCTTCTCCTGCCCCCGGTGATCCACGCTGCCTCCTTAGCTAAGCAGCAGAGGGTCCCCCCTAGGTGTCATCTATGCCACTTCCGGGCCGGTTCTGATGCATTTTCCCGCCAGGTCGAGGGTCATCCACCTCCCCGCTTCCTCTCAGGCCCAGCGAGGTTTCGCTGGCGGCCAGCCTGGGAGTTTTACCGCGCCGGGAGCCAGCGGGCTATTCCTGGGCTTCTATTAATAGCCTCCCGCTCCTGCTCTGTCTCGCCGTTAATTTTCTTGGCCACGCTTTTGAGCTGCGCTCGGCTGGACCACGAGGTAGGGCGCCTCGTCCCAGATCAATGCCCACCGCCGCCGACGGGGGCCGGACCCCCCTTCTGCTGGGGCACCCCAGATCTGAGCTTTCCCACTCCGCCGGCTGACGGAAAGCGTCCCTCGTCAGGGGCGAGCTTGGAGACCAGCCCTGCTCACCTGGTGGTCCCTGACCCCATCACAGCTCAGCTCAGACCACGAGGAATTCTGCGTCTCCCCAGCTCCTTCCTCAAATCCCCGTCTCCCTGGCCTCCCCGACTTCCCGCTCTGTCTCGGGTGAGCACTGGGATGTGAGCATCTCCGGCATCCCTGATCCCTACCCCACAGCCAGAAACATCTCACCCCAGTGGAGAGAGACATCACGTGTTATCTCTTAAGGGGGGTCACTACCCTCGTGCTTTCGCCTCTAGCATGTGGCCACTGTTACATCCCACAAGGACACCTGAGACTCTAGTGGGTCCCAAGGCGGGTCAACTCAGCCCTGGGCACTAGCTTTGGTCACAAGTTCCAGCCGTGTCTCCTCTGCATGAGTGGCTCGATCTCAAGGCCAAGGGCTTTGGCCACTGTTTGGATAACAAAAACACAGCTTCCCTCCACCGAGATGTGATCCCGGGGGCCGCACGCATGTGCGGCCTCTCCGCAGCTGCACAAGCGTGAATCCAGACCCAGCAAAACCTCTTTCAGCATGGGCAATTCCTCGCAGAATGTCTCCAGCCTGAGAACTAAGCCTCGGCCCCGTGCCCGCCCAGAGGGGAAAGGTATTTCTCTCTCTCGCCTCTTTCTCTCCGGGGATGAAGGGTGCGGGGTCTGCCATATTAAGACGACCACAGATTGGGTTTTCAAGCCTGCAATGATCCAATATCTGGAAGAAATCTCCCTGGACTTAGTGTTAAAATACAGAAATTCAAAACGGCAGTAGCGGCCGCGCGACCTTATTTGTCTTCACAGTAGGTCTGAATCTAGTGGGGTACTCCTAACAACAATAGTGAGGTTTGTGTTGAAATATTGAATGTAACCAAAGTAAACAGAATGTAAAATGAAACTTATCAGTTACAAGGTAGGGGGTGGGGGGGCGGGATGGGAGGTGTACTGTGTGGGGTTTTTTTTTTTTGTATATGGGCACTGGTGAAGGGATGGTTGTTTCAGCAATTGTGTAACTGAGACCTAAGCCCGAAAGCATTGTAATCTTCCACACGGTGATTTAATAAAAAAAAAAAAAAAACAGCTTCCCCTTGGCACGATATTCTCTACACCCAGCCATGTATGAGCCAACTTCGTAACTCCATTTTTTATCACAGCTGCATAGTATTCCACTGTGTAGATGTACCAGAGCTTCTTTATCCGCCCGTCTGTTCTCGGGCACTCAGGTTGTTTTCAGATTCTGGCTACTGTGAATAACGCTGTAAGAGAACATAGGAGTGGAGACAGCTTTTCTGCAGGGTGGGTCTGGGCCCCTGGCGTGTACTTCCAGGAGCTGTATTGCTGGGTTCTATGGAAGCTCAATTTCGAGGGTTTTTTTGGTTTTATTTTATTGTAAATTGCCTCACAGTTTATATATATATATATATATATATATATATATATATATATATAATATATTTTTGCTTTTTTGGGTCACACCTGGCGATGCTCAGGGCTGACTCCTGGCTCTGCACTCAGGAATCACTCCTGGCGGTGCTCGGGGGACCCTATGGGATGCTAGGAATCGAACTCGGGTCGGCCACATGCAAGGCCACTGCCCTCCCCACTGTGCTATCGTTCCAGCCCCTCAATTTTGAGTGTTTTTGAGGAACATCCATATTGTTTCCCAGAGGAGTTGGGCCAATGCTCTTTCCCACCAGCAGTGAATGAAAGTTCCTTTCTCTCCACATCCACACCAGCACTGGTTGTTTGTTTGTTTGTTTTGCTTTTTGGGCCACACCCCGGCGATGCTCAGGGCTGACTCGGGGCTCTGCACTCAGGAATCACTCCTGGCGGTGCTTGGGGGACCCTATGGGATGCCGAGGATCGAACCCGGGACGGCCGCGTGCAAAGGCCAACGCCCTCGCACCCCGTTGTGCTATCGCTCCGGCCCCTCCCAACACTTTCTCCCCAGCTCTGTGCCTGGCTGTAAACTTGCACGCACTGAGTAAGTCACCTCAGGGATCACCACTGGCAATGTTGGGGTTGGAGGTGGAAGACGAGGGTAGCCCCCAGCTCTGCTCTGCTGAAGTGCAGGCGGACGGTCCAGGCTTGGGGGACCAGAGGGTCACCCCGGAAGGGGCTCTGAGGGAAGCACGGGATGCCAGGGGTCGAACCCAGGCCCTCGCCCGTCAGCCTTGAGCATCGACCTCTTGGACGGAGGAAATGTCACGAATGCTTTTCGCTTAGCTTTGCTCTCTCGGCTTCTCCTGTCTGCACATCGCTCTGTTCCAGAAAAATCTGGGCAGAGACAAGCTGACCGCTGCTGGCCACCCTCCCGGCTCACGGCCACAGGAGCCAGCTGACCGCTGCTTGGCCACCCTCCCGGCTCACGGCCACAGGAGCCAGGGGCAGACACCTGCGCTTCACTCTCATTCACGGGGGGGGGGGGATGGATTCCAAGGAGGGGCAGGAGGGGGAGGGGGAGGGGGGAGGGGGAGGAAGAGGAGAAATGAAGAGAAGGAGGGGGAAGAGGAGGAGGAGGAGGAAGGGAAGGGAGGAGAAAGAGAAGAGGAGGAAGAGGAGAGGAGGAAAAAGAAGAAGAGGAGGAGAAGGAAGAGGAGGAAGAGGAGGAGGATGAGGAGAGGAGAAAGAGGAGGAAGAGACGAGGAAGAGGAGGGAGGAGGAAGGGAAGGAAGAAGAAGAGGAGGAGAAGGAAGGGGAACAGGAGGAGGAGGAGGGGGAGGTGGAAAGAGGAGGAGGGGAGGGGGGAGGAGGAGAGGGAGTAGGAGGAGGAGGAGGAGGAAGAGGAGGAAGAGGAGGAAGAGGAGGAGAAAGAAGAGGAGGAGAAAGAAGAGGAGGAGGAGATGAGGAGCAGGAGGAGGAAGAGGAGGGGTGAGGAGGAGGGGAGGGGGAGGAAGAGGAGGTGAGGGGGAGGGGGAGGGGAAGGAGAGGGGGAGGAATAGGAGGAGGAGGGGGAGGAGGAGGAGGAAGAGGGGAGGGAAGGGGGTGGGGCATGGGGGAGGGGGAGGAGGAGGGAGAGGAAGAGGATAGGGAGAAGGGGAGAGGGAGGAGGAGGGAGAGGAAGAGAGGGAGGAGGGGGAGAGAGGTAGGGGAGAGAGGCAGGGGGAGGAGGGGGGAGGAGGGGACAGGGGAAGGGGAGGGGAGGAGGAGGGGGGAGAGGGGGAGGGGGAGGAGGAGGGAAGGGGAGGAGGGGGAGGGGAGGGGGGAGGAGCAGAGAGGAGCCTCTCCTCCGTGCTCACTATTCCCAAGTCGGAGGCAGCCCTGACTCCCCCCACCCCGCGCAGCATCATGTCTGTGAAACTGGCTACTCCTGCCGCCCCCTCGGGTTTAGGCCTCGCCCTCCCACCTGCTGTCTGCCGCCGCCTTCTCCCACGGACGCTCCCGCTGCAGGAAACGCTGCGGCCAGCCTTCCCGTGCACAGCGAATAAAACAATCATTTTCCCCAGGCCTCATGCGGCAGAAATGAGTGTTCCTGGTGCCGGCCGTCCCGGGCCCGTACAGCAAAGGGCCACAGGACCCCACGGCCAGCCGCACCCCTGCAGAGCACTGGGCACGGAGCCTCGCCTCTCCGCGAGTGCCTGAGACCTCACGCGTCCCTGGTTTGACAGCGGGCGGCCCCGCGGCTAACCACTGCTCCCCCCGGCACAGCCCACAGGAGCCCGAGGCCCCGGCTTCTCACCCCGGGGGGGGGGGCGGAGACTGAATTGGGGGAAGCACCATCGGCACCGGCCACCCTCGCCGAGACAGCAGAGCGGGGGACACCAGGTCGGGCCAGCAAGCACCCCGCCCCCGGCCACGGACACCCCGTCCCCCCGGTACCAGCCGGGCCCACACTGTAGCCCTGGCACTGTTGCCCGCTGCTCACCCATTTGCTCACCGTGTCTGAACCGAACTGCTGCCCTCTGCTCTCTCTCTTTTGCCTTTTGGATTGTGTTGGGCCCCACCCGGCGGTGCTCAGGGATGACTCCTGGCTCTGCACTCAGGAATCACTCCTGGCGGTGCTCGGGGGACCCTATGGGATGCCGGGGATCGAACCCGGGTCGGCCGCATGCAAGGCCAACACCCTCCCCGCTGTGCTATCTGTCCAGTTCCATATTATTATTATTATTATTATTATTATTATTATTATTATTATTATTATTATTATTATTATTATTATTATTATTATTATTTTGGCCTTTTGGGCCCCACCCGGTGATGCTCAGAGCTGACTCCTGGCTCTGCACTCAGGAATCACTCTGGTGGTGCTCGGGGGACCTTATGGGATGCTGGGAATCGAACCTGGGTCGGCTGCATGCAAGGCAAATGTCTTACTTCCTGTCCTGTCGCTCCAGCCCTGGGCATCCGAAACTTAAAGCGACCAACTAACACCCCACACTGATCGAACACCAGAGCTCTTGCAGCTTTCCGGCTGAGAGAGCGACTTGGACAAAAGCTGTTTCGCTTTTGTTTGGGGGTGGGCGGCCTGGGGGCAGGTCCCACGCTGGGCCTCGGGAAGTCCCGGGATGCCCACTCGGCCAGATAGTTTGTGTTTTATTTATTTATTTATTTTTGCTTTTGGGGTCTCACCGGCAATACTCAGGGCTGACGCCTGGCTCTGCACTCAGGAATAACTCCTGGCGGTGCTCAGGGGACCCTATGGGATGCTGGGAATCGAACCCGGGTCGGAGGACCCCTATGGGATGCCAGGGATTGAACCCCGGTCACCCGCATGCCAGGCCAACGCCCTCCCCGCTGTGCCATCACTCCGACCCCCACTTTTATCTTTCTGTGGGTCTGATTTGGGGTCACACCCAGCAGTGCTGTGCTCCCAGCGCTGCCGGGGGGACCAGGAGGGGTCGGCGCCAAACCCAGTGTCCGAGCCGGCTGCCAGGCCTCAACTCCACCCCCAGCCTCCGCCCTTCTCAGACCTGCCTCCGGGGCCACCCTGAGCACGGCAGCCAGAGCGCTGGAGCCGTTCCAGAAGGCTCCGCGCCAGGGACTGACCCTCGGGGGGTCAGGCCGGTGGGTAAAGCACGCTGAGTCCCGAGGGCGGTGTGGCCTCTGTGTTAGCAATGGGCGGGGTCCGCGCCAACACCGCCCTGGCCAGGGAGACGGGGCAGCGACGGTCACGCCACAGGCCCCGGGAGTGGCCTTACGAGCTGTCCCTTCTGCTCCGGCCTCCAGAGTCACGCCCCGACCCAGGCCCAGCTGAGGGCCGCGCACACAGGACACGCCAGCACCCCTGCACACGCACACGCAGACGCCGGGACTCAAGAAGATTCTGCTAGGAACCAAGCGAGCTTCCTTCCTCCCTTTTTCCCTTCCTCCTTCCCTCCCTCCCTCCTTCCTCCCTCATTTCTCCCTTCTTCCTTCACTCCCTCCTTCCTTCCCTCCCTCCCTCCTTCCTCCATTTCTTCCTTCCCTCCTTCCTTTCTTCCCTCCTTCCTTCCTCCCTTCATCCCTCCCTCCTTCCTCTCCTCCTTCCTTCCTTCCTCCCTTTTTCCTTCCTTCCTTCCTTCCTTCCTTCCTTTCTTCCTTCCTCCCTCCCTTCCTTCCTCCCTTCCTTCCTTCCATCCCTCCCTCCTTCCCTCCCTCCCTCCCTCCTTCCTCCATTTCTTCTTCCCTCCCTCCTTCCTTCCTTCCTTCCTTCCTCCCTCTCTCTTTCCTCTCCTCCTTCCTTCCTTCCTTCCTCTCATTTCTTCCTTCCTTCCTCCTTCCTTCCTTCCTTCCTCCCTCCCTCCCGCCTTCCTCTCCTCCTTCCTTCCTTCCCTCCTTCCTCTCTTTTCTTCCTTCCTCCCTTCCTTCCTCCCTCCATCCTCTCCTCCTTCCTTCCTCTCTTCCTTCCTCCTTCCTTCCTTCCTTCTTTCACTCCTTTCTTCCTTCCTCCCTCTTTCCTTCCTTCCTTTCTTCCTCCCTCCCTCCTTTCTCTCCTCCTTCCTTCCTTTCTTCCTTCCTCTTTCCTTCCTTCCTTTCTTCCTCCCTCCCTCCTTCCTCTCCTCCTCCCTTCCCTCCTTCCTCTCTTCCTTTCTTCCTTCCTCCCTTCCTTCCTTCCTTCCTTCCTTCCTCCCTCCTTCCTTTCTTTCTCCCTTCTTTCCTCCTTCCTTCCTTCTTTCACTCCTTCCTTCCTCCCTCCCTCTCTCCTCCTCCTTCCTTCCTTCCTTCCTCCTCCCTTCCTCCCTCCCATCAGAAGGCCCCACAGGCCCACAGGGAGCCAGAGAACAAAAGAGAAGAATGACCGGGAGGGCGGGATGCAGCAGCGCCCCAGAGGACCTCATTACGAGTGGACATTAAATATTTAATCTCCTGCTGAGCCCTGGGGGCAGCGGCCTGGGGGGATGCTGGCTCCACGCCACCCGCATGGTCCTCAGAGCAAAGCGTCCCCTCACACCCATGTAGATAACGCCCTTCCCCTCGCCCCCCCCCCACATACACACCACCTCTTCTGGCTCCTTCTCCAAGAATCTTTTACCTTCTCACCTTCAAAAAAGGGGGAAAATTGACTCTGTATCCACCTGCG